>NC_000071.6:92529704-92829704 GCF_000001635.26 Mus musculus | reverse complement strand
AGAGATGCCGCCACTCCTTCCTCATGGCTGTCACTTAGCTCAGGTGCATGGTGTCTGCACACCAAGGCCATTTTGTTTGGCTGCTTATTGTTTTTTCCTCATGCTACGGACATCTTAAATAGAATAATGATAACTTGTGCTTATTCAAGGTAGAGGAATGCTGCTCTCTACCTGCCAAGTAGAGTGTGTATAGGTTTCAAAGCCTGTCAAATTCAAATCTATTTTATTTACCAATCCTTGAGCCGTCTCTCCAAGCCTGCTTTTTTTTTTTTTTTTCAATTGCATCCCTCCATTGTCAAAGGAGGTGCACTGACTGCTCTTCCAGAGGTCCTGAGTTCAATTTCCAGCAACCACATAACCACACAGTGGCTCACAACCAATTGTAATGGGGTTCTATGCATTTAGCTGCAGTGTACTCATATAAATAAAAAATAAATAAATCCTTTTTAAAAAAAAACATATAAAAGTGATTCAGACGTGGCAAAGACAAACCAAATCCTAGAGATCAACTCCTCTAGTTTTTGGATTCTAAAGATGAGTAAACTGTTCATTTATTAGAAATCCAACCTAAAATCAATTGTCTATAATTCTTTTAATATTATTTACTTATTTTATATTTCATATGTCTGCACTTGTACGTATGTATGTGCACCATGTGCACGCAAGAGCCCATGAAAGTCAAAAGAGGGCATGGGATCCCCTGGATATGTAGTTACAGGTGTTAGTGAGCTGCCATGTGGGTGCTGGGAACTGAACCTTGGTCCTCTGAAAGATCAGTGAGTATTCCTAACTGTTGAGTCACCCCTCCAGTCTCCAGGATCCACTTTTAATTTAATTATTTTGGAGACCTGGTCTCATTATGTAACTCTGGCTGTCTTAGAACTCACTTGTTTATCAAGCCAGCTTCAAACTCAAGATCTACTTGCTTCTGCCTCTGCTGGAGCTACTTCCAAGGTAAGAAAACAGCCATCAGGAATGATTTCCCCAGTACTGCCCAGTCAGAGTATCAGCCAGGACTCAAATCCAGCCTGCTAACTACATGTGTATGAATGCACATGGAAGCCAGAGTTCATATGTGAAGTGTCTGCCTCTGTCACTCACCACCATGTTTTTGGAGGCAATGGCTCTCAATCTAGAATTTACTAATTCAGCTAGACTGGCTGGCCCCAGGGATCCTATCTTACCTCTACAATATTGGGATTAGAGGTACCAGGTAATAACCGGTGCCGGGATTGGAGTGGCGTCCCCATATTTTCATGTTAAGCACTTTACTAAGCCATACTTAGCCCCAGACTCCCTAATTCTGATGTCTCATTTGCATAGTGAGTTTGGCTTAAGTATCCGAACCCACAATAACATTTACCATAGTGAAAAACTATCTGCTATTCTCCAAGAGGGATTCAATTTAAAAACTATTACATATTAAGATTATTAACCACCAGGTGGTGGTGGCACAGGCCTTTAATCCCAGCACTCAGGAGGCAGAGGCAAGAGGATCCCTGAGGGTTCCAGACTAGGAACTGAGGGTCTATACAGGAAATTCCAGCTAGCCTAGAATATATAGTGAGACCCCATCTTTTTTTAAGAGAGAGAGAGAGAGAGAGAGAGAGAGAGAGAGAGAGAGAGAGAGAGAGAGAGAGAACAAGCACATAGCAAAGAAGGCGTACACCTTCTGGGGAAAAAAAGGCAACCGTACAGCCAGTCTGACATCCGCAATGAATTCTCATTGTCCATAGTTGGACTATTTATCACATGTATGTGTTATTGGCAAAGTGTTGTGCTCTGCAGGAGGAGGATGCAGCACTGAATGAGAACCAGGCTCAGGGGAAGGGAACCGAGAGAGAGAAGCAGGGAGAGTGCACTAACTCTGCTTTGTCTGCCTGAGGAGGGAGGTGTCCTGGACCCTGAGAGGGGATGAGCGTCCACAGCCCTGGACTGAGAGCGGGGGACCAGTGTCCACAGCCCTGGACTGAGAGATGGGGGACGAGCATCCACAGTCCTTAATGACGTTGTTTTCTCTTCCACTCCTTCACTCTTACATTCCCATATTCCATACACATGTGAAACCAGTTTTAGAAGATAAAATTAACACACACATACACACACACACAAATCTATTTTCATAACTCAGTGGCCTTTTCTAGAATTGTTTCCATTCCTTCCTTCAGAATGAGCATAAAAAGACTTGCCCACACTGCCTCAAGTAAGAGGGGCCTCCAAGTTTTTGGAAAATGGGCCCATTTCCGACCTTGATTGCACGGAACCTAAGTTCACTAACTTCGTTTTTTGCTTTGATCAGTTCAAACAGTGGCCTCCCATAAACCGTTTTACAAGCCCACACCCTCTGGCTTTATTTCCTTGGAAAGGAAACAAGACTCTGAATCTACCCTGCCCAATTCTCTCCTTTCCTTTTCTGATAGCTGCAGCTTCACTGATGTGGCCCAGGCTGGCCGGGAACTTGAGATTTTTCTACCTTGGTTCCTTAATTAAAGAACATGTCCCATTTAATCTGTTCACTTCTAACAGATTTCTGTAATACACAATACCTTTATGTTGTAATAAAAGCTATGAACCTTACCCCTATTCCCCCACAAAGATTATTTGCTATAATTAAATTTCATCTTGGCTACTATGCACTGATATGGCCCACTAATGAAGAACGAGGCCAGGGTATCTCTCAGAAGTGAAGCAAAACTCTTCTACAGGAAACTAGACCATGAAAATTAACCTATGGCTGCAACACATGCATATTCTTAGTTTCTCCACAAAGACAAATGCACGGCAAAGGTTCACTGTGTGCTCTGTGAGACAGAAAGCCTAAAGGAAAAACACTGACTAGCTAACATTGCTTTCCTGTTTTGAGGTAAGCTGATATTGACAGGGCTTAATAATATTCTTCCACCTAGCCCTTAAATTCCCTTTCCCTATCATGGATAGACTTCATCACATGGGTTGGGATGGTAGATGCTCAATAAATGACTTGCAAGTTCAGTCGAGGGAAAGAGGGAAGAAAGGAAGAAAGCAGGCTGTGGCAGTTGCCCCTGGCTGGCTTCAGGCTTGGCAGGTATTTGAAAAACCAACTTTTCCTTTCCATGGAGGACTGTTGAAATGTGCAGGAACTTCCTGTTGGGGGCTCTCCTCTGCTGCATTTCCTGATGGGGGCTCTCCTCTGCTGCATTTCCTGATGGGGGCTCTCCTCTGCTTCCTCAGCACCAAGCATTGGCTGTGTGCACAGGGCACTAATGAGAACACAGGAGGAGGATCTGGGCCAATCTTTTCTCCCTACAGTCTCCCCAGCACCTGACTTGACCTGTCGGATAACTAGAGAGCTAGATATGAAGAAACTAAACCTGGGAGGGGTAAGAAAACTTCCCCATACAGCCTGGGGAAAATAATTTCAACTATCAGAAAGCAACGGGAGCTACTTTCTCACCAAAAGAGACTTTGTGTGTATGTTATATGTGTGTGTGTGTGTGTGTGTGTGTGTGTGTGTGTGTATGTGTCTGTATGTTATGTACATGGTGTATGTGAGTGTGGTGTGTGAGGAATATGTGGTATATGTGAATGTAGTATATGAGTGTGTGGATTATGTGTTTGTCTATGTGTGTGTGGTGTATATGTGAATGTGTATATGTGTGTGTATGAGTGTGTATGTATGATGTGCATGGTGTGTGTGGGTATGATTGTGGGTGTGTATGGTGTGGTGTGTGTATGTATGTGGTGTATGTGTGTATGAGTGTGGGGGAGAATGTGTGTATATGTGTGTGAGTATGTGTGTGGTATTATATGTGGGGTACGGTGTGTGTATGTATGTGTGGTGTGTGTGGTATGTATGTGGATGAGTGTGTGGGGGTATGGTAAAGCATTCTACCATAAAATCCTAACACCCCAGATCCTAAGAGCCTTTATCTTGGAATGTTTTCAGCAGCCAGACACCTGCCCACGAGCATCTAGAAGCCTGATTGTCCCCCTCCACACAGCTGCAACAAGCATAAAGCTTTACAGACCATGTTCAGTGTCCCCTCAGCAAAATCCCCTTTAATTGAAAACTACTGACTTAAGCTCTTCCCTGCTGCCTAATTTCCCATTCTTGTACAGCGAACAATTAGAGTTCACTAATTTTGAATTTTCTCCCTTCTTTTCCAAGGACAAAGTAGATTTACAGTAACATAAATATACAGTTTCCCAGTTCCCACTCTTTGATCCTCATGTCTGCTTCAGTGACAGCCAAAACTAATAATTAATATTGGGGTCTGTGGGTACAGCTCAGTGGGAGATCATTTGCATAGCATGCACAAGGTCCCGAGTTCAATTCTCAGCACCCCAAACAAGCAAATGCTTTAATGCTTGCACGTATTTCTCTCTCCCTCTCTGTCTCTGTTCTTCTCTCTCTCCATCCCTCCTTCCTGCTATGGGTCTGTGATGAGGATGTATGAGCTCAGGTGTGCATATACCATAGTACATATGGAGAGGTCAGAGGGCAACTTTGGTTGTCAGTCCTTGCCTTCCTCCTAGTTTGATGCTGGCTCTCTTGGTCATTTGCCTCTGCATATGACAGATTAGTGCTGGCCCCAAATCTTCATGGGAGTCTGGGTTCTGGGGGGGAACTCATGTCCTCACGCTTGGGTGGCACCTCCCCAGCCCTGAGCCTGTGTTATCCCAGTCACTTTAACAATATTACTTCCTGAATTCTCCCTGTTCCCTTTTTCATACGTGAGACAAAAGCACACCAGAGTCTCTTTTCAGTTCCATTAAGCCATAAAAGCATTTCTAGTTTGTAAAAACACAAACAGGAGCCTTTCTAGAAGCATCTCTGTCATACCTACAAGCAATGAAAACTGGCAGGACCCTGAGGGACATTCCAGAGCAGTGACCAAAGTGTATGACAAGGCGGTTTCTTGATAAGAATATTGAAGTGCATTTTCTTGGAGCTATTAACTACGGGCAGCGCAGGCTCGAGTTCACAGGAGTCTGAGTTGACTAATGTTAATTGTTAATGCAGTGTAGCTTCTGTGGCCTCTAATTCTTAGGAAAACACCTTGGTCGTGTGAAAACCAGCTACCATGTTTTTCTGCCTTTCTTCTAGTGGTTTCTGTAGGTTGGAGATTTGCTTTCCCCTACCAACTGTAATCAGTACAGTCTCTCCCAGCCTATATCAGGAGGGAGCATGTGATGTGGGAAACCTGCTCTCTGACTCACGAGTCCTGGGCCAACACAAAGAAGGCTCTATTGTCGCCATCCAGTAGATGTCGGTAGCCCAAAGGCTAAGTGAATGAATCAACAATGCAGACCATACCTTTCTTGATGTCTGAAACTGCTCTTCCTAACAAAAACAGAGACAGCATTACTCATTTGTAGCAAAAACAGGGACGCTGGCAAATGGTTGTAGCTGATGGTGCACGGAGGTGGTGTTCTGCTCAAGACCATCATGATGTGAGCACATGCTGTCAGGAAGGATGCTGCTAGCTAAGTACAGTATCAGACCCAAGATGCTACTCTCTGCAGAAAGCATGGGAAGGGGTCTGGGACACTTTGGATTTAGCATCTGTGTTGAGGTAGGTTCTTCCGGTGTACCCCAGGTTGACCTTGAATTCACACTCTTCCTGTCTCAGCCTTCCCGTGTAGCTGGGATTGGAGGTAGGCATACATCACTGTGCCTCACAACATTGTACTTTTGAGAGATTGGGATGGATTCTGAACAGGAGGATTTTTTTTTCTTTTGTGGGGTACTGGGGCTTGAGCTGGGGTATAGGGCATACTCAGTAGTGTTCTACTTAACCAGACTACATCCCCAGTCTTAGTCTAGGAAGACTAACCAAGGGCAATGAAGCCACTGGGCATTCGGTGTGTCCTACTTCGAATGACCTGGTTTTCTGCTAGGGGTTTTGCTCCACTTGAGCGAAATCCTAACCCAGAAGACAGCTATGATTTCCTTCTATAACAATTGGTCATTCTCTGAAGGGACACAGCGCAAGACCAGTGTGTTTTAACTCCAGTATCAAAGCCCTTGCTTTTAATCTTTAACCACAACACTTACATAAGGAACTTTTATTGTTATTATTCAACAGAGAGAACCTGACCAGACACTGTGTCAGAGTTCTCGGGGTTATCAGTCCTTGCAGGATCACGACAATTTTCCACTGGGCAGCTAACCTGAAAACCCTCGGAGTCACTTTTGTTTCCCCTCACTCAGCCTGTCACCTCATCCCCCTAGGCCACCCTCCAGGGAGTGAATGTGCCACTGCCCCCTCCCCTGAGTCTAAGTCATGCCCCCATCATTTCTCATCCAGATCCATCAATCTCTCTGGTTTAACTCCAGACTCACCCAGTTCAACCAAGACGATGCTAGGCATCAGGAATGTTGCTCAACGATAGTACACTTACCTAGCATGAACAAAGCCCTGGCTGGGTTCATACCCCATCGCCACAAAAACAAAGAACAATAAAAAAAGACATGACAAAATGCGGCCAGTGAGGCCTTTACAAATACAGGTTTGGAGCTGTTTTCTAGTGGTCTTTTCAATCTGTCATTACCTCCATCTTCACACTTTCAGGTCCTGCTTAGTCGCAGGAGAACCCTCATACAGATTCCAGAAAGGACAGCTGCACCCAGACAGGCCTACCCTAGCTCATTTGGAACCTGTGCAAATTAGGAAATGCCACCTTCGAACCAGAAAGCAAAGCCCAGGCTGGACTATAGCAACTACTCCCACTTGCTGGGCAGCTCCACCCTGGTTTTTTTTTTTTTTTTTAAGCACATCTCAGATGAACCTTTTGCCTTTATCCCCCTGCCTTGGGGTTCTCTTCACATGTCTCTCCGCTTTTGAACAACAGTTTAACTTTGTCTAGAAAAATCTCGACTTCCAAATCCAGATTCTAAACCCCTATTTGCATTTCCAAAAACCAAGACAGCCATGCTTCTGTAAGAAGCTTTTACTGGAGCTGGGGAGGTGGCTCAGTGGTTAAGCACACACACCACACCATTCTTTCCAGAGGAAACTGGTTCAGTTTCCAGCATGGACATGCTGGCTCACAACCATCCAAAACCCAGGACCAGGGCATCTGATGCCTGTTTCTTAAATCTGTGGGCCTCAGACATGAATGTGATACACACACACACACACACAGAGAGAGAGAGAGAGAGAGAGAGAGAGAGAGAGAGAGAGAGAGAGAGAGAGAGAGAGAGAGAGAGAGAGAAGAGAGAGAGAGGCAAAACACTCATATATTTAAAATAAATCTTCAAAGAAATTTAAAGAAGATTATTATTATTATTATTATTATTATTACTGGTTTGATGGTATGGGGGAATGAACCCAGGACCTCGTGTGTATTTAAGACATTTTCTATCACTGACCTACATCTCCAGCTTTCAAAGTTCTGGATGTGTGTGTGGTGTGTGTGTGTGTGTTCTTTTTTATGCATGTGTTCATGCGCACATGGGTGCCTATGGATACCAGAGATCAACCTTGTTTAATTTAAAAATTTTTTCTTATTGTTTGTGTGTGAATATGCTGGATGTCTGACAGCACCACGTGTGTGTCTGGTGGCCTGGTACCTGTGGAGGCCAGGAAAAGGCCTCAGGTGCTCCGGTGAGTAGAGTTACAGATGGTTGTGAGCATCCCGGGCAGGGCGGGTTCTAGCAATGAATCCAGGAACAACAAGTGACCACTGAGCCACCTCCTCAGTTCCCACTGTTTCGTTGTTTGTGTGTTCTCAGACAGGGTCTCTCCCTGGCCTGGAGCTCTCCCATTAGGCTAGGCTGGCTGACCAATGAGCCCCAGGGACCTGCATGTCTATGTCTCGTCTCCCCAGAGATGTGTTTACAAGTGTGCACTGCTATACATCGGGTGAGTTTTGAGTATCAAACTCAGGTTCTCACACTTGCATGGCTAACAGTTTACTGACTGAGCTGTGTCTTCAGCTCTAGTACCATTCTCATTTTTATTCTATTCTATTTTATTTTATTTTTGGTGGCTGTTAGAATTATAGATTTTTTTTTCTAATCTATTCCCCACATTAGATACTGAGTTCTCTGAGAGCAAGACGCTGGCCTTCAGGTTTGTGTGCCTACCAAGCCTGGCACGGGACCTAAGAGGTTGCAGAAAGAAGTTGTTGAAAGTCAAACAAACACAGTCTCTTGCTTTCTTAGGCTTGTCACGGGGTAAGATGGAGGCTTTTCAGTCACCCCCACCCCAGCAATTTGGAGATTAGGCCATGGGTCTGCTTCCTCAAATTACATAATCCCTACTCAAATAGCTAGAAGCCAGATCTCATTTAGCAATTACTTCATTAACCTATGGTTAAGGAGAACAAAGATCTTGGATTTCAGCTTCCTGTCTCCTCCTGACAAGTTCATTGACTATGTTGTCCCTTACTAGGGACCATTCATTTCTGTCATCTCCTCCTCCCTGGGCTTATTCTATTGAACATGAGTGGGTCTCATTAGAGGTAAAGTAATATATTTGCATAAAGTTTAGATATTTTCTTAGTATGTTTTAAATTTTTTTTTAAAAAGCAGTATTCTTGCTGACCCACATCTGACTCAGCATCTTATATTTCCATTCTTCATGGGACTCTTTATCATTAATACAACCAGCCTGCCCCTGATGCCTCGTTCATGATGTCAGTAGTCTTATCAGTTGCTCTCCGATCCAAAGCTGTCATCTACATCCGTCATCCCTAGAGAATAGACAGACCAGACTTCAGCTTCTTGTCCAAGGCAGTGATGAATCTGAAGTCAAGTCATTTTTACCTATGAAAAACACGTGCTTTCTGATTGGCTGGCCTCCTCAGCAGCTACCTTAGGAAGACTGGGAAGACACTATATGTATCTAATACAGACAGAAGTTTCTGTCTGGCTCTCACATGGATTGCAGCACAACAATGGCCCCTTGAAGCGTTTAGTGAAGGGCAGAGGCTGGAGCTGTCTTCTCCAGACATAAGAATTAGGCAGATCACTGACGGTGGAAACGTCAACAGGGACCCAGGCTGTGAGTCGTAGGATAAGACTCCAGAGTTGCAGACACAGGAATAGAGCCCAGTGACAGCTCCTCAGCGAGCCAGAGACATGCCCCAGTAAATATGGGAGGACGGGGATTGTGTTGTTATTGAAAAACTCACAGAGACATGTAAGAGAGAAAAATGGACTTAAGTCCAGGAATAGAGAGATCCTCAGGGAATGAAAAATATCATCAGATTCTTTCTTCCTCATCCACATCCAATCTGGTACCAGCCTTTGCTTAATGAGGGTCTGTCCCCTAGACACCTCTCTCTCCCTCCCCCTCTTATCTGCTCCCCCCACCTTCCTCTGCCTCTCTCTTTCGTGTGTGTGTGTGTGTGTGTTTTGTGTGTTTGTGTGTGTGTGAGAGAGAGAGAGATGAAAACAAGGAATATATGCATTCACTCTTCACTTTTATCTATACTCAACAAAATTCAATGTGTATGTATGTGCGTTTTGTGTGTGTGTATACATGCATCCATATATTGAGAATACATATAAAAAAACAAGCAGAGTAGAGAGCTTCAAGTTGACCCCGTCCCAGAGTCACCACCTCAAAAGGAAGTGACTCTGCCTTCTCCTAAACTCAGAATATAATCCCAGTCTGGAGGAGTGCTTTGGTGGCCTGGACTACACACTCATCTAACAAAGGCCCATGTGACTGACTACTCCACTGTCATTGTCCCCTCTTCCCTCACACACGCAACTTGCAGTATAAGACGACCATGAGTTCAGGATGTTGATCCTCCTATGACCCCAGGAAAGTCATGCTTCATCTACACCAATCACAGCAATCAGACTCGGTTGCTGTTAGCGTAGGCATGGGTATGGGATATAACACTAGATAGGAAACCTGATCCAAAGCTGAGTTGACAGCGAGGAGGAATGAGAAGATGGACTCCTCGTCCTCGGTTTCCTCCTGCTCCCGTGCTGTGAATAAAGCCAGGGCCTCACATATTCTGAACAAGTTCTGTCTACCACTGAGCAATACTCCCTCAAAGGATTTCTCTATCTTGATAAAAAACATACAAAACTGAAATTCTTTCCTTCCTTAGGTAAGGCTGTATGACAGCACGATGCCTAAAACTCATGCAAAGGGTTTAGAGAGGAAACGTAAATAATCCTGAAGCCTCGATAGCCTCACCATGCCATCAACACCAGCATCATCAACACCAGCATCATCTTGTCCAGGAAGCAGGGAGGTAATGATTGCTACTCAAAGTCAATCAAAATGAGCAACCACACAAGAGCCCAGCGCTTCCTGCTTTCTAAATAAACATAAAGGTAATGGTAGCTGAACACAGCGATGCATGCCTGTAATCCCAGCACTCAAAAGGGTGAGGCAGGAGGATTGCTTCAAATTGGAGGCTACACTCAATATAGATGGCTGGGAGTGTGGGGGTAATTTATTAAATTCTTATTCGTGTCAGGCAATATTTCAAGTATTTTAAGCAAATTGCCTCACTGAATCCAAACAACAACTCAATAAAATAGACACTGATTTCTCCCACTTTTCAGATGAGTAGAGAAAGTCTGCAGACCCTGAGTAACTTAAATAACATTATAGATTCATCAGTGAGAAGGAGTGGGGTTTATACCCAGGCCTCTCTAACTGCAGAACACTAAACCACTGGAATGACATTCAGCTGGTGGCTGCTCTCAGCTCTGCATGGCCCAGAGTCTGGGCTGAGATAGACAGATTTTCAGGGCTTTTACTGTGATTTTTTTTTTTTTTAAAGACAGAGTTTCTCTATGTAGCCCTGACTGTCCTGGAACTCTCTCTGTAGACAAGGCTGACCTCAAACTCAGGGAAACACCTACCTCTGCCTCCCAAGTGCTAGGATTAAGGACATGCGCCACCATGCCCAGGTATATTTGTGGTTTTGTTATAGTAAGACAAAGTAAAAGAATAAATAGCACATGATAGATGATAGATAGATAGATAGATAGATAGATAGATAGATAGATAGACGGATAGATAGATAGATGATAAATAAATAGATGATAGATGATTGATAGATAATAGATAGATAGATGATTAATAGATAATAGATAGCTAGATAAGTTAGATAGATAGGATAGATAAGATAGGCAGATAGGGGCTGGTGAGATGGCTCAGTGGGTAAGAGCACCTGACTGCTCTTCCGAAGGTCCGAAGTTCAAATCCCAGCAACCACATGGTGGCTCACAACCACCCGTAATGAGATCTGATGCCCTCTTCTGGTGCATCTGAAGACAGCTACAGTGTACTTACATATAATAAATAAATAAATCTTTAAAAAAAAAAAAGATAGGCAGATAGATAATAGATAGATAGATAGATAGATAGATAGATAGATAGATAGATAGATAATAGATGACATCATTAAACTAGATGGTCAAAACAACCAGTAGAGATTGACTATAGAAGTCACCTTTAACGCAGTCAGCTGGAGTTCCCACAGAGAAACTCCCAGTTAGAGCAGAGTGTCCCTTCAGGCGAGGGTTCCAAGTAAAAGAACAAACAGCAAGAGATAGAAGTGACATCAAGGGGCTGGAGAGATGGCTCAGTGGTTAAGAGTACCAACTGCTCTTCCAGAGGTCCTGAGTTCAAATTCCCAGCAACCACATGGTGGCTCACAACCATCTGTAATGGGATTGGATGCCCTCTTCTGGCATGTCTGAAGACAGCTACAGTGTACTTACATATAAGAAAGAAAGAGTGGGAGCTGGAGAGATGGCTCAGCGGTTAAGAGCACTGACTGCTCTTTCAGAGACTATGAGGTCAAATCCCAGCACCTTGTGGTGCCTCACAACCATCTGTAATGAGATCTGATGCCCTTTTCTGGTGTGTCTGAAGACAGCTACAACATACTTATTCATATAATAAATAAATCTAAAAAAAAAAAAAAAAAAAAAAAAAAAAAGAAAGAAAGAAAGAAAGAAAGAAAGAAAGAAAAGAAAGAAAGAAAAGAAAGAAAGAGAGGAAGAAAGAAGCAGCAGAAGCAGTGACATCAGATCAGGGCTTGCGACACTGGCAGGAACTGCACGTCATGTGGAAGTTGAGCGAGCCTTTCCTCTCCATCTTCACGGCTGAGGTTCCTATGGATGGGCTGCCTGCCTCCCAGTGCAGACACTGTTCTCAAGGACTGTGTTTATTCTTGGGGTGTTTTCCCGTTCTCTTTACACCCTGTCACAGAGTTAGGGGGCTGCATCCATCCCCAGACCTTGGAGGACACTTTGAAACAAACACACTTGGTTCTGAAATGGGGTGGGATCCCCTGGCTCCCAGGGCCAGACTTTTCAGCCAGCTTCTTGGCAAGCTCAAACAACACATGCCAACTTACCAACATGACGTATATTAGACTCTCCACAGTTGGATTTCCCAAGCTGCCTTCCTCTCTCCTCAGAGAACACCCTTTTCATTGGTGCCAGACAGCCCACTGCACTTAGACATTCCCACAGACACTGTCGCTGGCCAGAGCACTGTTTCCTTTCTCCCGTTACACATTCGTGAGTCTCCACGTCCATTTGCTAAACAACCAAATCCAAGGCCTGCTCTAGGGCCTTGATTTATGGAGACAGGCTTCTTCAAGAATCCCGTTTTGTTCCTTTTCCAAATGTCACACAGCAGGTGTTAGTTTGACAACAGGGTCCTTTGGGGGTAGTATGTCCAGTGCTGATGTGGTTAATTCATTACAATATCAATGAGCACATAATGGAGGATAAATTGTCAACACTTATTCACATAACTGTCCTTTGAGAGTCTCACTCACTGTCTCCTTTCCGTCTTTGTGTTGTTGCTTTTTTTCCCCCTAACTTTTCAACATGGAATTTTGTACAGTCACATCCTTTATGTGATCCTAATGTCTCTGCATCTGGAGACCGAGAGGCATTTCTATGGCCTTACTGCTATTCATTCACGACACACATTTACTCAATAAATATTTGAGTATCTGCATGTGCCAGGCACCAACCTAGGCACCAGGAATCAACCAGCTATGTTCTCTAGGCTCACAGAGGACAATAAAAGGTAATGATATATCATATGGCATTTCTCCTCCCAACCAACAAGAAAGCTATGACAATTATTAAAAGTACATGGTGTCCAGGATGTAGCTCTGTGGTAGAACACTTGTCTACCATACACAGGGTTCTGGGTTCGAATCCCAGCACCAAAAAAAAAAAAAAGAAAGAAAAGAAAACTGGGTGTGGAAGGCACAGCATTAGACAAATGCTTTGTGAACAAAATCTAGCACGGCTGTTAAGAGAACCTACCCACTGGTAGACAGCCTCAGTTCAAATCCAAGTTCAGCCACCACATGATCTTGATTAAATTCTTACCACATATCTAAATAGTTTAACCTACGGGAATAGAAATCATCACTTTGTCCTATGGCTACATTGGACAAAGCTAGTGTTTTTGGTAAGCCATTCAGAAGACAATAAATAACACACGCGTGTTAGTTCAGAAAAGAACATGAACTCTAACACTGACCTTAACAAGTAATTGGCAGTCGGCTGAGGTGATACAATCACTCACCGGCCTTGGGAGCTACAAAGGCCACAGCATCATCAAGGACTCCAGGCAGCTAGACCTGGGTGGCCACCACAAGAGGATGACTCTCCCGACCACTAACCTAAAGAGGGGGCCAGAGCTGCTCCTCTCGGCAACTTCTTGCTCTCAGAATTAACATGTGAGCTAAAGACAACTCTGGGTGACCATTCCAGAAGAGTCTTAGTCTTAAGAAACATATTGTGGGGGCTGGAGAGATGGCTCAGTGGTTAAGAGCACTGACTGCTCTTCCAAAGGTCCTGAGTTCAATTCCCAGCAAACCACATGGTGGCTCACAGTCATCTGTAATGAGATCTGATGCCCTCTTCTGGTGTGTCTGAAGACAGCTACAGTGTATTTACATATAATTAATAAATCTTTAAAAAAAAAAAAAGAAAAGAAAAGAAGAAACATATTGTGGGAAAACATGGATTTAGAAGGGACATTGGGAGTCAGGCTCTCATGCAAATGTCTGAGAACCCTCAAGTGACTGAAGTCCTTGCCTCTCTGAGAACATTTCCCATGATGAAGGCTTGTGGTTTTATATAGACCCTGTTAGTGAGCATTTCTTCTGCCTGGCTCTAGAGTAAGGGTCATCCTGACCAACAACAGTCTTCATACGCTCGGAAGGAAAAATTCCCTCTCTTCCTGACGCTTCTTGAGCTCGTCATCACTGGCAGGATGTAGGACTGACTTGTTCACGTTCACAGAAAGAAGCCAATACAACAGAATCCAGGCGTTTAAAGGGGTGTCTAGAAGATCATCCTACATGGTCTTAACAAGGGGTTCTGAGAGGTTTTTATGTGGGATGAGAAACACTCTTAATTCTTTGTTATTATATCTGCAACAAGGTCCTCCGAATCAGGGACCTTGTGGCCTAGGGCAGGGATCAACACTATCAAGACTCAGACATCTTCATGTGAGACCCAAGAACATTAGTGGAATACAGCATCCTTTTAAGCAGAAATTGGCACCAGATATCTCAAAATATACCTGACCCTGAGAGTTTGAACTTGGTATTTGCATAAAAACCAATGACTTCTCTTAAACAGTGGCAGTTTCCTTTTTCACCTCCACTTTTTAAATGTGTGTTGCACATGTTTGTGTACACATGGGCTGGTTTTGTTTTGTATATGTGTTGGAGCATCTATCAGAGACCCAAAGTTGATATGAAGACCCATAGTCCATCCCTCTCCTTATTCCCTAAGGTGAGGTCTCTCAGTTAAACCCAGAGTTTACTAATATACAACTCTCACTAGCTAGCTTGCTCATATTCCCTGTCTCTGCCTTCTGCTGCTGAAATCACAGGCAGGTGGCCACACCCGCCTAGCACCGGCATGGGTTTCTGGGCATCTGAACTCTGATCCTCACACTTAAACAACCAATGTTTAACCACTGAGCAATCTCCCAGCTTCAAGCCCGGTTTACTCTAAATAAGTTTTTTCTTCTTTATGTAAAAAGAGAGGGTTGAGACCTGACTGGCCAAGGGAAGTGAGTATTTAAGAGTCCAAGGTCTGTGCTTAATCCTTACAGGGAAGCTAAGAAAAGATATTATAAGCCGGGGTGGGGCTGGAGAGATGGCTCAGGGGTTAAAAACACTGACTGCTCTTCCAGAGATCCTGAGTTCAATTCCCAGCAACCACATGGTGGCTCACAACCATCTGTAATGAGATCTGATGCCTTTCTTCTGGTGTGTCTGAAGACAGTTACAGTGTACTCATCCATTCATAAAAATAAATAAATAAATCTTAAAAAAAAAATCTTATAAGCCAAGTTCTCAAGCATTTGCTTGAGAATAGAATATATATGTTCTATTTTTGCTTCTGTTTCCCTGCAGAAATGACTACTTTCAAACCCATCAGCACAACTGAATGGTTGTTGTTGTTGTTGTTGTTCATTATCTGTGATCCTTGACCAGAATGGTCACTTGTGCTCACAACTCTAAATCCAGTAGACAGAAAGACAACGGGACACGTGGCAGTCGCGTCGCTCCATAAATATTCGCTGCTTAAATTTTACACAAGAGAGAAGGGCCAGAGTAGGCAAGGGAACATGCCTTTCACAGAGAACCTGCCTTCGTTAGAAACCTACATTCCAGAAAACAAAACTCAGCCAGTGCCTTTTCGTGGGATTTAGTGGGACTGCCCTAAACCATCAGGGGTGGACACTGAACCTGAATAAACATACTTCAGGAGTCAACTTAGTGATGCACATGTCCCTGTGTTCAAAAACGTGTATACTCAGAGAGCTGGAGAGATGGCTCAGTGGTTAAGAGCACTAGCTGCTCTCTTCCAGAGGACCTGGGTTCAATTCCCAGCACCCACACGGCAGCTCACAACTGTCTGTAACTCCAGTTACAGATATCTGACACATTGGCCTGAAAGTGGTTTCCCTAGTGAGACAAAAGCAGAGACAGCGCACATGTTAAACTGCAACCACTACTTCTTTCCCTTCTGAGGTCCACAGTTGCCCGGATTCAAGAAATTCCCTCCTTGGGCACATATACTGTCACAATACAATTAATCTGTTGAAGTTCATTTCATCTATTAAAGGGCCAGGCTAAGAAGCTCATATTGTTACAAAGCGGGTGGGGAGGCATTCAGCTGCTGACTGGGTTATGAAGAACAACAAATGCCAGGAAATCACAACACTCTGACCATTTTTTTTTAATCAAACAATATTTTTAGTTTTGCCAATTATTTTGCTCACAGCTTCGAGCAACTAGTTTTAAACTTCCTTCTTAAAAAAAAAAAAAGCAAAGCATTCTGCCCCTGGGGAGGAAAAATGAAGACCTCAAAAGCAAGTACAAATTGCTCATTTAAAGAACAGAATTTAAGGATGCGGGGGCTTTTCTTCCTGAAACGCTCATCATTCTGCAGAAAGAATCTGAATCCTGTCCTGATTCTTCTTGGGCAGTGGAGCAATTTTGGGTTTTGTGTTAGTTAATTTTAATTTACAAAGAGGGGGGGCTCCATTCTTGAGACACCACCGTTGCTATGAGACTTCTAGGCCACAACAGATGGCCGCAAGAACAGTTCTCAGGCCAAGCCGGATCTCTGAAGCCCGCCACTCAGGCATACCATTAACATTCCTGGCATACCTTCAGAGACAGCACCCCAGGCCTCCTTCAGACTGGCTCTCCCGCAGCTCCTCTGTTGGCCTCTCTGGTCAAGGGACCCGGGTGGAAATTTGTTATAAATGACAGGATCATATGTTTTGGGGGGGGGGGGCTGGGGGGAAGGGTGTCACCTCACTTAGATGTGGCTCCAGGTGGGCACACCTGTGTATACACCCAAGGACACACCCCAGTGTAACCGATCATTTGTCTTTAAGCTTTGCCTCACACCAGGACACCGGTACTCTTCTTATGGAAGCAGATTTAGTGCCAGGACAGAAGGGCTAGGGGAGAGAAAAGTTGAAGAATTTCTAATTTTGTTTTTAAGAAAGAAAAGAAAAGAGAGAGAGGGAAGGAAGGAAGGAAGGAGAGAGAAATGAAAGGAAAGGAAGGAGAGAGAGTGAGAAAGAGAGAGAAAGGAAAGGAAGAAAGGAAGGAGAGAGAGGTTGAGAGAGAGAGGAAAGGGAGGAAGGAGGGAGGGAGGGAGAGAGAGAGAAAGAGAGAGAGAGAGAGAGAGAGAGAGCGCGCCAGGACCCAGGCCTGTTATCTCTACTTTCAGAGGCAAGTTCAATGTCATCTTCAGCCACTTAATAAGTTTGGAGGCAACTTGGGCTACATGAGGAAGAGAAGTGGCTGGTTTGTTTTATTCCACCTTGTTATCATAACTGAACAAATCACTCTGCTTTGTCCCTTTCTCTGTCTTCCAAAGTTGGATAATGATCCTGACCTACCTGCTATCAGATGAAGAAGTCAGTGAGGCGTGATTAATGAGCAACTGAGAAATTGTGGCCTAAAAGTAAGGTCACTAAACCCTCAGCTACCAAGAAGCAAAAGATAAGGGCAGAAGCTGGCTGCTCGCCTCCCCTTGGCGTCCAGCTCCTGAGCCCACCACCTGTGTGGCTGTCTCCCAGTGCTGACCCGAAGGCTTCACAGTCCCAGGTGGCGAGCTGTACTGCTCACGCTCATGCTGAAGTTTTGGGACCCAGTAAAAAATAAAAAACAAAGCAAGCCATAGCTTCTCGGGTGGAGTTCATTTACATTCCATCCCAGAGTTTTCTTGGCCTGCAGTGCAAAAGCAAAGTTGTCCTTGGAGCCTGTCGCCAGGGCTCACCTGACCATGCAGGGACCGCAGAGCCAAGTCCCAGTTTCCTTCTGTGCATCTGGCTGGGGAAGGGAGGGAGGGGGAGCTCTCCTGTCTGTGGGGTTAGTGGATTTGCCATAGATGCACAGCCGCCTTGGCTTTGGCTTTCACCCCAGAATCCAGTCTGTCCATCTTACTTAGGTCTTTTGCCTTCCAAAATCTCCCATCTGAGATGACAATTTCCCAACTATCCCAGAATAGAACCATTTGAATTATTGTGTGGTCTGTTTGTTTGTTTGTTTGTTTATAAAAGCATGCCTTAGAAAGATTTGGTCTAATCAGATGCCAGTCGGTGACATTTTAATCAAGTCCAGGTGTGTGTGTGTGTGTGTGCGGGGGGGGGGGGGTGGGGGGGGGGTGGGGGGGTGCTATGTCCAGGCTGGCTGAACCTCAGTTTACCTATCAGATGCCTTGGCTGAATCACGCAGAGGACTCTGGCCAGCTATTCAGCTGAACTCCTGGGCCTCCCTTGCTCTCAACGAGCAGGCACCGCGGCAGAGGCAGAGGAAAGTGGTTTAAGAGGAAGTATCTGCCAGCTGTAGCCTTCTGTTCATAGGGCTGAACCTTTCAAGCCAGCCAGTGGGGCGCACCATGTGGGGAGGGGGCTGGGCAGTTCTATTGAGCTCCATTGTGTGCTGTCCACAGCACCACACAGCCAAGGAGGGAGTGAGCAGGCATTCCACAGCTCCAGGAAGGAGACTTTTAAAAATGGTTGTCTCCGGGGAAACAATAAATTTAGATACTTAATCCCCACACACCCCCAATCTAGCTCTCTAAAGATACTGTTCTTGGAATGAAGTCGCTATGTGTCCACCCCAGTTACTCTACTGATTGCGTTCAGTTATATATTTCTGGTGCCCTCCTACTCGGCACAAATGTACAGGGACTTTCTAAGCACAGTTTGAAATGTAGAGACAAAGTTTTTCAATTGACTTTCTCCTGTCTGTGTCTTTTAAAAACATTGAGATTTTTAATGGTGACATTTTTTTTTAAATACTGACTAAATATTGCATTGATTCCTTCCAATACAAAACTGACCGACCCTTATTTCTGGACATCGCTTTTGATTTCTACATTTTCTTGGTCGTAATTCATAAGCCAGGGGTGGAATTTTAAAATAAAATTCATCCTCTACTTTGCTTTCAGTGCTCATTTCTTCCCAGTCTCCCAGCACCTGGTATTATCTTACTACCTACACATCAACCTACATACCAAACTCTCATCAACCAAACGCACACATGTTAT
Source organism: Mus musculus (assembly GCF_000001635.26). NCBI lineage: Eukaryota > Metazoa > Chordata > Mammalia > Rodentia > Muridae > Mus > Mus musculus. Next base: position 92,810,671 of record NC_000071.6, on the reverse strand, counting down.
AGCAATGTGCCTGTTGGCGGTGACATCTTACCTGACAAGTGATGTCACTGCTAGGGCTTTTCCCAGTCAAAGCAGTCGTATTTAGTATTTACATTCATTACCTGCACGTTGCTGCTACAGAGAAATGCTTTTATAAAGATAGGCTAGCTAACAGCACAGATGGGAAACTCCAACTGATTAAACCGCTGGAGAAGGCACATGGCGGGATGATTAACATAGCGTTTCTGCTTGAAGCTTCTCACCTTCCTCTGCCTTCATCTCTCTTCCCCACCGTGGTTTATACTACTTGACTAGAGTCTCTGGGAACTGGTAAACAGCTCCCTTCATGGAAGGGCTCAACATCACTTGAGGATCCCTTGACTTATAAAAGGACCCCTACCTATTTGTCAACTATTTTCATTAAAAACAAATTAAAACCCGAGATTAAACTACCTCCTGCTAGTCAGAGCAAGACAGGCAGCACTGGTTTCGAACCCGAGAATCTTTTCACCAACTCCTCAGATAACAAGTGCTCTAACTTAGGATGGTCCTGGAAGGACTTGTGGGAAGCAGAGACAGGACCCACCATTCCTAAGCATCTTCACTACTCCAGTTTAGATGCTTGGTTTGAGTCTTAACTTCTGGAACACAGGGAGGGGCACACCCCAGCCCGGTGATACCGTCCCATCCCCTCCCTAAGTCACCTGTGCTGAATAAACCTGGAACCGAGACGAGCCCTCCCTTCACACCAGCTGAAGCTAAAGAGAACGGAAAAACAGCTCACATCAGAATAGGAAGCATGGAGGTCAGACCCTGGAGCCACCAAGTCGTCCAGCCTCAGTTTGCATTTTCTCAAAAGTCGGTATATAGATCTGTTTGCTTTAATTAAAAGTCCCTTTACTCTCACAGAGTGAATTCTCATCCAGTGGCAGTAAGTGTACGGCGTGGTGAGGGTCGCTGCAATCTGTTAGGTCCCTCTCACCCTTTACTGGCATATCTGCCAGCTGGATAAGTCGGTTTCATCAGAAAGGCTCTGTCTCTCCTTAGTTTATAGTCTCCATACTGGTATTTCTGTCGAGATCACTGTAGAAGTAACGTCGGGGAGAAATAACCGACTTAAACAGACCTTACCTCACAGAAGTGGAAACTCAGGTATCTCCATTGTCCTCAGTGATCTGCTGGATGCGTCTGTCCGGCGTGACACACAGTCGAGCTGGTCCACCCGGCCTTGGGGCCTTGGGCAGGTGGCACAGAGGCCGACTGCAGGCTGGAGAGCCAGCTCTAGGGAGGCAGAGCTAAGACACAGGTGTCTGACACCAGGCACCTCAGCTCCTGGAACCTGCGCTGCCCTGATTAGCTAAGTACAAAGGCGGTTCGAATTACTGCCTCTCCCCAGCCAATCGCCTGCTGGCCTGGCTGACAGGAGCAGGCCCCCTGATGTCAGGGACGTCCGCTCACTGGCTAGAACCAAGAGAGCCGGTTTCTACCGTGCCCGCGGGCAACCCTGCTCCAGGCACCTTAGAACTGTTTGTCCGGTAAAGAACTCTCTCTCTGCCCGCCCACGGCGCCGCCCCAGGGTCCTCAAACACTCAAACCCGCTGTGCAACGAAGGCAAGGCCAAGCTCTTTCTCGCCTCCTCTGCCTGGTTCTGGACGCCCAGATCCCTGTGCAGCTGATGGAACTCCATTTTTTTTTTTTTATTAGCTACAGCTTTTTGCAAGCGAGACTTTCTTACAGAAACTGGGAGACAAGGAGACACAAATACAAAGAAAGATCTTTTTACAGTCACCGTTCTGAACAATGAAATCCAATATTGGAGGGGGAAAAAAATCACCTCAGATGTGAAAACAGATAAAACTCCAACGAAGTGGGCACCGCATCCCACTGTGGGCAGGGCTGTCCCGGACACCCTAAAACCCAGCCAGCTGAAGCCATTGTACGCCCTTGAAATGGCAATCCTTTGCAGCTGTATGGCTAGGCAGCGCTTGATTCAAGTTTGGTATTTGCCCCAGACTGTAGGGGTCAGCTTAACAGTAACCATAGACACAAAGAAAGAGAGAACAGCGCACACAGAAAAAAAAAAACCAAGTGCGCCTGAGTTCCTGGGTATGCAAATGGCTTTTCATTTGTCTGGGATGCTATGGTGTGTGTGTGTGTGTGTGTGTGTGTGTGTGTGTGTGTGTGTGTGTATGTAGGGAACATTGAAATTTCACAGACAATTCATGAACTTCCTTGAAAAAGAATGGAGATTGATTTCAGATTATTTCTTAGGTGAGAGGAAACGGAACAAACGTGCAGATGCCCTACCGCTCTCACAAGACATCGCAAGGCACACTCCGTAGCAAGCACAGTTCAGACACGGGGAAAGTCTAAAGTGTCCCCAAGATGTCAGTGTGCTTCAGAGATGAGAGAAAGATCACTTAAAGACGTTCTCTGCACCGTTTGTCTCTCCTGACCACTCGACCCCCAGAGCTACTTTTAGCTCTTACTGTGAAATGCAAGGAGTGGGATGCAAGTAGGTTACAATCAGAGCTCTGGTTGGGGCAACCAGATAAGTCTGATAAAAATCTTATCAGAAAAAGAGAACTTCTGGTAGGTTTTGCATTATAGAGATAGTCTTACTTTGGAAAAAACAAAAACAAAAAACAAAAACCAGCCTTCTGGGGTGGGGGGATAGCCTAGTGATACAATACTTGTTCAGCCAGAGTGAGAAAGGTGGAGTTGGATTCCCAGCAAACACATATGCGCGCGCGCGCGCGCACACACACACACACACACACACACACACACACACACACACAACCTACTCCTACCTTTCCTTTTAGAAAGGCGAAGTTGAGCTGGGTGTGGTGGCACAAGCCTTTAAACTCAGCATTCAGAGGCAGGCAGATCTCTCTATGAGTTCAAGGCCAGCCTGGTCAACAAAGCAAGTTCCAGGACAGCCAGGCCTACACCAAGAAGCCCTGTCAAAACAAACCAAAAATGGTCTTGTTTTCCTTTCCCTATCTTATGGCCTCCTCAAGGGCCACGTCTGAGTAGTACCCCCTTCTTAACCCTGGTCTGTCAGAGCTCAAGAGCATCCAGGTTCTGATTAATCTTGAATGTGTCCAATTTTACAGCTTCCCGCTTGCTGACCAAGTCCTCATCTCCAACTCCAGGGTGCAGAATGACCAGTGGTTATGGCTGATATCTGTCTCTCCCCAGCAGCCTTCTAGTGGGAATGCCATTCCTCAAACAACAATATTCCCAGGGGTGGGGTGGGGTTGAAGGGGGCTCAAATCCTCTCAAGTCAACAGCCATGGCCTGCTAGTCTGGCTCTGTTGGCCATAGCTCCCTTACGTTGAGAGCTTGCTTAGCATGTGTGAGGTTCTGGGTTAAGCCTCCAGTGGGTGTGGTGATGGTGGGGGTTGCCCCATCACAGAAGGAGATCGCAGCATGTGACCTCTGACTTTGGTCCACTACAAAAGCAACAACAATTGCTTGTGGTTAAACCTGTAGTTCACCACAGTTGTCACCGTGTGTGCCATAGTGACGGTCTTGAATCATCAGTATAACACTGTAATTACTAGTCCAACCTTAAAAACGAGGAAGGTAAGAGTAACCTGTTAAGCATTTAATAGCATGTAGGGCAAGGAACAGCAGGGAACAGGCGGGTCTCCTGTGGGAGATGACCCCAAAGCCCACACACCCCCTGTGATTCAGACTGACATTCACTAGTGACGCCACACAACCTGCTAAATGCCTCCGTTTCTTTTTCTCTGATATGGACACCTATCTGATGTGGGGACTGGGGATGATAATATCAGTAACCCACTCAACACAATCCCTTAGAGAAAGGGCTGTTCTCCCCTCCTTCATCACAACCAAAGGCAACAGAGTGTGTCTCTTCACTCTCAGTAGTCATAGGTAGTCAGGTTGTCTCTCACAGGCGGGACACCAAAGCCTGGGGTCCTCCAGTCAGGTAGCTGTGGCTCTCATAGAGTATGTGTCTCTCAGAGCTTGTGAGTCAGAGGCTGCCTTCAGAGTGATAATCCTGGTGTGTGTGTTGGGGGGTGTACGTGTATGTACATGCACAAGTATGTATGAGTGCACGTGCGTGTGTGTGTGTGTGTGTGTGTGTGTGTGTGTGCGCACATGCACGTTTCAGGAAGAGTCTTAGGAAGAGTCTAATAGACTAAAGTAATGGACTGAGCCACTGGGAGTCCTACCTTGAAAAGCATTAATGAAGTTCTCAAGAGGGTAGTTATTATATACATATATGTTTACATATATTATATTTATATTAATACAAATTCATATTAATATATCTCCATTAATGTTATATTACTAAAAGATAATATTGTACTAATTTTCATAAATTTATACTAATATAAATTAATTTTTATGGCTGGCATGGTGACACACACCTTTAATCTCAGCACTCAGGATGCCAGGTGGACTGGACTGTATTTAGTTATAGCAATGGAAAGTTATCAAGTACAGACACCCTTCACAGTCACCATAAACAACTTTGATACAGACAAGCTTCTCACATTGGAATGTATAGGAATCTTCTTCATTTAGCAGAGGAACCGGACACACAGGACTGCTTGCTTCCCTGCCCACCAACCATAGCTCAGGTAAGACCTGCTCTCACAAGCCGGGCATGATGGCGCACCTAGGTGAGTCTTTGACAGAATATGATGTTTTTATTTTTCCTTTTCCCTAAAAGCCAGTAGCCCCTGGACTGTGGCATACCCTATTTTCCGAGCACCTTTTCAAAAACAAACTGAAAGGCTGGAGAGTTTCATGTTACCTTGTGATGGACGGCCTCGACTGAAGGATTTTCCTTAATGATTTGCACAGGTCCCTCGGGGTGCCCGTTTACAATTAGAGTTGAGGGTCCTCGGTGGGAAAGCTGCACCAAGAGCAAAAGCCTGGCTGCTTCACTCGCTTTCTCCTCTTTGGCTGAACTCAGCACGTTTACCTTTCTCTAGGAGTTGGGGGCAGGTGGAGTTTGTATGTAAGGTGGATTTGGATGCCTGTCAGCCCTCTTGACTGCATGCTTATGACATATTCCCAAAGCTCAAAGACCTGTCCGTCAGTAGGTTTTTTGAAAATGAGAAGTTTGTTCTTAATACTCTCTGGTGGAACGTAAGGAATTTTATGAATGGGGGAGACAGAAAAAGCCTCTTGGCATCTGATCTGCTTTCCTTTTTCTAGAGCATTGGCCAACTTCTAACATGCTATGCACAGTCCACATGTAACTGTCTGCATGTTGTATGTACTGCCTGTTGCCTGTGCTCACAAGAATGTCAGCTTCTTTAGGACAAGCATGCTTGGTTATTGTGTTTGAGTCCTGGGTACATACAGCAATTGCTGGCTTATATTAGATGCTTATTCAGTAGATTAGGCATTATTTAAAAAAAAAAAATCAGACCGGGCAGTGGTGGCACATGCCTTTAATCCCAGCACTTGGGAGGCAGACAGGCGAATTTCTGAGTTTGAGGCCAGCCTGGTCTACAGGATGAGTTCCAGGGCTACACAGAGAAACCCTGTCTCGAAAAACAAAAACAAAGCAAAACAAAACAAAAACAAAAAAAAATCAGTAAAAGGTTCAGAAGAAATATTTTTCACATATCACTTATAGAATTCACAGTGTGTGTATGTGTTTGTGTGTGCACACATAGACATATTCATGTGGGTGTGTGGGTATGAGTGTATGTGAAAGCAAGAAGGCTATGTCTAGCTGGGGAGTGGTAGTGGTGGCGCACACCTTTGATCCCAGCACTTGGGAGGCAGAGGAAGGCAGATCTCTGAGTTAGAGGCCAGCCTGGTTTTCAGAGTGAGTTCTAGGACAGCCAGGGTTACATAGAGAAACCCTATCTTGAAAAACAAAAACAAAACCAACAACAAAAGTCTATGTCCAGTACTCTTCCTTGGTTACTCTCTACCTCCCTCTTTCTTTTTTAAGATCCTGTCTCTCACTGACCCCAGATGAGTTCCCAAGGCCCTGCATGTCTCTGTTCCCAACCCCAAGCACTGGCTAACAGATGCATAGGTTTTTCCTAAGTGCTTAGGATCCGTCTTCATGCTCCGGTGCCTGTCACCAACTTAGCCACTCCCCCAGCTGCTGTGCTGTGTCTGTGGAAGACAGAAGCATTGTCAAATGGATCACAATAGTGAGAGTGACAAGGGCCACGGGAATGATGATGTGCAGCTGAGAAAAGGCTTCGGTTCCAACCGTGGTGGCTTTCAGAATGAGCTCAGTTGAACTTCGGGAGCGCTCACATGCAGGCTCCCAGCTGAAAGGAAACTGACCATGGAGCTGGGAGAGGAACCTGGTGAGCTCATCTGGTCTCTTCCAGTCCATTTTCTTTTACCCTCATAGGAAACTGTATTTGTTGGAGAACTCCAGAGTGTCTGAAGGAGTCAGATTTTTCCAGGATGCTCTGGGCGAGTGAACTCACTGGCAAATAAACCAATGCTCCTTTGCATTTGGGTGAACATTTTTTTATGTCAATCTGATGGCACCTCACCTCAAACAGGGTTGACGAGATAAAGGGAAGATGCTGGGGTAAGGCCAAAGGATCGCCCCTTCCCTGCCTGATGATTATAGGACACGTGCTACTGATGACACAGAAATCAAAAGGCATGCCTTTCACTGCTGACGTCAGTGATCACAGTCAACAGCCTACTTCATTTCATTCTGCCCCCTGGGCTCCTGGCCCAAAGTAGCCATATCAGCCCTGTTCTTACTCTCTCTTCATATTCTATAATTCTTTGGGGGAAACCAAGGAACTCTCCTCACAAGAAGGTGAGTGGCCAGAAGGGAGCACAAGGCATTGAGCTGTTGTCCCCTCAAAGTCCCCAACCTCCCAGGAGGAAAGGTAAGTTATGGTCAGTGTTAAGATTAGGTCGAGGAATTACACACTTACGATCAGAAGTTAGCTCTATGGACAAAAAGGCTCTGGAGAGACAGTGTCATGGAACGAAGCTACAACATCACAAAAACAGGCAAAACCAGCAGAACACACTAGCTCCTCGTACACATGTTTTTTGGTTATTCACAGAGTATTACTGCATATCAAAGGGCATAAAGTGCTATATAGAGCATTTGGTTCTGTTTTGTGTGAGACAGGGTCTGATAACCTAGGCTGGCCTCTAACTTTCTGTACAGTAGATGACAGCTTTGAACCTCTGATCCTATTGCTTCGGCCTCCACATGCTGCAATCACAAACAAGCGCTACTATACCCAGTTTGTGTGATGCTGGGGACCAAAACAAGCATTTTGTGCAAACTAGGTAAGGACTCAACCGAATAAGCTACATCTTTAACCTGGAACTTTGTTTTAATACTATCAATATCTCTACATGGGAGGTTATTTATTATGATTTTTATTCCCATTTTATAACTGAACAGTCTCAGACACAGAACAATGAAAATTTGTCCAAGGTCACAATGGGCAGCCTGGTTTACCCTATATGCTCTGAAAGCACTAATGTGCATGTTGGGTATACTCTGTGAAACTCAAGGGTGTTTTTGGGTGGTGGAATTCCTCGTGCCTGCCTCTCTAAGCCCAGTATCAGCAGAGTAGATCAGCTCCGTGGCGCCAGCCAGCAGTGTGGAGAGAGGCTGTCAAGCAATTAGCTTGATGATAATTTGCTATAATAAATGCTGCTTCAAATCATTGAACCTGATAGGGAAGAACATCTCCCTTCCACCTTCCTAATGCTTACCTTGTTCAGTGGAGGAAAGGCAGCTAGAATCACGTCAAAGAAACCAATGCACCTTAAAAACCAAACGTTCACAAGTCTAACAAAAATCTCCATGGAAACTCTTGGGGAAGGGCAAGGCACACACTGGCTGTTCCTCCAGAGGACCAGGGTTTGATTCCACAAATGGCAACTCACCGCCTTCTATAGCATCAGTTCCAGATGATCCAGTGCCTTTTGGCACCAAGCATATATGTGGGCAAAACATCCTATGCATAAAATAATTTTAGAAAAAAAAAATTTTAAAGGGGAGGGCAGATTATCTGAGCTTGAAGACAACAAGTTCAGAGAAACATGAACAATCAAAAAGAGACAGAGATAAAATAATAGTTAAAGCCGGGTGGTGGTGCACACCTTTAATCCCAGCACTTGGGAGGTAGAGGCAGGCGGATTTCTGAGTTTGAGGCCAGCCTGGTCTACAAAGTGAGTTCCTGGACAGCCAGGGCTACACAGAAAAACCCTGTCTCGAGAAAAAAAAAATTAGTTAAGGTGCCAGTAGGAATTTCAAGACCTACTCAATAGTCAGAAAAAACCAAATGGATGCTAGGAGGAGAATATCTAAAACATCTAAAATAGAACCATAACAGAAAACGTCCTAGAGTTAGAAAAGGAGATGCCAAAATCAGATACAGGAAGTACTTTGGACACCAAAAGAGTCAAGACCACAAAAGAAAACCTCCCCTCGCCACACTACAATTAAAGTTTTGTATATAGAGAACAAAGGAAGAATATTGAAAAGAAATCCAAGCCAGTCGAGCACATAGCAGACCTGTTGGAGGAGCAGCAGACGATGCAATGGAAACTTTAGATGCCAGAAGAACTCGGAATGATGGATTCCAACTCCTGAAAGCCAGCTGCCAAGCCAAACTACTACACTCAGCAAAGCAGTTACAATTGAGGGGAAAATGAAAACTTTTCATTATAAAGGTGATTATGAGCATTAAACCAGCTCTGTAGAAGACACTCAAAGGAAGTCTTGGAGTAAAAAGAAAAACAAGTCTATCTAAGAGAATACAGGAAAGAACAAACCACGTTTCAAGGAAGAGTTGAGCAAAAGAGGAAGGAAGAAAGCCAAGCACTGGCAAATCAACAGAATAACAGGATTCAGAACACACCTTTCCTTTAAAACATTTATTTTGGAGCCAGAGAGATGACTCAGTGGTTAAGAGCACAGGCTGCTCTTCCAGAGGACCTGGACTCAATTCCTAGCACCCACATGGTAGTTCACAACCATTTACAACTCCAGTTCTAGGGGACCCAATACACTTTTCTGGTCTTCAACACAGTCACCAGACACACATATGATATGCATACATGCAGGCAAAACACCTATATACATAAAATAAAAAAAATTATTTTCTTAGGTGTTTTGCACCTAAGAGTCTATATACCACAATCATGGCCTGGTGCCCCAAGAAGCCATTGAGGGCATCAGATCTCCTGGAACTGAAGTTATACATAGTTGTGAGCTGCCATGTGGGTGTGAGGAACCAAACCCAGGTCCTCTAGAAGAGCAGCCAGTGCTCTTAACCACTGAACCATCTCTCCAGCCCTCTATGCACATATTTCAATCACAACCCTGAATATTATTGGTCTAAATTCCTCAATCAAAGGCACAGATTTATAGATTAGATTTAAAAACAGAAAGCATCTATTTGCTGACTCCAAAAATTGCACCTCACTGCAAAAGATAGACATGCCCTTCTAGTGAGAGGAATGGGGGGACATTCCAAGCAAACGGACCTAGTAAACAGCAGGTGTCACAGATCTGACCAAATAGATTTTAAACCAGAATGAGTGAGAGGAAGAGGTAGAGAAGGTCACTTCCTATTGATTCAGGGAACAATCAAAGAATAGACTGTCACTTGTTATTCGTTCAAGGAACAACCAATGAGAGGACACTACAATTCTAAATACATATACCCTAAAAGGAGATAAAAAGTTTTATAAAACAAATACTGTTAGATGTAAAGCCACAAATTAACCCTAGCACAATAGTAACGTGTGACTTCAACACCCCACTCTCACAAGTTGACAGGTCTTTCTGACAAAAAGAAGAGCAAGGAAGAAGGCTGTCAGGAGAGAGGCACACTTTATTTTAGAGACAGCCTTGTATGCAAAGACTACTCAAATGATCTAGCCATGGTAGCATTTTCCCTGACTAACATAAAAGGTGTAATGCTTCATTTATTTATTTAATTAGCAAGAGTGGTCTGTATGGAAGACTAGATTAAACTTAGACAAAGCAAAAAATAATAATAAAAGAAATCCACATTTTCCTATTCATTTAGTTTGCTCTGTGTGCTAGTTAGCTTTTCCTTGTTGGGACAAATTCCTGCGCAAATCACATGCAATTGTGTGATCCCAGCACCGGAAGTGCAGGAAGGAAGGTCAAGGCAAGTTTGAGGTCAGTGGTTCGAATTTTGAGAATAGGATGCAGAGCAGAGATCCTTATCTGTGGCATCCAGGAAGTAGAGAAAGCCGTAAAAGGGCGAGGGACAAGATATGCCCTTCAAGACACATTCTGGCGACTTACGTCCTCCAACCAGATCCCACCTCCTAGTGGTATTTTCAGCTATGAATTCATCAGTGGCAAACACCATGGGCAACCAATAGCCTCAGTGTACAACTTCCAATCAATAGTGCCATCAGCTGGGACTAAGCCCTCAATACAGGAGACTTCTGGGGAACACTTCATTACAAACCATAAGAGGATAGGATGAGGGTATAGACATATTTACACACACACACACACACACACACACACACACACACACACACCATTCCCTGTTTATTTGAAGTTCAAACTATTTTTATTTGCCAAATATGACAGCTTTACTTGTAACCTACAAGTGCATGATTACATGGGATGATGGGTTGATGGGCCATCCCTTCAGGTCTCCCTTCAGGCTGCTGCTTACTGCAGCCCCAATCTGAATGATGCTGTAGTCTCGTCATTGTGCTAAATGAGGACAATACTAGATCTAAACTCAGTCTTCACTGGATCTTCAGCTTGTGCTAATATTTCAGTATGGTTGGGTGAGAGAGAAAATGAAGCTCAGGATAGCCCTTCCCTGTGACTGTCCACAGAAGTGCAAGCCCACACAAAGACAGTGCTGAGAGAGCCAAGCCTGGGACATGCAGTTCACTGTTCTTCCAAAATGCTCAAGATTCAGAGGTGCACACTGGAGTCATTACAGCATCTCTTAAAGATGATTGCCACAGTTGTGAAATAAGCCCTTACCTCCACTGTCAGGACATCTGAAATTCTCTTTATCCTTCCATGATCCAGCTCCCATGCTACTAAGAACTGAGGCTGACAGCTCTGCCAGAGGTCTTGGGGACCTCTGAGTCACACAGCAAGCTCTAGACACTGCCAACACCCAGGCTGACCTGGCCATAGGCAGCCTTCAAGGTCACTTTCTTCCTGACTTGAAGGTTGCTTCAGTAAAAGGATACACAGAGATAACAGGACATACCTTTCTGTACACAGAGAACACCAATAAACTTATCACTAAGATTATACCAGGGCAATATATTGATCAACTTCAAAACTGCATTTAGGCTGGGCAGTGGTGGCACACGCCTTTAATCCCAGCACTTGGGAGGCAGAGGTAGGCATATTTCTGAGTTTGAGGCCAGCCTGGTCTACAGAATGAGTTTTAGGACAGCAAGGGCTACACAGAGAAACCTTGTCTCGAAAAAACAAAACAAAACAAAACAAAACAAAACAAAACAAAACAAAACAAAACAGAAGAAAAAAAAAACACTGCATTTAGAAGCACAAATAGGGCTAGCTAGGAATGCAGGCACAAAACCCCAGTTCAATCCCTAGGTCTGCTTAAAATGAACATGTAGCACAGACTATATTATTCTAGCACTTGGAAGTAGAGGCAGGAGGAGCTAAAGTGCAAGGGCACCCTTGGCTACACATTGAGGTGGAAGCCTACCTGAACTAGTGAGAACCTCTCTCCCAAGAGTGTGTGTGTGTGTGTGTGTGTGTGTGTGTGTGTGTGTGTGTGTGTGTGTGTGTGTTATAACCCTCACTTTAAGTCAATATAAGATTGTATTTGCTTTCAAGAGATTTTTTTAATAGAAGAAAGGGGAAAGGCAAGAAATGGACAGAAGAATTTGGTGGAGGAAACAAGAAAGCAATAGTTATTGAGGGACAAATTGGGGGTGGGGGGAGGAAATTTACAGGAGGCAGGAGAAAGCAAAGTGGAGAGGCCAAGAGCTTCCGTGTGGAACTGGTGGTGACCGGCAACAAAGACAAACACCAGTGCTTTCAGAAGCATGGCTGGACCCGAGCGGGCGAGCGAGCGCAGTCCAGCCTTCCAAGGACAGGGGGTTTCTAGGGCCAAGGGTGAGCACCAGCAGGTCTGTTTGGGAGAGAGATGACAAACATTTCACTGAAAGTCTACAATATTCTCTCACAAAACAATGATTATGCCAACATTGAGATACTAAAGGTATTTAACCACTTTTTTAAAATGACAGAACAAACTGCTCTGGAACTGGCTTGTGGAATTTTGTTTTGCTTTATTTTGGGAGGAAGTAAGGTAGAAAACATCGCACCCAGCCCACATCTCAACAAGCCACAGAGCTCTGCCCTTCTTCCTTCTGCTAGGCTGCTTCCTCCATTCCTATTTTTATTGGCCTGTAGACTTGCTCCCATTAAACAAGCAAGACTAGATAGCAAGGCTAATTTACCTAAGGCAATGCAAATGAACCCACCTAGGAAAACAAATGCTCCCAGTCTGTGCTGTTTTCAAAGGAAAACAAAGGAAAGTACAGTCAGAGACCCAGAGAGAGGGCCATCCTGAGCCTGGAGAAGCTTCAAGGTTGTGCAAGCGCAGGAAACCTGCCATCAGAACACAGACAGGTAGGGCAGCTTAGACTGTGTCAGACGCCCAAGTTCAAATCCAGACTTAGTGGATGATGTCTCCTAAGCCACACTATCCTAAAGTCTACTTCTTCAGCTGTAAAATAAACTCTTCTCTCTCTCTCTCTCTCTCTCTCTCTCTCTCTCTCTCTCTCTCTCTCTCTCTCTCTCTCTGTCTTTCTCTGCCTCTGTGTCTCTGTCTCTCTCTCTCAGACACACACACACACACACACACACACACACACACACACACTCAGGGCCTCATTATGTAGACCTGACAAGGCCGGAACTCACTCTGTAGACCAGGCTGGCTTTGAACTCACAGAGATCCATTTGCCTCTGCCTCTGCCTCTGCCTCTTTGGAGAGCTGGAACTAAAGACATGCTCTACTGCACCCAGCTCAAAACTCTTAGTTCGGAGTACTTATTAGAATCACATATTCAGAATGGCTGGCTAGTACATGGATCAAAATTGGTTCCTCTAAGCAATATCATAAGTTTGATCCAAAATAATCTCTGTCTTCAGAAGGTATTCCAAATCTTATGTGGGTAGCTGTCCAGTCCAGTCACTTTATGTCTATTCAATGTCAGTTGCCTCCATTCTTCTGTCCCCATTTAAGTTTTGAACTTTAATCTCAAATTATAATACAGTTTATGTAGTCTGTGTATTTAGGGGCTGGGAAGGCATAGACACAAATTATTAGATACAGGGAACAAAACCAAAAAACAACCAAACCTCCCTGGGAGAGATGGCTCAGTGCTTAAGAGCATTCACTGGCTTTTCCAGGGGACTTTTAAAAACGGGTTTCTGGACCTTGTCAGAGAGAGCTCACAAACACCCGTAACTCCAGCTGGAGGGGTCCGAGGCTCTTTTCTGGCCTCTGTGGGCCTCCATGTTCACATACATGCGCATAGAAGTACAAATAATTTCTTTTTTTTTTTTCCAAAAAAGAAAAGACCAATTTTTACTCTTTCCAGGCTCTTCTGAAAAGATCACAGCAAAGATAAGTTAGTATTTTATATTGATAGGTAAAGTTGCAGCTGGCGATGCCTTGCAAGCCCCACGGACGACTTGCAAAGGGAGAAGCACCAGATAGGTTGTACAAACCAAGTGAAACCATGTGGCCCTTAAGTTCCTGAACATGAGCTTTTTTTTTTTTTTTTTTTTTTTTTTTTTCCTTGATAGCATCTCATGGACTGATAAGGGGGCTTTGACCTCCGCCCTGACCTGGAGACAGTGCTGGAAAAGATGGATAAGCCAAAGGTTGAAAGGGCCCCTGAATCCAAACAGCACTGCTAGGGTCGGCAGGCTGCTGCCCAGGGATCACAGCCCTCCACCCCGCAGTGAATCTGATGGAGAATTCCCACAGCCTCCTGTGGGTCTTTCTGCCTCATCAAGTAGGCACTGTTGTTGTGAAGGTGTCAGAAGCAAATCTGTGTAAACAGACCGAACAGGAGGCCATTCCTGTTCAGTGACCTGCACCAGAAAAGGTCTAATTTTAGAAACTTCTGCGGCTTGCCATGCCCTTGGAAGGAGGGCAAGCTACAAACACTTGGTATTTTAAAGGAAAAATAAAGCCATGGCATTTGGGTTGTGTTCCCAAATGCTTACGGGTAGCTTTAGGGAATAAGGACGCTCCCCGTTCTCTGACTGAAGTTCGCAGTTCAGTTTTTGAATTTTGAACTTTCCTTGCACAGCAGGGGCAAGAAGAATCATCACACTAGAGAGCTGAAAGTGGCTGTGGGGTCGCCCATGCAGCAGCTGATCTCATCCTTTGTGTCTTGTGTGAGCCAAGGAGAGGAGGACAGAGCTCACTACCCTGCAGGTGGCCAGCTTTAAACCCTTTGGCAACTGGGTTAGAAACAGGCTTCCTGGGCTAGCAGCATGGCTCACTAGGTGAGGCACTCCTCAGCAAGCCTACTGACCTGAGTTAGATCCCCAGAGTGATGTAACTCTACAAACATGGTCCTTCAAGCTCCACACATTGCCTTGGCACATTTGCCCTCCAACCCACTTCATACATTGATGATGGTGGAGGTGGTGTTGGTGGTGATGATGATGACCATGAGCCAGCTTTCCTGCCAGAGTCTGACTTAGCCAGCACCACAGCTGCAATGCTAAATCACAACTGATGGATTGGAAGGAGGATATTCCGGAGAGAATTTTTGTTGTTGTTAATACAATATTTTTCTGTTAATTCTTTGGGAATATTATACATGCATACAATGCATTTTGGTTACATTCACCCTTACTCCTTCCCTAAGCCCTCCAGGAGCCGACCCTCCCCCCAACACCTCCCATCTCCCTCACCAAGTTCATATCCTTTTGTTGTTGTTTCAAATCTTACTGAGTCTAATTGTGCTAGTCATATACTGGTGTGGAGTGTGAGGCCATCCACTGGAGCATAGTGGATCTACCAGGGGCCTTAAAAGAAAGTGATTTTCCCTCCCCCCAGACACCATCAATAGCTCCTCAGCTGGGGGTGGGGCCTCATGAGTCCATCCCCATTACTGGATGGGATATTGACTAGTTTGGTCTTGCATAGACCTTGGGCAGGCAACCACAACTGCTGTGAAGTCACGTGACCATATGTGCAGTGGTCCTGTCATTTCTAGAAGACACTGCCTCACCTCAGTCCTCCCAAACTTCTGGCTCTTGAAATCTTTCTGCCTCTTCTAAAATGTTGGCAGAAGGAGGTATGACACACCTGGCCCACTTATGGCTGAGCATGCAGTACTCTGAAGAGTTGTGAGTTTCTGAAATAACCCCCATACTCACACACACACACACACACACACACACACACCAGAGGTCTGGGAGCTACACTAATCTATGGATACAGAGTTACTATTTAGAGGATGGTTTGATACTATGTCAATTTGGCAAAATAATAGCAGTAGGTGAACCTCTGTTATGGTTTTCCAGTCATAGGTTCTTGACCTGTGAGGTGGTTTGAATAGGTACGGCCCCCACAGACTTAGGTGTTTGAAGGCTTGGTTCGTAGGGAGTGGTACAATTAGGAGGTGTGGCCTTGTTGGAGTAGGTGGGACTTGTTGGAGGAAGTGTGTCACTGTAGAGGCGGGGCTTTGAAGTCTCCTATGTTCAAGCTAAGCCCAGTGACACAGTCTCCTGCTGCCTGTGCTTCAGATGTAGAGATCTCAGCTCCTCTAGCACCATGTCTACCTGCATGATGCCATGCTTCTCACCATGATAATGGACTGAACCTCTGAAACTGTAAGCCAGGCCCAAGGAAATGTTTGCCTTTTTAAGAGTTGCTTTGGTCATGGTGTCTCTTCATAGCTGAAAAGCAAGCAGATTTACAGTGCCAGCCATTTATTTCTGTCTGGAGACCAGATCTTAAATCTAATCAGAAAGTGTGAGGCACTCAGTTTGTGCCCCTGTGCACATCACACCAGGCCAGCCATAACTGTAGCTCACGGGGCACACAGCTGGGTAAAACTGAGGACACCCCTACCACCCCCAAGCAGCCTACAGAGCACCTTATGGTATTATAAAGCTAACATATTCACATGATTTTTTTTTTTTTAAAGTTTCAGTGTGGGCAGGAGGGATGGGTCAGTGGTTAAGAGACCTGGTTGTTCTTCCCAGCATTCCCATAGCAGCTCACAACTCTCTAGAATTCCAGTCCCAGGGAAATGACAGCTTCTAACCTTTGAGAACACCAGGCACTTGATGTAGTATACATACTTACTGTCTCAGTTAGGGTTTTGCTGCTGTGAACAGACACCATGACCAAGGCAACTCTTGTAAGGACAACATTTAATTGGGGCTGCCTTACAGGTTCAGAGGTTCAGTCTATTACCGTCAAGGTAAAGAGTATGGCAGCATCCAGGCAGGCATGGCGCTGAAAGAGCTAAGAGTTCTACACCTTCATCTGAATGCTGCTAGCAGACTAGCTCTCACATGGTTAGAAGGAGGGTCTTAAAACCCACACCCACAGTGACACACTACCTCCAACAAGGCCACCTCTCCAAATAGTGCCACTCCCTGGACCAAGTATATTCAAACCAGCACACGTACATACAGACAAAATACTCATACAGATAAAATATAAAATAATTCTTGTAAAAGGTTGAACATGGTACCACATGCCTCTAGTTCCAACATTCAGGAGGTAGAGGCAGGTGGATATCTGTGAGTCAGAGGCCAGCCTGGTCTACATATTGAGTTCCAGAATAGCCAGAGATACATAATAAAGAGGCCTTGTCTCAAGAAACAAACAAACAAAAAATTAGTGTGTCGCATGTGACAGTGCACACTTCTGGTACTTGAGAGACAGAGGCAGATGGATCTCTGCAAGTTCAAGGCCAGTCTGGTCTACAGAGTGAGTTGTGTGTGTGTGTGCACGCGCGTGCGCAACTGCCTGTACACACACATAAAGAAGCCCCAGATCAAAGTCTCAGAGGCCTGTCCTTGATTACTGACCATCTTTATTCTTTTGAGACAGTTCTCTTAGAGCTTCGGGGAGTCTCCCGACTCTATCCCTTCCCAGTTGGCCTCTTCTTCTTCTTCTTTTTTTTTTTTTTTTTTTTTTTTTAGACAGGGTTTCTCTGTATGCCCTGGCTGTCCTAGAACTCACCTTGTATATCAGGCTGGCCTCGAACTCAGAAATCTGCCTGCCTTTGCCTTCCAAGAGCTGGGATTAAAGGCGTGTGCCACCACCGCCCGGCCTGGCCTCTTCTTTTTATGTGGGTTTTGGGATCTGAACGCAGGTCCTCGTGCTTGCAAAGCAGGTGTTTTGCTGGCTGAGCCATCTCCCTAGCCCACAGCTGACTGTGATACACCACTATCTCATATCCACACGTAAGGCAACTTGAGGAGAACAGGAGACAGACTTGGGTGACACATAAGAATCAACCATCATCCATCCAGAGACTGCCCCACCTGGGGATCCATCCCACATGCAGACATCAAACCCAGACACTATTGCTGATACCAAGAAGTGCTTGCTGACAGGAGTCTGCTATAGCTGTCTCCTGAGAGGCTCTGCCAGAGCCTGACAAATACAGAGGCAGATGCTCACAGCCAACCACTGGACTGATCATGGGGTCCTCAATGGAAGAGTTAGAGAAAGGACTGAAGGAGCTGAAGGGGGTTGCAACTCCATAGGAAGAACAACAAAATCAACCAATCAGAGCTCCCAGGGACTAAACTACCAACCAAAGAGTACACATGGAGTGACCCATGGCTCCAGCTGCTTATGTAGCAGATGATTGCCTTATCTGAATCAATGAGATGGCAGGCCCTTGGTCCTGTGAAATTGTGATGCCCCATCATAGGGGAATGCTAGAATGGTGGGGCGGGAGTGGGTGGGTGGGTGGGTGGATGGGTGAGGGAGTACCCTCATAGAAGCAGGGGGATTGGGGTGGGGTAGGGGAATAACATTTGAAGTGTAAATAAATAAAATAACCAATATAATAATAATAATAATAATAATAATAATAATAATAATAATACTAAAGAATTAACCATCACCTAAAACACACAGGAGGGCTGGCTGTGGCACACAGGAGGGCTGGCTGTGGCACTCTCAGTATACCTTGGCAGAGGGCCTTCAGTAGGAAGTGAGGCTGAGAGGCAAAGGCTCCAGCTTGGAGCTGGCACACCTAGCCACTGAAGTACATGCAACATTGTTGGGTGTGCTTTTGTGTTCATTCACAAATATTCAGCAAGCATGAATCACAGGCTGGCAGTCATTCCAAACTCAGAGAGTGGCACAGTGGGCAAGAGCTCGGCCATCTATAGGTTTGTATCCTAAGGAGAAGAAAAGAATGCATAACTCTCTCTGGCAGGGAGGGAGGGAGACGGGGGGGGGGGGTAAGGGAGGAGAGAAAAGGAGAGCTGAAGAGAGTGAGGAACATATACCAGGTGAGGCTGCAGTTTGAATGGCTGAGCAAGGAAGGCTCACGCATCACCAGAAGGACATTAGAACAGTCAATCAAAGTTGGATTAGTCAGTGCACACCAGTGACATGGAACTGCTGGTGGGAAATGCCGCTTCTCTTTTACCTCTCGCTCCTTCGAGTTATGAGGATGGAGGACCAGAGGTTGTGGAAATGGGTACCGGGATAGTCCCAAGGAAGGCTGTTTTAGGTGTCCTGGCCTTAGAGCTCTGTCTATTTACAATCGATAAACCATGGTGGCTGATTCCTAAAAGACACCTTTGGGAAAATATATCAAATAATCCTTTACACTGTTTCTCAGAATCAGCTTCCAAGAACACAGTCCAGCAACCTTCCCATGGAAACAACAAATACGTTGAGTAAACAGACGCCTCCCTGAGTATAACCATTGCACACCTCACCCACTCAGCAAATACAACCTCACAGTGCATCGTGACAGCAGAATTCGGGGACAGCATAAGAAAGACGCGTGCCTCTGACACGGAGCTAAGTAGTACAGTAGGCCAGGGACAGACCCGTGAGAGCCTCTATAGAAGATACAACACTTTAACCAGTGTTTTGGTATAATTCAATTAAGAACTGATTAGGCTCTTGGAAGCTGCCTCCTCTGGAGATGACCAAGGCAGATGATCCTGAGGGGACAGACGGTAACAAGCACACAGTTAAGGCCGCTTACTTTAATAAGTCATAGTCACGGAAAGGGACCCTACTGTTCACACCATGTGAGGCTTTTTTTGCCAACTGATGTTTAAGAGGGGCTCTTAGAAACTTATTCTCTAAGACTCTTCCCTAAGACCTGAAAAAGAACATTTGTCATCTTGAAGAAGTTAAAATGGTCAGGGGAGACGGGGCATGGTGATGTACACCTGCAATCCCGGTACTTAGGAGGAAGAAGGCAGGAGGATCAAGAGGTCAAGGTCAGGGGCTGGAGTGGAGGCTCCGAGATTAAGAGGCCTTGCTGCTCTTTCGGAGGATCAGAGTTTGGTTCCCTGCGCACGCATCAGGTAGCTCACAACTACCATGTACGTTCAGTTCTGATCTGACTTCCTCTTCTGGCCTCGACAGGAATCCACAAACACAGTGGTGTATATACATTGACACAAAATACACATACATAATGCATACATAGAATAAAAATTTAAAAAGAGTTCAAGGTCAGCCCAGTTACATAGCGTGTTTAAGGCCAGTCTGAACTATAGTCTGGGGAGAAAGAAAAAAGGCAGGGGAGGTTTGTAGTTTAATAGTAACCACTTGCTCCGGCTCCTTAACACAACACTCCGTCAATCATTCAACCATTCAATCAATCAATCAATCAGACATTAATATATATAATCAAGAAGAAAGGGGGTAGGCAGTGCATATGAAGGATTGTCCAGACTACACCAAAACTTCCAGAACCTCAAAAGATCTGCTTTTTCTATGAAGAACATGAATGAGGGTGGGTGGTAACTAACGCTCTGTTCCTGGGAGCCATTATGAAGTCAGGGACTGATGAAGTAAATAACCATGCTATAGCAAATGCTGGTGCAGTGTCCTGTCTCCTCCAGCCCCTCTAAAATAGTGAGAGACTGGGGGATGGCACTTAGTTGGTAAAGTACTTGCTTAGGACGCATAAAGCTCTGGGTGTTCTAAGCTCTGGGCTCTATCCTTAGCACTGCCTAAAATCTCAAATTTGATAGCTCCTGCCTGTAATCCCAGCACTTGACAGCAGTAATCTGCTTAAGGTTACCTTCAGTTACAGAGTGAGTTGGAGGCCAGCCTGAGCTACATGGGGACATATCTTCCATCCCCCCCGCAAAAAAGAATTGAGTTTTAAAAACCAATACACAGCTTCATTTAACAATAATAAAATTCAAAGCGTACAGAAATGCACATGAGCGGCTGCTGGAGGAACCTTTCCAGATAGCTTCTTCAGTTCCTAGCCAGTCCAGCGTCTCTGGCAACAGGACCCTGTTATACATTTTGCTCTCTATTCCTCCATAAGCAACGCCTTGCCCTCCTCTCGGCCCTTTTTTCTGTCATGTATGTGCTTTTGCATGTCCAGCCAAGGCAGCACTGCTAGCATTGAAATGAGACTCCCTGGAAGTTGGAGTTGGGCATTAAGATTTCTTGTTTGTTTGTTTGTTTTGTTGTTGTTGATGTTTTATCCCCGGGTAGGGCTGGAGAGATGACTTAAGAGGTTAAGATGACTCCTCTTCCAGAGGTCCTGAGTTCAATTCCCAGAAACCACGTGGTGGCTCACAACCATCTGTAATGGGATCCAATGACCACTTCTGGTGTGTCTGATGGCTGCAGTGTACTCATAAACATAAAATAAGTAAATCTTAAAAAAAAATCCCCAGGTAATCCTTATGTGTAGCCGAGTGTACGACGTAGCTTTAGATTTTGATTTCAGAATGCAGAATTCCCAATATTTCATTTGGAACCACCAAAACTTGTCTGGTTCTAGCTGATGCATCCATACTTGCAACTGGAATTTGGCCCTAACCTCTGTGTGAGTTCAGAACTCAGCCCTCATGTTCAAAGGCTCAGACAGATATTTGAGGGTCATTCTTTAGCAGTCAGGCACTGAGAGGCAACTCCAGTTTGGAATACATTTGTCTGAAATAAAGCCATGCTATCCCAGGAATGAAATCGGGTCTTTTATCATCCAGCCTCCTTCGCTGGGGAACAAATAAGGCATTCCTTTGTATGTGGCTAGCTAGTGTTCGGTGAGCACATGCAACCCCCCGGATAAAAATAGTAGCTACCATTATATACTTCAGGGGGAGGGATGCCCCTTTACTCATTACAGCGAGGGAATCTTATTGCATACCTCCCAGGAAACCCAATAAGGTGTTACATGAAGTTTCCACGGAAAGGAGCAACTGGCTAGGAAATCAAATCCGGACGTCTACACTGAAGCCCAGAACTCCAGGGAGGCCAAACCTGTTCTGCGTATGGTCCCAGCAGGATTGAAATACCTCCTCAAAGCACACGGTGCAAATTCCCATGATGCCAGGCCTCTTGGAAGTGTGCCTGAGGGCTGAAGGCCACTACAGCTGCCGCCGCTGCCCCCCCCCCCCCCCAACAACCACATGCTCAAGGGGGAAGAAGTGTGTAGAGGCTAAGTTACCACAGTTCTCAGTTCTACTGACTTCCCCTTGGGGAGTCTAATGCTGGGTCCTAAAATGGGGTATAAGTGGTGCTATGGCTCATGATTTACACTCATATCTCATCCCCTTGCCCAAATTTTAAAGAGCACATGATCTTGTGGTAGGAGAGCAGATGAGACAGAGGAGGTGCACATCCACAGGAGAGGCACTGTGACTACTGAGAAGAATCACACAGGAGCTGAAACCGCCCTCGACATAGATGTCATCTCTTCAGTGCCGTCCTCCCAGGACTAGTGTGAACACACCCTCGTCCTTTACCATTCCTCCTGCACTCAGTTGGACTGGAACTTGACATGTAGCCCAGAATGACCTTGAACCTCTGATCCCCCTGCCTCCACCTCCCAAGTGCTGGGATGCAGGCATGTGCTACTTCACCTAGTTTTGAGCTGTTGATTAAACCTGGGGTTTCATGCATGCTAGCCATATCTGAAGTTCAACACGCCCTCCCCTCTTCCTATACGTCTATGGAGGATTTACCTCCATATACCTTGAGAGATGAGGTAGTAGTTAGAACTTTCATGGAGCAAAAAGCATTTCTCAATTAACATTTGCATGCAGGTGAGGTGGGGACGGCCATAGCTGTGCACCTTAAAGAGTACTTGAGTTTTAAGAATGCACTTGTGGTGCTATAAGAGATGGCTCAGTGGTAAAAAGCACTTGTTGATCTTGCAGACAACCTGGGTTCGATTCCCAGAACCCCACATGGTACCACACTCCCATCAGTTCCTGTGATTCTAATGGGTTGTTGTTTTTTTTTTTTCCTGGCCTCTGTGAATACCAGACATGCACATGGTACATAGACACACATAGGCAAAACACTCACACACATAAAATAAAAATCTCAAAAAAAAAATCTTTGTAGATGCCTATAAAACAAATTCTCTCACCTTTTCTGTTTGTCCTCAGCTCCTACTGCTGGCCCATTCAACAGCTCTCTCCGTACACCTTACTTTCACCAAAGACTCCATACTGCATGATCCAAAGGGTACATCTTCAGATTTCCCTGCCTGTGTGTGGATAATAGGACTGGTCCCGCCCTCTGATGAATCCTCTGAACCAAAGAGCCGCAAAAGGTACAAGAGCACGTGCCTAGTGAGTTCTTCTTCCCTTCTTGGAACGCAGCTTCCTGCCACAAGCTATGACGTAATGTGACCAGAGCTCTCCCAAATCACATTCTTCAGGGAAGACTGCCAAAATCCCCATCCCAAAACAGGCCCTTGACAAGTAAGACCCCTCTAAGCACAAAGGCTTCATAGTTTTTCAAATCTGCTGTATTTTATTTATTAGCACTAAATAGTATAGTCTTAAAATATTTTTATGGCAGGACGGTGGTGACAACCACCTCTGATCCCAGCACTTGAGAGGCAGAAGCAGGTGGATCTCTGAGTTTGAGGGCAGCCTGGTCTATCTACAGAGTGAGTTCCAGAATAGCCAGGGCTATAGAGAAAAAAAACTTCAAAAATCCCATACACACACACACACACACACACACACACACACAAGCTCTTCCAAAGAAGGTCCTCATGGGATACCGATTGCTTATTATAATGAAAGATTTCCATATTCATGACCTATGTCCCAGCACTTCTGTACGGAAGACATCATTGCTTTGCTTTACTCCTCTATTGTAAGGAGAAACGTACAGAGGTTACATTTATATCCAGAACCCAGCAGTGCTGAAATTGGAATCTATCTCTGAAGTCTTCCTCACACCGTTGATATTTTCACCCCGATACCTGGTACCTCCTTGTTATACTATCTGGTCTGCAGACCTCTGTTTATGAGACAAGAGGTCCTGAATCTCAACTTCAACTTTTCTTACTTTTAAAATAAGGAGGTTTTAGCTAGGTATGGAGGCACATTCGGGAAGCAGGCAGATCTCTGTGAGTTCAAGGCCAGCCTGATCTACACAGTGAGTTCCAGGACAGTCAGGGCTCTGTAGAAAGGCAACAAGAAAGGAGTTTTATTTCAGTTTCTTCCTTTGATGAACTCTTAAAGTGCGAACTCTGCAAAGTGCTTTAAATGATCGGTTTTGTTAATGGAATGGATCTGAACTCTCCTCCCAGCTCTCTGAAGGCTGGGTCCCAGTGCTTGGTCCATTCAGGAGGGGTGTTTGGGAAGTGACTGTAGCTGGTTTCATCCATGTGTGGATCCATAGTCAGGTATTTGGAGGTGATGGACCGGTTGGGAGGTGGGACCAAGTCAGAGGAAATCAGTGATGGCTGAGAAGGGAACCTTCTGGGCTGTTTTAATTACTGTTTCTCTTTTGAGCTTTCTCTCCCTCTCCATCCCTCTCCTCACGGCCATGAGAGGGACCCCACCATCCCTTCTCCTCCATGATGCTGGGGCATGGTGGGGAATCAACTGACCTTAGCCTGAAAGTCTAAAACCACGAGCAAAATTACTCTCTCCTCCTTTAAGCTAGTTTCCTCGGGCCTTTCATCACAGCCATGAGAAGCTAGCACACTGTTAATCACAGCAAGTTGCTTTGAGAGGGTCAAGTGCATTTTCAGGGAATGGAATCGGGTAGGTGGGGAAGAGGAGACAGCCCTGTGAAGGATGTGGGGAGGGCTACAGTCTAAGAAATTATTTTCTCCCATAGACTATAACCATGAGCTGGCAAAGAAACAGGTTTGACCAACCCTTCTTTATTAATAGTTAATAGAGTTAATTCTGTATCCATTAAGCTGGACTTCAACAGCAGAGCGATCATTATAAGACATTTATTTCAAGACCATTGACTTGCAAATCTTGGGCGAGCTGCAATGTCAAAACTCGATCTAGAAATAAAAGGTCAAAGGGATCGGACACATGGAGGTAACAAATGTTTGAGCCAGTCATTCCGACCCAATAACGTCATCCTGCTCTTTATATGAAGAAGCGATTTCCCTAGCCCTCAGAAATGTGGGATGGTCCCTCCGGGAGCCTGTGGGCCTCAGGGCTGCAGCAAACTCCGTCTCCTTTTTATAAGGAAGGACAGAGCAGCTGCTGGAGCCACTTGGTTTGATGTCAGGGGCTGATGTTGGAATTTAAGTCAGCTGAGTGTCCTGAGCTCCCCTTCGGGAAATTCAAGGTCAGAAGCAAATGTCCTCTTCGTTTACAAAACTGTCCTGGATGAACTAAAAATTAGGGTTGTGGGCTAGAGAGATGGCTCAGTGGTTAAGAACACTGACTGCTCTTCTGAAGGTCCTGAGTTAAATTCCAAGCAACCACATGGTGGCTCACAACCATCTGTACAGCTATAGTATACTCATATACATAAAATAAATAAATAAAATCTTATCGTATCTTTGGAGGTAGTCCCTTAGTTTGTATTTTGAGATAGCCTGGTCTGGCCTGAATTTGCTACATAGATCTGGCTGGTCTTGAACTCTGCCTTAGCCTCTGCTTGCCAAGGGCTGGGATTGAAGGGGTGTGCCAGCCCCATTGTCCAGAACTCACAAGACTGAGAGGGACACTTGCACCTTACTACACCAAGCAAACCAAGCGTGGCTTCACTCCCCTTCCGGAACTGGACAGTCAGAGAGCACTGACTGAAGCATATGGTCACAGTCTTCAAATACAATGCAGCCTTACAGGTCGGAGGTACAGATCACACTCTTAGTTCTCAGCACCCACACTGGGTGGCTCACAACTACCTGTAACTCAGCAACAGAGGGTCTGATGCCCTCTTCTGGCCTCTTGCATAATGAACATGAACAACCACAACCACAACCACAAACACACACATACACACACACACATACACACATACACATAAATATAATACCATATAAAGCAAATGATAAAAAGAAATCTTTTGTTTTAAAAATATCTATTATTGTTATTACTGTTTCTTTGAAACAATGTCTCTCTCTCTCTATGTGGTTTTGGCTGTCCTGAACCCTGAACATATATATAGACCAGGCTGGCTGCAAACTCACAGAGATCCACCTCCATCTGCTTCCAGAGTGTTGGGCTTAAAGGCATGTGCCACCACACCTGGCAAGCCTTATTTATTTTTTTGTGTATGTATGCTCTGTTACATGTATTTCTGTGCATCGCATGCATGCTTGGTGCCTGAGGCGATCAGAAGAGGGTGTTGGAGTCCCTAGGATTGCAGTTACAGACAGCCGTGACCTGTCATATGGATGCTGGGACACCAACCCAGATCCCATGGAAGAGCAGCCAGTGCTCTTAACCACTGAGTCACTTCTTTAGACCTATTTCTTTTAAAAAGCCTCTTGCATCATATACAGTCATCAATTAAATCTGAAGATCTGTTCCTCTTATCTACCAGTTTCCTTCTGAAGGTCACCTGGCCCTCAGACAAATATTTTACACATGTCTGCCAAATGAAGTGTGTGTTGATTTCAGACAGGATTTGGAGTGTTGGGTCTCACGGTGTGTCTTACTCAAATTAACACTCTTTGTATGGGCTTTGGATCTTCGCATTCCATAAAGGTTTCCCCAGCTGGGAGATGTTTACGTTCCTCTTGCCAGGCCCTTTTTAGCTTATCATATCACCCCCATCACCCTCATTATCCACCACCAGCTTAGACTGTGGCCCACGCGCAGCCCAGCTTTCTCTGTCCCTGAAGGCTCTGCACTGCCCTTTTGCTCCCAAGAAAGGCTAAGCTCCGCCCTCTTCATGGGTCAGCAGAAATCCCAAGATCTCTGACCCTTGGCTCACTGGGGGCTTTGCATGTCTCTTGTCAATTGCAGCCTTTTAAGAGGGTGCTTCTACTTTGGCCTGTTCTCAGTCACCCTGAAACTCACATAAACACTGTCACTCTTGGCATTTTTATGTGGACACCATACAGGTGTTACTCTTAGCCACACAGAATAACTTTAAAGGAGGTAGGTAGAAGTGCCAGCAGGCACATAAACTTTGACTATACAAGTTATTGGTCCTCCATAGACAGCCACTATCAGTTACATTTCTAGAAAATCATGTAACACTATTATTATTATGATGATTATTATTATTAGTAGCAGCAGTAGCAGTAGTAGTAGCAGTGGTAGTACTGGGATTGCTTATGAAGGAAAGCAAGCTAATGAATTAACACAAATCATTTCGTCAAAATGGAAAGGAACAAAATCTCAGGCTGAGGCCAGGATATGACAGCTGAACATCAGAATACGAAAGCAGCGGAGTCCAGCGTAGGGGCTTGCAGTGGGTCTGGAAGTATAAGAGGAAAATGCCCTTCCATGTCTCTTGCAGCTTGCCAGTGAGAGAGGTGAGGCAGGCTCCTTTGCCTCTAGCACGGAGAGTTTACCCTAAACATGGACACAAAATGGACAAGCTAGGGTGCACTCAACAGACAGACACCCCAGAGACAAAAAGTTTCCCACACCAGCGGGCAGGGAGAGCAAGACTGCCTGTAACCTTATCGATTTCATTACCATATCTAAAGAAAGAATGTGTCAGTCAGAAAGGGGATCTGGTGGTGAGGATTGAAACTGGAAAGGGGGACTTAGGCAGTGTGATTCCCTGGGGCTCAGAGGGTCTTGATGTCCAATGGGCAGGTAGAGCATCTGGCCTTCAGAATAGATGCCACCACACACATCAGCTCCCGCAGGCAGAGGTGACACACTTCCCCTTTAGTATTCCTGAAGAGATGAAGTATATTGATTCCCATCCATTTAGAAGTGTCCATCTTAAAATGAATTAGCACACGGCCATGGTGGTTAATGCCCAGTTGCTTCTGGGTTTATATAATGTGACTTTACACTCCTAAATCCCACAAGTGCTGAGATGTCCAGCACTAACTTTAGGCCTATAAGCAGATCACAGGCCCCCAAACCATAATCAATCCATCGAGGGAAGGAAACGGGGGCTTCTGGGTAAGCAGGCAGCCGCATATGTGACAGTACAATAGTCCCTCGTGACTCTCTAGCCCAGTTGAGAACAAACAGGGCGGACGACTGCCCACATTCTATGCACATTATTAACTTTATCCATCACAGTCAGTATAATGTCCTTTTGAGGAAGGGAATATCACTTCTGTTTTATTGAATAAATGAGGTGAGTGAGGCTTAGAGGGTCCCATAATCAGTCAGCAGCAAGGCTGGAGTTTAACCCTTCATGCCAAGTCAAACCCAATTGGCAATGATTCTGCTAGAAATAACTCACATGCCATGTCATGATTTGACGGCACCTCTAGAGCCCCGTAGGCTGCCAATGTGGAAGCTTTCCCTTTCAGCCACCAATGCTAGAGTCCTGCCAGACACATCAGGAGTGTGGATTCCATGAACACCCTTCCTTGGCACCGCTGTTCTCAAGCTTCATACAAAGGTGACTTAAACCTTCAACTCTTTTCTAGAAGGGAGGAATGGACCCCATTGTTCTAAGCCTTTCTCCCCATCTGAAAACTCAGCCCCCATGTCTGAAATGGCGGTGTGCTTCACTTAAACCCTTGTTTTAAACTTGATATATTTACTTATGTACTTAATGTGCTGGCGGTCGGGCATGCACAGCACAACGTGCAGGAGACCCTGAGGATCATCTGTAGAAGTCTATTGTCTACTTCATCATGGAGGCTGGTAGGTCCTAGAGATTGAAGGCAGGTTGTCAATCTCTGTTGCACCTTTACCCACTGAGCCATCTCATTGGCACTTAGATCTCGACCTAGCCCCCAACATTAGTGACTTATAACTAATTAAAGTTGTATAGCAGTGGTGTTGGGGATGTAGCTCTGGAGTAGAGCACACTCTTAACATGAGTGAAAATTAGACTCAACTCTTCAGCACTCTCTACTAAGAAACTGTAGATAGTCAAGATGGGTGATGTAATTTGATATTTGTATGCATTATGTAATGACCAATCAAAATTAATCAAATTAATCAGTGCACACACTACCGAACACTATTGTGTGTGTATGTGTGTGTGTGTGTGTGTGTGTGTGTGTGCTGGGTGCATTCAGGCTTGCTTGTGGTAAAGACACTTAAGAGATACCCTGGCAAATTATAAATATATAACACAGTATCAGTAATAACAGTCACCAGGCTACAGAGCATACTCCTAGAACTTCCTTGTCTTGGTTGCTTGGTTGCTTTTTGGAGATAGAGTCTAGTTGACTCCAGTTAGCCTTAAACTCACTCTAGTCAGGCTGGCCTCAAACTTACTGAACTTCCTCCTTCCAACGGTAGGACACGGGGTTCACCACAACTGGCCTCTTTCACCTTCTAACTGGTGTTTGGGCTCTTTAACCAATATCCTTGTATTTCCCTTAGGCTGCCTCCCAGGCAAGTGCCATTCCAGTCTCTGCCTCTAGGAATTC
The DNA here is from genome assembly GCF_000001635.26 of Mus musculus. Classification (NCBI taxonomy): domain Eukaryota; kingdom Metazoa; phylum Chordata; class Mammalia; order Rodentia; family Muridae; genus Mus; species Mus musculus. Next base: position 92,781,715 of record NC_000071.6, on the reverse strand, counting down.
TACTTGCTAGACTCCAACCAGTATGTCAGATCAGAGTATATCTTTTGAGTTCTTTTCATTATGTGGAAAACATTATGTTCTCCAGTTTTGTTTATGTTGCAAGTGGTATAGCAACCTTTTTTTTGGTGCTCTATAATATTTATAGTATATGCATGTGTGCTGCATGTTGTATGATTTACATATGTGAGCTTGTATACATACACCAACCTCTTCTTTATCCACCTCTCATTTGGTGGACACAGATTATTTTCATATCTTGACATAAAGCAGGTATTTTAATCCTCATGTAAAGATGAAGAAACTATATTGAGATGCTGTCTGAAAAATATTTGGACTAGAGAGATGCTTAGTGGTTAAGAGCACTTCATGCTCTTGCAGAAGTCTGATAGCTCACAACCATCTGTAACTTCAGTTCCAGAGAATCCAACACCCTCTTCTGGCCTTCTTGGGTACTGCATGCACATGGTACATATACATGCATACAGATAAAACTCATACAAGCACACCCACATACCTGAAAATAAAATAATTAACTTAAAATATTGCAAGCAAGACTTTCCCCCAAAAGGACCCATCACTCCTAAGATGACCAAACAAGAAGGATCCACCAGTCTTTTAGCCCTGAGTTGTAGGCACAGCTAACAAAATATCACTTAAATTAGCTCTTAGTCTATCACTTTAGGTTCAGAGCACAGGGCTGCTTAGAGCTCCAGCCATACTGGAGATAAGTTACACACCATGTCAGGCAGGACAGGGAAGTGACACTGAGGTGTTAGAAGGGACAGGGTTGGCGAGCCAGCCCACTCACCTGCGCACCACCAGCCGCAGGGTCTTGTAGGACCCTTTCACTAGGGAGACAGCCTCTCTCCTGGAACTGCTCAGCGCCACCTCATTGATGTGTATGACTTCGTCCCCAGCTTGCAGTCCGGAGCTCACTGAGTCGGCTTTGCCCCCTTCTTCAATCTGCTCAGAGAGATGAGAGAGAGCCACAGTGACTCTGTGTCCAGCCTGGGTCAGTTCCTTTGTCCTGAGCCATGCCTGGACAGACGCAGAACATGGCAGACCAGCTGCAACCATACCCCTTGCACCGGGCCAAAGTGTAATCTTTAAGAAGTAAAGGACTGGCCTCTCTGCTCCATATTCTCTAGTACCTGTAACTCTGCCCATAGAGGGCACTCACTAACATTAGCTGAATGGATGAACACAGTTCTGGAGACCACTAACCCAGGGACCCCTGGACACCCCCTTCCCTCTCCAAATCCACTTGGAGCTTTTTGCTTATTTCTTTAGAAACTGAAGTGGGTTTTGTGGTTGTTGTTTCAACAGAGTCTCATGTAGCCCAGGCTGGCCTTTAATCTGCTATGTAACACAAGAATAAACTCGCAACTCTCTGGTTTCCACTTCCTGAGGGCTGGGATCCATGGGTATCGACAACCACTCTCAATTTGTACCCAAACTGAGTAGATAGATAGCCCCATCCCGGTTGATTTGTTCTCGATAACTCACTTCCCACTTTTTGGTTCAAATTATAGCCTGCTGGATAAGCAAAGTGGTATAAACCATGTGGTATCATTCAGTAGTGTAACAGAAATGAAAAGACGCAGAAGTGGCAAGAGGGCAGTGTAAAGAAGCTACATACTCTAATTATGTGACATTCTGGAAAAGGTAAACTACAGAGATGGTGGAAGATCTGTGGTCACCAGAGGTTAGTGGAGTCAGCACAGAAGCCTTCTGGGTAAATGAGACTATTTTGTGTAACGCTGTAATAGTGGAGACATCTGTCAGGCCCTAAAAAGATATACCAAGAGTAGATGTTAATGCTAATGTGGACTTTAGGTGATGTGGTGGTTTGATTATGCTTAGCCCTGGGACTAGCACTATTAGGAGGTGTGGCCTTGTTGAAGTAGGTGTGGCCTTGTTGGAGTAGGTGTGGCCTTGTGGAGGAAGTGTGTCATTTTGAGGATGGGCTTTGATACCCTCCTCCTAGCTGCCTGGAAGGCAGCAGTCTTCTGTTTGCATTTGGATAAAGATGTAGAACTCTCAGCTCCTCCTGCACCATGTCTGCCTGCACACTGCCATGCTTCCTGCAATGATGATAATGGACTGAACCTCTGAACCTGTAAGCCAGCCCCAATTAAATGTTGTCCTTATAAGAGTTGCCTTGGTCTTGGCATCTCTTCATAGCAATGGAAACCCTAAGACAGGTAAGAATGGTGTAAATGTGTGGATGGAGCAGGTGTGTGCAGGTGCAGGAGGCATATGGGTAAAATGGTATCCCCTCGGATTTAGACTTTAAACTGCTCTGTACATAGTATATTTTTGAATTGTTTTAAAAGCCAGGGGGTGGTGGCACACACTTTTAATCCCAAAACTCAGAGACAGAGACAGGCAGATGTCTGAGTTCAAGGCCAGTCTGGTCTACCAAATGAGTCTGTGACAGCCAGGACTACACAGAGAAACCCTGTCTCAAAACAATAATAAAATAAACACATTTTAAGTTCTGGATGGCTCAGCAGTTAAGAACTCTTGCTCCAAAATCAGCAGCGCTGAATTTGGATCCCAGCACCCGAGGAACAAGCCTGTTCTTCCCAAGATGACTGTAACCCCAGTTCCAAAGCAGTCAGAGGCAGTCTCAGAATTGCTGGGTCTCAGCGTAAGCTACAAACTGCAACCTGAGTCTAGGGAGAGACAACATGTCAAAGGAAAACAGTGGAGAGAGATGGAGGATACCTGACGTTCTCTTCGTGCTGCTGTGCTCATGTGTGCATACATACTCCCCCCTCTCCCTCTCTCCCCGTCTCTCTCCTCCTCTCTCCCTCTCTCTCTCCTTCTCTTCCTCCTCCTCCTTCTTCTCTCTTACACACACACGCACACGCACACGATAAAATAAGTACATCTATTTTGTTTGTTTTCCAGACAGGATTTCTCTGTGTAGCCCTGGCTGTCCTGGAACTCACACCATAGACCAGGCTGGCCTTGAGCTCACAGAGATCTGTCTGTCTCTGCCTCCCGAGGGCTGGGATTAAAAGGATGCACTACCATACCCAGCTGTACTTCTGTTTTGTCAGTTAGACTGACAGGTGGAGGGAGAAAAAACAAGCAATGAGGTCATTGAACAGGTTCATGCCGGGGTGAGCAGGACACCGACCTCGTGCTTTGGGAGTGAACAGAGGGAAACGTTGCTTGGTCCAGCGTGCTGGTGGATGGTGATGGGATATCTATTGGTCAGATAAAGTGATGCAAAGAGGGAAGCAAAAGGAACTCAAAGGCAAGGGAACAAAGCCTGGGTCGGGTTTCCCCTTTTTCATAGTTTCTCCGAACAACTGTTTCTATAGTCAAAGACCGCCAACAGATCTTAGGATCCTTAGAATGGACCAAAAAGCAATTTGTGTTGCTTTCATAGTTATAAAAATAAAGCTGTAGATTTGCACCTTACCTACTTCCTTTTTTGAACAATAAAAATAGTATATGCTAAAATCAATGTTTTAATTAATTTGCTAGTAAACACTTACATATTGATTACACAGTTAGAGAGAGTGGGGATCATGCACAAAGGTATAAAATTCCACCTGCTCGTTCACAGCACTCTGAAGAAGTCACTGCAACTCAGCAGTGAGTTTTATGTGCATTTTAAAAAGTTTATTTAACAAAGATGCTATTCCATTTTACACGCCTCGGCAAGCTTCACGGAGAGGTCTGACGGTGATTTGTTATGATCCTGCGCCACACATACACACTCTGAGAGAGCTAAGATTTGTGCTCTCTAAGCTTCTGACTGTTCTACACTGTGCACATGCAAGATGGAGCAGCAAGATCCACTGTGTGAACCGCCAGCCGCAGCTCCTGGCCTACTGAGAAACATCCAAAAGTGGGAGCCATTGTTTTTCATAAGTCATACAGTATGAAGACACTGCCATTCAAAACAGCTCATCACATTATCGGCTGCATGAAACTCGAGAGTGGAGATGTCACAAGCTGTCTTTTAGTCCTTTTGCACTAATGGCCATTGCTGCCTAGTAAACTTCCCTGCCAGCCTGGATATCTAGTGCTCTCCACGCATACTGAATAGCCTCCCCAAGGCCTGTGTCAGCTGTTCAAATTTTCCTCCTACCAGGATCTCTCTCCTCTCTCAGCTGGACTTCGGAGCCTTCTCCAAAAGCCACAGCAGCCCACACTGATAACAGCATAGTCAGACTATATGGCCTATTTCTTAGTAGCTATGTGACTTTGAACGTGTGACTCAACCTCCCCATGCCTCAGTTTCCCCATCTAAATGATAAACATTTACCACATGTATAGTGGGATTACAAGAGCCTACAGGATAAAGCAGTGTCTGTAGCATAGCGCTTACTCAGAGGAGTTCAAATACAGTTACGATCCATCGTTTCAGGCCAAGTTCAAGGTCCATCTCCTCCAAACTGTCCAGACTTCTCACCAATACCCACCCCAACTCCTTTACCTCTGTATTCACCTATGAAGACAGTCCCTGAGGTTGAGAGTGTAGCTAAGTAGCAGAGCTCTTGTCCTGCATACAAAAGGCCCAGGCTTGTGTCCCCAGCATTAAAGAGAGAAGAGCAGAGAAAGTAATGCCCCTCCCCTGCTTTCAGAGACCCAATGAACAAAATAATATAGAAACATAATATGACATTCAAATAATTTACTTCCTTAGCCAACTTTAACATAATGCCGTATTCCCCACATGATCGCTCAGCAAAGTCATTTATATCTTGTCTATTGTCTGTCCATAGGCTCACCTTCCCTAGCTTGAACTGTGAGCCTTTGAAGACAGGACTCAGTCATGACTCCATCTGTAATTAGGTCAAAATGTAGGACTTCCTGAGAAAGCACAGCTTTGCGGCTGTAACAAAATACCGAGCAAGTCGATAAGAGATGAAGGTACAGTAATGAACATGATCAGGCTCTCCCCAATGCAGGCTGTGAATCCGAGTTCTGACCACATTATTCACCAACAAATTGAACAAAACAAACCCTAGGAAATGGTCAGTGGTGTATATGAAGATGGAAATCAAGTTATAGAATCAATGGCAGATGAACAGATAAAGTCAATCTGGGACACACACAATGGAGTGCCACTCAGCCATGAAGAAGAACGGGATTATGTCATTCTTCAGGTAACTGGAGGTTATCTATCCTGTTCTGAGTGCAGAAAGATGAATATCACATGCTTTTTTTCATGTGGGGAAATCTCAGGTTTTTTAAGTGGTTAATTTGGAAGACAAGGGAGACTAGTGGGACAGGAAGAGGGGCCAGAGAGGGTCACAGAGGCTGAACATGATCAGAGTACATTACGTACATGTGAAAATAATACAAAACAAAGGAGCCAGGGGGATGCTTCACACCTGTCATCTGTCACTCAGAAAGCCAAGTCAGGAGGCTCATACCGAGTCCAATACCAACCTGGGCATCCAGAGGTACGTACAGAGATTGCCAAGAATCCGTGACAACAAAACATACATTTATTTTCTATAAGTTAAAAGAGAAGGAAGAGGAGGAGGAGGAGGAGGAGGTTCATTGTAGAGTTTCCTTCGTGTACATTCATGACTGAGATGAAAGCAAACATTAGGAAGGAAAGGTGGGATGTGACCCAGAGGACTAAGCCACATTCCAAGCCCCCTACCCCCCACTTTCTATATTTACAGAGTTGCCCAGAAACTCTTCACTTTTTACTACACTTTTAGGTTTGAACTGCTTTTTATTGTTTTCTAAACTTATTTATTGAAATAAGTTCTAACTAGATAACTCTGTCTGGCCTGGAACTCACAGTCACCCCCCTGTATTTGTCTCCTTAGTGCTGGGATTAAAGGTATGTATTACCACACTCCAGAAAAAAATATATTTCTACTGTTTAATGTTTTGCGGTGCTGGGGCTGGAACCTACACAATGCTAGGCAGGTACAGCTTTAATTCCATCCTTAGCCCAATATGTTTACTTTAATTTTTTTAATTTTAATTTTCTAATTTTAAAAAGATTTATTTATTTGTTATTTATATGAGTACACTGTAGCTGTCTTCAGACACACCAGAAGATGATTACACACCAGAAGAAGGCATCGGATCCCATTACAGATGGTTGTGAGCTGCACCATGTGGTTGCTGGGAATTGAACTCAGGATCTCTGGAAGAGCAGCCAGTGCTCTTAACCACTGAGCCATCTCTCCAGCCCTTTAGTTTTTAAAGATTTATTTATTTTATGTATATGAATACACTGTCACTCTCTTCTGACACACCAGAAAAGGGCATCACATCTCACTATAGATGGTTGTGAGCCACCATGTTGTTGCTGGGAATTGAACTCAGGACCTCTGGAAGAACAGTCAGTGCTCTTAACCACAGAGCCATCTCTTCAGCCCCCCAAGGCAACACGTATAAAGGAAAACATTTAATTGGGGCTGGTGTACAGTTTCAGAGGTTTAGTCCATTATCATCATGGTGAGAAGCATGGCAGCATCCAGGCAGACTTGATGCTGGAGGAGCCAAGAGTTCTACCTCTTGATAAAAGGAAGCAAGGTAGGAGACTAGATTCCACAGTGGGCGGAGCTTGAGTATAGGAGACCTCAAAGCCCGCCCACACAGTGACACACTTCCTCCAATAAGACCACACCTCCTACTAGTGTCACACCCTATGGGTTAAGCTTTCAAATATTTGAGTCTATAGGGGCCAAGTCTATGCAAACTACCACACCCTGAATGTATATATGTATATTATGTGCATACCTGAGGCCTAGAGATGTCAGATGTTTTCAGATTCCCTGAGACTGGAGTTACAGACCATTGTGAGTCACCATGCGGGTGTTGGGAACAAACCTGGGGTCTTTCTCAAGAATAACAAGGGCTCTCAACCCCTGAGCCAATGCTCAAACTCCCCACATGCTTACTCTTAAAAAGTTAATTAACATAATAATTTATGAAACTGGAGAAGCAGAGGCTGAGATAATGTTTTGAAATGGTATTTCTATGTAAAACACTAGTTGGGCACCTACTTAGACTTGCATGCTTTTGTTTTGTGTTGCTGGGGGTGAACCAGAGGTTCATGCCCTGTCACTAGGTTACACCCACAGCTTCTGCTTCTTGCTTTGATTCTCCAGCATCACCACACAGTCTCTGGGTGAGTCACGGTGTCTTAGGGTTTTAATTATCTCCAGAGATACTTTCAGGTCTTTGCTCCAACATGGATCTTTTGTAAGCCCTTGGCTTTTATTTTCAGCTTCTTGCTCTCTATTCTTTTGTGTCCTTCCACTATAACAGGGCGTTCTTATCAACCCAAACAGACCCTGCCCATCTCTACCTACCCCTCCTATGAGTAGCTCCTGCCCATCTTGAGACAAGCCTTTTTTTGCTATCATTCTGATCATGCCACATTTTCAGCACTTAAACTCCGAAGTCAGAAACTTAAGAGAGAGAGAGAAAGAGAAACAGAGACAGAGACAGACAGAGAGAGAGAGAGGGAAAGAAAAAGACTTATCTATTCACCCATCCCAAACATGTTTTTGAGCACCTAACATTTCCAGGCATTCTCTTAGACCCAGGAAATAACCTGTACCCTCTCCTCTTTCCCGGAGTTTACATTCTAGCATATTTTTAGTATAGTTCACATCTTTGTCCGTAACTAAAAATGCTGGTGCCAGAGAGGCAGACTGGTAATAAACAGGGCTGGATTTTTCCCTTATCTTAAGGGCACTTCAACTGAGCCATGTAAACAAGTCTCCCTGGAAGGTTAGGCAGTTTCCAGGAAAGGGAGGAGGACTCTGGGAAGCCTGCTGGGTACCTGGATCTACCCAGGACTGTATCCCAAAACGGGTATCTCACCCAAAAGGCCTACCCTGGGTTTTGAATGAAGCTAGTTTCACAAGTGTTGATTACCACATTTCAGCCATTTAGGGAAAATAAAGGTGGCTGTTTTGTTTGATACTGCCTTAGGATGTCAATGGCCCCTCCTACCTCAGGGGTGAGAGCTCTTCCCTGCCTGGCTATCACAATGTCAGCTGACACAATGTTTGTTGATGGTTTGATAATAAACATGGTTGCCATGCAAGTTGAAGCTACTGACTAGAACAAAACTATCAATATTGTCTCTATCATAACAAATGATAAAATGAACTGTTGATACAAACTGATAGCAGCCAAGTAAGCTTGTGTGTGTCTGTCTGTCTGTCTGACTGACTGTCTGTTTGTCTGTCCGAGTATGGATCTGTGGGCATGAGTGCTGGTGCTGGAGAAGGCTAGAGGCATAAGATTCCCCGAGGCTGGAGTTACAGGTGCTTGTGAGCCATGTGACGTGGGTGCTGGGAACTAAATTCTAACCCTTTGGAAGAACAACCCATAGTTGTAACCTCTGAGCCATCTCCTCAACTCTGAAGCTCATGTGATTATTTACAGTATCTAAAATCATTGTCATGACTTCAAAAAAAAAAAAAAAAGAATATTCACAATCTTCTTGAACTAGTCATCAAAGAGAATATTCCCTCTAACCCCATGCAGTGCTGACACTGTCCGTCAAGATTCACTGGGGAAAAAGCTTATTATTTTAAACTTTGGACTGATATATTGGCAGCTAACAAGGTCACTGGCATTCTTTATCCAGTTTCACCTGCAGAGAATTTACTTACTCCAGGAATGTGACTGTCACCAGGTTAAAGAGCTTTAAAGAGCTTCAGATAGCACCAGGCAATGCTGACTAGCAGATCCCCAAGCCAGCAAAGGCGGTGGAGATGCACACATGGGCGCCCACAACAGACATGTGCTTCTCTCTCCCCTGAAATCCTACATTTATCTACACCTGCGGAAATCAGTTGAATTGATTTTAATTATTTTTAAAGGGCATTTTATTTGTGTGCGCGCGCGCATGTGGGGTGTGTCGGAGGGATTTCGGGAGTCAGTTCCCTCCTGGTGGTGGAAGATAGCACGGTCTCACTTCAGGGCTCTATCTGATGTTAGCTTAGTCTGGAAGGCTTTATGCCCAGGTGACCATCTGACTTTATCGTTATGTCCAAGCTAGAAGAGGCATTCCCTAGCTACCCCTTTACAGCAAGAGATGGTACACAAGGCCTTGCACCTGTTACTCAAGTGCCTTACCACTGAGCTACACCACCAGCCACACCCCCTCTAAGAGTCTTCATCTTCCTTCCCAACTGCATTCCCCCTTAGCACTTAATCCATGACCAGTACTTAATATGTATACACATTTTATACATTTATTCACATAAGCAGGTAAGTAGGTACGACATAGTGTGCGTAAAAGTCAGACAACCATTTGTAGGAACCAGCTCTTCCCCTCCACCATGTGGGATTAAGGGCGAGTACCTTTCTTCACCTGTCAATCATCTCATCAGCCCCATGACCTATAATTTTCCTTTCTTTCTTTTTTTTTTTTTTGTACATTTATCTACTGTTTCCTTCCATCTTATTTAATCTTTTCCACGGTTATCTTTGATTCCTTTTTTTGTTTGTTTGGTTTTTTTTGTTTGTTTGTTTTTTTGTTTTGTTTTTTCGAGACAGGGTTTCTCTGTATAGCCCTGGCTGTCCTGGAACTCACTTTGTAGATCAGGCTGGCCTCGAACTCAGAAATCCGCCTCCCTCTGCCTCCCGAGTGCTGGGATTAAAGGCATGCACCACCACGCCCAGCTTAATAATTCCTTATTTTTTTATTAGATATTTTCTTTATTTACATTTCAAATGTTATCCCCTTTCCTGGTTTCCCCTCTGAAAATCCCCTGTCCTCTCCCCCCTGCCCCCTTCTCACCAACCCACCCACTCCCGCTTTCTGGCCCAGGCATTCCTCTATACTGGGGCATAGAACCTTCACAGGACCAAGGGCCTCTCCTCCCATTGATGATTGACTAGGCCATCCTCTACTACATATGCAGGTGAATCCATGGGTCCCACCATGCGTTTTCTTTGGTTGGTAATTTAGTTCCTGGGAGCTCTGAGGGTACTGGTTAGTTCATATTATTGTTCCTCCTATGGGGCTACAAACCCCTTCAGCTCCTTGGGTCCTTTCTCTAGCTTGACCTATAACTTTTCTTGTGTGTCTTCCTTATTACCTGTCTCTCACTCAAATATCAGTCTATGAGAAGTCTGGCTGATGCCTGTCATAATTTGTCCCCAGCACGCAGAACAGTGCAGGAACCAAGATTAGTGTCCAGTATTCATCATCTAGCTAAGCAACGTGTCATTGCCATAGCAACCAGGTGTTGTTGGGTGCCTCAGATTTCAATAATGGTACTATCTCTACCGGACTGTAAAGTTAGTGTACGCACTTGGTTTATAACAAATGTCCATAAATTCTCAGCTACAGAACAGAATGCTGATGCTCAGAGGGTGAAATGGCTTGTGTGTGCATGGCTGAACATTAGGAAGAGGAAAGAGCTGAGGTAGAGTTCCAGACAGACTCCAAAGCCCACATCCTCCAGTCTGCTGCCTCTGAGAACCCCTCAAGATCTTTGTCCCAGACTAATACTTCTCCACTTGTCAGTCTAATCCCTCAAGTGCCCAAGAAACCCAACACTCTACATTTCTGTGTCCTGATCCTTCTTTTTCAGAAGTCCTAAGAACTGGAAACCGATTACATAAGCTTATAGATTTAACAGCAGTCACAGATCATGCATGGGAAAGCAAGCTGGCATCTACCGCCCCAGCGGTAGGGAGGTGTGGCTACGCAAAACCGAACACATAACACCTTCTGCTTAATCTCATCTCTATCTGGGGTCTGATTAGAATCCAGCTCATCCTGCAGAGGGCAATCACACCCGAATTTCACGGCTATGTGATGTCCCAACTTAAGAGGTTCCTCTCCTTTTCCTCACAACTCTTTCCGGCACACTGGCCTGATGGAGCTCCAGGGAGGGAAGGGTAGTTCAGGAGAGCTACAGTTCATGGAGTGTCCTGCGCAGTCTGTTTGCTACTTTCTTGGTGACTTGAGAACAAGGGTATCCTCTGTTAAGAGCAATAACTGCAATAAACTGATAGGCAAGATACCAAAGATTAAAAAGATAAAGGATCGTGTGTTTAGAATGCAAAGCGCCCCACCATGAGTTTATGTGTTTAAATACATAGTCCCTAGGCAGTGGTGATATTTGGGAGGGTTGTGGCACTTTTAGGAGGTGGGGCCTCACTTGAGGAAGTGTGTTGCTGGAGGTGGGTCTTCTGGTTTTACAGCCCAGCACCACTTCCTGTATGCTCTCCATTTCCTAAGTAACTAGTCACTTTACCCACTTCTTGTCTCCCCTCCCCCAACTTGAGAGATGTACCCCTTCAGTTAGCCTAAGGACTGATAAACCTTTTCAGTCCCTAAATTGCTTCTTATCAGGTAATTCGGTCATGGTAACAAGCAGAGTGATACATAGTATTTAGTAGATAAAAAAGTAAAGAACCTTTCGACTGTTCCGAATGTTACATTCTGTTCTCTGGGAATCAGTGTTACTCATAACTCACTGGGTATTCTTGGTTTTGAACTGCACAGGAAGTGTGGACAATGAGATAAATACAAAGTTCTTTCCAAAATCTGTACTTGGCTCTCATGTTCTATGAAACTACACAGCCTTTTGAGGGACACAGAACTAACTGCTGGGCTATAAACAAACAGAAATGGTTCTGTGAACCAAATGGCATAACAGTGGTCCTGTAGTGATGCCTCCCATTGCCTACCTACCTCTCTTTCAATGATGGATCACCAGGATTCTTGATTGAGGATTCCTCTTCTGGGCCATTCAGTGGTATGTCTCGTGGGTTGCCTGGCATTCATGAATCCTATGCTCTAATCCCAACTTTGTCCTTCCGTAACAGGACCCTGGATGGGCCTCGCATCTATAAACCATGGACACTGTCTCTTCTGTACTATGGGACAGAGATTTACACACAAGAATGCGTGCCTCACACTATAGAATTCTAGTTTTCTTTAGATTGGAATACATGTGTACTGCTTAGTATGTGTGAGGACTTGAAAAAGAATGGCTTCCGTAGGCTCATAGATCTGCATGGTTGGTCTAAAGAGAGGGAGTGGCACTATTTGAAAGGATTAGGAGGCGTGGCCTTGTTGGGTTAGGGGGCGTGGCCTTGCTGGGTTAGGAGTGTGTCATTGGTCCCAGGCCCCACACAAAGCCCGGTGTCTCTTCCTCTCTTAGTCAGTGGATCAGGATGCAACTCTGTGCTACTTCTCCAGCCTCCTGTCTGCCTGTGTGTTGGCATATTTCTCACCATGATAATGAACTGAACTTCTGACTCTGTAAGTCAGCCCTCAACTAAATGCTTTCTTTTATAAGAGTTCACCTTGGTCAGCGTGTCTTTTCGCAGCAATAGAACACTAAGACAGTATGAAAGATCATGTAAAAACTTGCTTTTTGTTATTTTTTTTTCTTTTTAAGATAAGAGGTGTATTATTCTCCCTGTTTAATAGCCTAGATGGAAAGCAACAAAATGGGGAAGAGGCAGCGTGATGGATAAAGACTAGAAAATTGGACCAGCACAGGATGGATTCCCCCCTCCCCATATTGATGTGCATCTTTTCTGAACATGCATTTTCTTACCTAATACGGGACCATGCAGGGCCGTGGGTGTGGGGGAAAGAGGGGAGTGGGAGAGAACCCGAGCCCTGCCAGAGTTCTAGTGCTCTGGGCAGGCAGATGCGGGAGGGCTGTGCATGCTGTTCACGCAGCCCCAAGTGGACATCTGGCTGTATTAAGCCACTGACCTAACATGGTGGGTGGTGGACAAAGGGCAGCCCCAGGTACCAGGTCAGCCTCTGGCATCCCACGCTGGATACAGCGGAGGAGCAGAGAACAGAATAGGGGCCCCAGGGTGGCACTAGGCCTGGGGAGGAAGGGAGGAAAGGGCAAGGGGAGAGGGGGCACTGGATGGTTCCCACGCAGGTGAGAGTCCTTGGTCAGGCCTGTGGCTGAAGCACAGGATGACCTTCCGGCAGGAGGTTAGACATTAAGAGAAAGCCCATCCTATCCTTTAAGCATGGTGGGCCTTGATGATCAGAGACAGTCTATGGTTTTAGAGCTTTATTGTAGAAAGGCAGGGAGAAAGGAGAGAAGGTAAAAAGAGAGAGAGAGAGACCACGTGGAGACCGGCCATGGCCACGTGGAGAGAGGGAAAGAAAGAGAGTTAGAGAGTAAGAACGGTGAGGGCTAAAAAGGAGGGAGGAGGGGCCAAGCAGCTTCTCTTATAGTGGGCTGGGCTATCTGGCTGTTGCCAGGTAACTGTGGGGAGGAGCATACCTGGCTATAGCCAGGTAACTGTGGGGGTGGAGTCTAGCCAGAATGCCAGAAGCTTGGGACATTGTCTGTGTGACTGATAGCCATAGACCTCTCCTGTGGGGGCTGTGGGGGCAGTAACTTCGACAGGAGCCAGGGGTCCAGGAGACATGATCGAATGCTTTCTGTCTCATGTAGGTGGAAATTACCACCCACCAGGGTTCAAGACCTAAGCTCTACTGGAGACCAGGCTGTTTGTGCATAGCCCATTGCCCCACAGGACCACAGGACAAACAACACTAAAGTTGTGTGAGGGTCATGTGAGGAAAGACATAGGAAGTTCTTTCATAGGACAAAGGTTACTGAGGCACGCCTCATGGACTGCACAATCCCCTTCAGTCAGCTTTATGCTTCTCTGACCATTTACAGCACAAGAACGTCATGTCATGTTAGCATCTGGAGCTATCCGGGGAACGGGCTGATGGAGAGGGCAGAGGTTATTTTCCTAAAGTTCTAAACCGAGCATTAACCTGATTTATAAAGGCACAGACAGGAGGGAGACAGTCTTACTATCAGAAGGAAGTTTTTGTTTCCCAGAGAGGTCCCAGGATTTGAGGTCACTCAGCACCACCCACACGGGAGCAGCTGACTGAGCCCCACAGCCTCTGAAAACCCAGCCAGGCTGAAGTCCTTGATTTTCTGCTCACCAAGAGGGAAGATCTGATGGCAAAGCTAGACAATGGCCAAGCTTCACCAGAGCATCCACACCCACTCAGCTTTCCTCATTGCAAGAGAAGTGCCCAGACTCCAGCTTCTCCAAGGTGCTTGATTCCAATAAAATTGAGTCGGGGTAACTAGAAAGTTGAGCAGTCTGTATCCACCTCCATTTGTTTATTTATCCTTCTCAGCTTACAATGGAGTTGAGGCACTCCTTAGCAACGCACAAGAACAGAAGAAGCAGCCAAGGGAATCCGAGCAAAATGAAAACATAATAAATGAAGCAGCAAGGATCCACTCCGTGGGTGGGGGATTTTCATTACCCACCTGAGTATTCGTTATTCATGTGCCTATTGGTCCATGGTTCTGTGAGGAAGGAGAGTCACTCACAGATAGTCACAACTGCTGAAAGCAGCTGTGACCTTATCTACTCCACAGCCCTGGTGTCCAGCTCCATGTCCAGCAGTCCCGCCATGGTCAGCTTGAATGTGAGATGGCAGACAATTCAACAAGCCCAAGGTAGTTAACCCAGGATATAATTATCCAACGGTTAGCCAATGCTATAATTATACAGTGGTCTGGAGCTAACCAATAGCATAGTGAACCTGGATATCTTTCCAAAAAAAAAAGGTGGAATACAAAAGATAAAACATTATCTTAAAAGAATGTAAAGAAGTCAGGATGGAAAATAGCCATCTTTGTACAGAGGATATCTTGTGCATTGTATGGATGCACCACATGTCAATTCAAAGACCTATGGTCTATGACTTAGGCAGGAAATGGGAGGGGGACATTCAAGAGGAGAAAGACTTCTGAGATAGAGCTGAACCGGAGATCTGCCAGGAAGATGTGAGGAGAGAGACGCATGGTACCTGAGCACAGGTAACTAGCCACATGGCAGAATGCAGACTAGAATAAATGGGCTATTTTAAGTTCTTTCTAGTCATAGAAGAGCCTAGCTATATAGTCAAGGTATTAGTAAATATATTTTGAGTCTGAATATTCTGGAAATATGGGTCTGGGAGGAAGAACCAGGGCCTAACTTCAACGATCCTTCTTCATTATTCCAGGATTAGCCAGGGCTGTAATTGTAAATTATTTTATTTTTATTATTATTATTTTACTGAGTAAAGTTAAAGATACTTGTTTTCATAGATGTTTGTTTTGATTTTCAACTTTCTATCGTTTGAGATCACATTTTGGTCATTGTTTTAAAGCATGACAAACTTTGCTACTAACTCCCTGGAGTGCTCCATGACACATATTTGGCTCTAAGCCTCGTGGAGACAAAAGCCAAAAGTAAACGTTTATTTATCAAATAGTGAGGCACTGTGGGACACAGGGATGGTACATTAAAGTTGGCCACTGGGAAGTCTCAAGCCATTAAGAAGTCCAAGAAGGCAGAGATGGTCCTTCTCAATTGCCCTTGTTTTCTTTAACAGTATCAAAAACTAGCTGTCTAGGCTGGGGACATGGCTCAACGGTTAAGCACACCGGCTGCTCTTCTAGAAGTCCCGAGTTCAATTCCCAGAAACTACATGGTGACTCATAACCATCTATAATGAGATCTGGTCCCTTCTTCTGACCTGCAGGCATACATGTAAGCAGAACACTGTATACATAATAAACCTTAACAACAAACAAACAGGGCTGGTGAGATGGCTCAGTGGGTAGGAGCACCTGACTGCTCTTTTGAAGGTCCTGAGTTCAAATCCCAGCAACCACATGGTGGCTCACAACCATCCGTAAGGAGATCTGATGCCCTCTTCTGGTGTGTCTAAAACTACAGTGTACTTACATATAATAAATAAATAAATAAATAAATAAATAAATAAATAAATAAATCTTTTTAAAAAAAGAATAAACTTTACTTTAAAAACAAACAAACAAACAAACTAGATGTCTGATGAACCTAGTGGTGTCATTAATACTGTTCACTGAAAATTCTTAAGGGTGGGTCTGATGGCACAGGATGCCAGCTACTCTGTAAGCAAAGGTAGGAAGACTGCAAGTTCAAGGCTAGGCTGGGCCACTTAGTGAGACTCTGTCTTAAAATAAATAACTATTAAAAAGCTGGAGTCATAGGTCAGTGACAGAGTGCTTACATAAGCATTCACGGGGCCCTGAATTCAATCCTTAATACTTAAAAAAAAAAAAAAATAGTTCCCAGCTTCCCACCTTGGCCACAGTCTGAGACTAGAAGCTGGACAGTAGTATGGGACAAGGAAGCCATTTCTGGTTTTTTGTTTTTTTTTTACAGGAAACCATGTTGCCTCTACTTCTCCAGGTGTTCTTTCCTTGGGCACAGTGACTGACAATGTTGGAATAGACAGTAGGGGCTAGTCACTCTGTCACTTAGGGCTGAGTAGCTAGGTGAGCTGCTGTCCTGCAGACATGCTATGGACATAAAGAATGAGCAAGGAACAGGAGTTGGGGAGGTGCTTGTTGTAAAGGCATGAGAACCCAGGTTCAGATCCCAGCACCCACATGACTTCCCGGTGTGTGTGTGTGTGTGTGTGTGTGTGTGTGTGTGTGTGTGTGAGATGTGTGTATGTACATGTACCTATATACACATATGTTACCACATATATGTGAACATACACACATGTATACATACCACATACAGGCAACATGAAAACAAAAAGAAGAAGCAAGACATAAACCTGTGTTTAAGCTAACAAGGCTTCCATTTCTGTTTCATTCAGACAGAAAACCATGATAAATGGTTCTTTAAATCTAAAGGCATTTATTTCTATTTATAACCATTTCTGAAATAATTCCAGGAGTCTTATTCCATGTTCCTAAAAGAGACCTTCTGCATTACCCTAGTGTGTTTACATTTAAGGTAAACAATGTTTTCAGTCTATCCTGTATATATCTAACCACAGACCAGCTATTATTATGTATATAGATAAAATATATGACATGGAAGCTAGACAGATGGTATACACTCCTGTAATCCCAGCACTCTGGAAACACTGGCAAGAGAAACGCTGTGAGTTTGAGGCAGTCAGAACCAGAGTGAGTTCTGGGCAGACTGGGTTATATAACCAGACCCCTTCTCAAAACAAATCAGTACAAAAGGATGAGAATTTCTTACTAGCCACATCAACAGAGCTGGGTTCTTTGGGAAGGAAATAAAATATATAAGTTGCATATGTATTTTATATGTTTTATATGTATATATCATGTATTTATTAAAAAGTAAACCCACTTTTTGTTTTGAGACAAGTCCTCACTATGTAGCCCTGGCTAGCCTGGAACTTATTATATACACAAGGCTGGCTTCAAACTCACAGATATATATATACCTGCCTATGCCTCTCCAGTAGATGGTTGAGATTAAAGGTGTGTGCCATCATTCCTGGCCACAGAATTACTTTTAATATTAATATTGGTCTGTTTGTTTGTTTGAGTAAGCGTCTCTCACTACATAGCTTTGGATGCCCTGGAGAGCTCTCTGCAGACTTGGTTGGCCTTGAACTAACAGAAATCTGCCTGCCTCTACCTCTAAGTGCTAAGATTAAAGGTGTGTGCCATCACACATGGCTTAATATTAATATTAATATTGGAGCCGGGCGTGGTGGTGCACGCCTTTAATCCCAGCACTCGGGAGGCAGAGGCAGGTGGATCTCTGAGTTCGAGGCCAGCCTGGTCTACAAAGTGAGTTCCAGGACAGCCAGGGCTATACAGAGAAACCCTGTCTCAAAAAACAAAACAATATATATATATATATATATATATATATATTAATATTGGAACTTGGCCTGTAGCAGACAGGAATGTCTTGTGGCAAGGGTGCCTAGTAATACCATTGTCTCCAAGGAAATGGCCTCTTTGTCCCTGCAAAAGAATTCTCAGAAGTAGCTGAGCTACACGGAAATGCAGCAATAAAACTCCCAAGGATACCTCAGGCCTGTCAGAGATAACAATAGTATTTTCTTAGTCATCACCGTGAGCCTCCAATATTTACAAGCTGTAGGAGATTCCAGAGGCCAGAAAGATACCGGAGCACCAACCAGCAGAAGGGTTTCTTCACTCTGTGGTTCTCAACAATGATTTGTTTACTTACCATCTCTCAGAGGCCATATGGTGGTTAAACTTTACAGCCAGATGGTAGCGTTCAAATCCTCCCCCAGGCTGAGAAGTTATGTGACCTTCAACAAGTTATTTGAGCTCTCTGACCTGTTCCCTTCATATGAGATAAAGCTAGAAATACTTCACAGAATTGTTAAGAGTATTAAGTCAAGGAATGCATGTAAGGCATGCAGGAAAACAGCCCAGTGAACACTAAGAATATTCAGTCATTTGAATTTTCCTTTGTAAATCAGGAATGCAAATACTTTTCGGTAGCCAGCAGTAAAAGATTGGAAATGTGTTATAAAACACTTGAAGTTTTTTGTTTGTTTGTTTGTTTTTACGTTTTTGCTAGGCAAAGACTCTACCACTGAACCACACACACCTCTAGCCCAATTTAAAACAAACAAACAAACAAACAAAACACCCCAAACCACTGAGAAGTGTTACAAGGTATAGCTAAGTTAGTGATCACAGTGGCTCCGTCAATTCAGAAATCAGCTAAATCACTTAGCTGATGCCTAGAGAGAGCATCCGATCAGACATGGACCCTGGAAGTGCAGGCAGGTGGAACAACAGAAGTCACAGAGGCAAGGAAGAGAAGACATCGTGTTTTCCACCTGTTAGGATACTGAGGACCCATTCTCACCAGCATATACGAACATTTTGTCAACCGTAACACTAAGAGAGCAATATTAAATAAGATGTCTATGCTGGCTACAATTATGTCAACTTGGCACAAGCTAGAGTCATTTGGGAAAAAGGACTCTCATTTGAGAAAATGGCCCTACCAGTTGTCCTGTGGGGGAGACTGCAGTGCATTCTCTTCATTCATGATTGATGGTTTATATGGGAGGGTCCAGCTCACTGTGGCTGATGGATCTGGGTGCTATGTGGGGTGAGCAAGTCATGAGGAAAAACCATGGGTGCCTGCCTCCAGGTCCTTGTCTGGAGTTCCCGCCTTAGATTCCCTAGATGAAAGATTATAACCCCTTCCTCTCCAGGGTGGTTCTGGTCCTGTTGTTTTATAACAGCAATAGAAACTCTAATTAAGACCACGCCCAAGTCGACAGTTATAAATACGCAGAGCCAAAATTCAAATTTGGACTTAGACCTGAAGCCAAAGTACATCACAGCCTTCCCATTCGAGTCTAAACAGGCAACCCTTTAACAAATGGAGGCAGAAACTTCCCTGGTGTAATTAAACACTGGAGGCTAGTGGTGGGTGGGAAGCTGCACACTGATCAGCATAGCCCTCCAGCCACCTTCAGGGCAACATGTCTTGGTAAAACTACTGGAAACGAAGTCATTATATAGTCTCTGGACACCTAGGCCTTCAAAGTCCCCTCTACCACACCCAGCACCATCTACAGAAAGGAGTCCACAAATAGACAGCAGTGCCAGCGGTAGAGCAGACACACACTGTGTGGATGAACGAACAGAGGAAATAAACACAGGCTCCAGGTCCTTAAGAATTTCTCTGAGTCCTTTAGACCCAAATTCCAGACTTCCTCTAACCACCCTTTGGCTTTGAACTTCCTGTTATCAGAATTCCGTTCCACTCCCCAGCCCTACTCCCACACCCCAACCCCACACACAAGGCTTCCTGTGGTATCCACAAGCCCTCAGGTCCACCTCCTCATTCCATGGAGACTTCTCTCTCCTGCATCACCGGCAGACTTACTGCCAGGATGACTCTTGCTCCCACTGTAGATGCCCATGACCTATAGACCCCTCTAACACTGTCTTCCCGGGCTCCCTGCCTAGGTAGCTTCCATATGCACTTCCAGGTCAGGCTCTCACTCTGCACACCACTAATATGCCGTCCCTGTCTTAACATCAAAGGTTTCTCTGACCACCTCCGCTTATCTTGGCTTACGTTGGCTTTATGATGTAACTTAGATGCTGTAAAGGTCACTCACCCTTGTAAAATACACAACCTATTGGGGCTCTAGTTTATTCATGGAGTTGTACAAACACCATCATAAGTGACTTTGGAATATTTTTTTAAAGGGTGATTGTCTTTCTCCCTTTTTTCTTAAGGAGTTATTTATTTATTTAATGTATATGAGCACACTGTCGCTCTCTTCAGACACACCAGAAGAGGGCATCAGATCTCATTACAGATGGTTGTGACCACCATGTAGTTGCTGGGAATTGAACTCAGGACCTCTGGAAGAGCAGTCAGTGCACTTAACCGCTGAGCCATCTCTCCAGCCCCGTTTGGAATATTTTTATCACTCTCCCTAGAACCACCATGTCTATAGGCACAAGCCCCCAGCTCATCTTCCCACTGCTGTCAGCTCCACAAAAGTCTACTTAAAATGATCTTAATTTTAATGGCTATGTGTGAGTGCCTGCATGAATCCACGTGCACCACCACGCATAGCTGGTACCTTCAGAGGTCAGGAGAGGATGTTGGATGCCTTGGAACTAGAGTTACAGGCAGGTGTAAGCTGCCACATGGGTGCTGGAAACCAAATCTGGGTCCTCTGCAAGAGCAGCAAGCCAGCCTTTTCTTCCGCCCCTTCAAGTCTGCTTTATCACCTTGCCTAGTCAGGATATTTTATATCATATAGTACATGGCCTTTGGTGGCTGGCTTCTTTCACTTACCTTCTTCACAATACCTTCAAGGATCATTCAGACTTTAGCACAAACAAATTGCTTTTTTACTATACTAAATGGTATTCCGTGAATGGATAGAGGCATTTGGGTCATTTCTACTTTGTGAGTCCTCTGAAGTAAATACTCTGCTCCTAAACTAAAGGGGACTTAAAGTAGACTGTGTAACAAACCTATTAAAACCTATCTTTACTTTCTGATGCCTTCCATATAACCTCCTCTAAGCCCCTCTCCTGCCTTAGAGACTCTGGCACCCACTCTGTTATCAACCCTCAGAGTGGTCAGGCCACGCCCCGCTACAGCTGCGCCTCTCCTCACTGTCACGGTCCATCTTCCCTTACATTCTGTCAGAGTTCTGGGAGGTCCTTGGCTTTGCCCTACTCTTGGGGTTCTGGTGGCCCTTTGTCCTTGCTCGGTTCTTTGTCTACACCCAGGTCCTGGCCCCTCTTTTGTGACCTCCGGCACTTTTCAGAACCTCTGTTCCTTTTTTCCCATCACCCTGACAAGCCTATGCGTTTCTTCTGGACCTCAGTTCATTATGCTGATCTCTGAGTTCACCCATTTTCCTTTTGCAAACCAAGGCTTACAAAGACGCCCTCCTTCCCCGTCTTTCCCTCCCTACTCTGGGCCCACTTGACTTAAACAAATACCTTCTTCTGTGGATGACACTCAGTCTTTGCCATCCAAGGATTCCTGGGTTAATATTAACAGCGTTATTAATAGCAGAGCCAAAATTCAAATCCAGAATTGAGGTCAAAATCATCATAACCCTCCTAACTGAATTCTAAACCAGGCAGCCTTTTACCAAACAGAGGCAGATGCTTGATGGTGTAACTAAGCAACCAAGGCCAGGATGACACTTGGTCATCTATCATAGACTAGACTTATAGGATGCCTTTTGCCATGTATTAAGGTCAAATTTTTCCTATATCAGAATAAGGAGGTGATAATTGATTACTAGACATTCATGGTTGAATCCTCTGTTTTAAAAGATTTATTATTTATTTTTATGTATATGAGCACCCTATCTGTAGGTACACCTACATGCCAGAAGAGAGCATCAGATCCATTTTATAGATAGTCCTGAGCCACCATGTGGGTGCTGGGACTCGAACTCAGGACCTCTGGAAGATCAGCCAGCACTCTTAACCTCTGAGCCATCTCTCCAGCCTCCCCTGGAAATTCTTATCTTGCAGGTCCTACATTAAAGCTCAGATGCAATGAGGCCTCTAGCACAGCCCCAGAGTCTGGCAGGTACCCAGTAGGCAGCTGACTGTGCTGGCAGTGTGACTTTTCATGAGCTGATGTAGGAAAAGATAAAGACGAAGCTGCTAAGGTGGGAGATGCAGAGTGTACTAGTCTTAATGCTGCCACACACACACACACACACACACACACACACACACACCCCTCTGACATCTCCAGGCCTGCTTGTTCTCAGCCTCCACACCTCCACTGCCCTCTTTGAGACGTCATACTTTTCATGTGCCTCTGCTAAATGTTGTGGAACTCAATGATCTCCTATCCAGCCCACACATGGGATTCCTCCTCTTTCTTCTATGGTCCATTGGAGAAAGTAACTGCTTGGCACTGGACAAAAGAACTAGCCAGCACAGGTGGTGTGCTGATTGAAAAGGGATATCCAGACTTCCTGGGAGGGAATAGGAGATGTGGTCTTGTTGGATGAGGTCGAAGGAAGTAGGAAGTATGCCACTGGGGGTGGGGTTTTAAGGTTTCAAGAACCCAAGTCAGTCCCCGTGGCTCTCTCTTCCTACTGGCTGCTGACCTGGATGTGGAACTTTTAGTTCCTTCTCCAGCACCATGTCTGCCTGCCTGCGGCCATGCTTTCTGCACTGATGACAGCAGACCAAACCTCTGAAACGGTATAAAGCCCCAATTAAACACTTTCCTTATTAAGAGTCGTATGGTCACGGTGTCTCTTCACAGCAATAGAACAATGGCTAAGTCAGGTGATGAATTTATTTGTTGATGTGACTATGTCTTACAGTATGAAGAAAGGAACTAAAAATAAAAGGGAAACAGAAGGAAAAAATGCTAGAAAGATGCAAGGATGGAAATGACATGCCTTCAGTAAACAAGACTTTGTGTCTAGAGGTCAAGATGGCTGAGTATGTTTCCAGAATGGGAAAGAAAACTGGCGAGCCCAATCAAGCCACCAAGGCTGAGTAGGTTTTATGAGACATGTGCCAGATAACACTTGGATATGCTAAGCAAGATTTATTTTAAAGTATCTGGATTTGGCTAGAGAGAGGTAAGAGCACTGGTTGCTCTTTTAGGAGACTTGGGTTCAATTCCCAACACCTACATGACAGTCTCAAGCATCTATAACTCCAGGCTCAGGGGATCTGATGCCCTCTTCTGGCCTCTCCTGGCACCACAAACATGTGGTGTACAAGCATACATTCAGATGATGTATCTACACACAAGATGAAAAAAAAACTACATATTGGATTTTACCTAAGCTTTATATAAATATTACACAGTAGCTAAAAGTGCCAGAACAGAGTAAATGGCCTTCTGGGTGTTCAATAACTATACTTGGAGCCCTATATATGTGCAGAGAGATTAAAAGAGACAATATTTTGACCCTTTCTCTCCAATATCAACTAGGTTCCAGAGGACTAAGTGATGTCTCTTAAAATGTCCTATATCCCTGGGGAGCCACCTGTCCTTTTGTTCAGGAAGGCCATGGAAACCCTGCCAAGTGATCTCTAACCAGTGTCCACTCTACAAAGAGGAAGGTCTACACAGGAAGAATTTCCTCCATCATGCTTCCAAGTGAAGCCACACTCTGGCTAGTTTCATATCAACTGGACACACGCTTTAGTCACGAGAGGACAGAATATCAACTGAGAAAATGTCTCCATAAGATCAGGCCACAAGCAAGCCTGTAGAACATTTTCTTAATAAGTGACTGACAGGGGAGGCCCAGTCCATTGTGGGTGGAGCCACCCGGGGCTGGTCATCCCAGGCTCTATAAGAAAGCAGGCTGAGGGGCTGGAGAGATGGCTCAGTGGTTAAGAGCACCGACTGCTCTCCCAGAGGTCCTGAGTTCATATCCCAGCAACCACATGGTGGCTCACAAACATCCATAATGAGATCTGATGCCCTCTTCTGGTGCTAATGAAGACAGCTACAGTGTACTTAGATATAATAATAAATAAATCTTTTAAAAAATTCCAGTGTGAATATTAAATAAACTATTAAAGGAAGAAAGAAAGGAAGAAAGAAAGAAAGAAAGAAAGAAAGAAAGAAAGAAAGAAAGAAAGAAAGCAGGCTGAGTAAGCCATGAGAAGCAAGCCAGTAACCAGCACCCCTCTGTGGTCTCTACATTAGCTCCTGCCTCCAGGTTTCCGCCCACTTTGGGCTCCAGCCTAGACGTCTGTCTTAGTTAGGGTTTTACTGCTGTGAAGAGACACCATGACCAAGGCAAGTCTTATAAAGGACAACATCGAATTGGGGCTGTCTTATAGGTTCAGAGGTTCAGTCCAGTATCATCAAGGCAGGAACATGAACATGGCAGCATCCAGGCAAGCATGGTACAGGAGGAGCTGAGAGTTCTACATCTTCATCGGAAGGCTGCCAACAGAATACTGGTTCCCAGGCACCTGGGACAAGGGTGTTAAAGCCCACACCTACTCCAACAATGCCACACCTCCCAACAGTGCCACTCTCTAGGCAAACCATCACAGCTTCCCACAGTGGACTGTGATTCAGGATATATAAGCCAATTAAACCCTTTCCTTCACAAGTTTCCATTGGGAAACAATATCCAAAAATTTTAATAATTGATAATATAAAGCAAATAATGGGGCTACTGACATGTGAGGTAATTACAACCATTTCAGGTATAATCAAATTAAAGAACTCTCGCCCCTTTCCTAGCCATAAGCATATTGTTGTTTTTATATTTATTCCTGATAATTCTGCTTATGTCTCCTTGCTTTACAATATTTACAACTCAGACTAAAGCCATGCTATGTCAGTTCATTTTCTGTTCCTGTGGTAAAATACTATGACCAAGGAAGGCAGTTTATAGGAGGGAGTTCATTTTCGCTTATGGCTACAGAGCGTTAGAGTTCATAATGGGAGGGACATCATGGCTTCAGGAGGCAGATATGGTGGCCAGACCAGGAAGCTGAGAGCTCATGTCTTCAAAGCCACAGGCACAAAATAGATAGATAGATAGATAGATAGATAGATAGATAGATAGATAGATAGATAGATAGAGACAGAGAGAGACAGGGAGACAGAGAGACAGAGAGAAAGACAGAGACAGAGTGAGCTCAAACGAGAAGGCTTTTGACATACTCTAGTGATATACTTCCTTCAAGACTGCACCTCCTAAGCCCTCCTAAACAGCACCACCAAATGGAGAACAAGTATTCAGATATCTGAGCCTACATGGGACATTCTCATTCAAACCATTACATATGCCAAACACCACCACCCTCTCATTGCTTAACTGCTGGAAAGCTGGACTTCAGGATCTTCATCAGGAAAGCGTTAAATCCTTTCCAACGCTAGTGCCGGTGTTATTAATGGCAGGACCTCGTGTACTCAACTCTTGTCTTAATTTCACCTACTCTTGTTTACAGTTGATTCATACTCAAGTGGTCCCAGGACAATCTAATTCTGAGTGTCCTTGATCACCCTCCAGGGCCTGAAAGTCAACATGAGTAAAGACCCTAAACTTCCCTACACCCCCAAAGCCAGCTAGAGCAGTCAGATAAATATTCTAAATGATTTTAGGGTCACAACTCTTGAGAGGAGAGTGGTAGGTAGCTAGACAGATGTTAGCAGGTTTGGAGATCATTGAGGAAGAAACCCCCTTCTTTACAGAATCCTCCCCATTTCAAGAACCCTCTAATGAGGATGTCAAGTTAGAAATGAACATACCAGTCCACTGTGTACCTTTCTCCCTATCTATAGAAACAAAGTCTAGGACACTAGCCATGACTCTGAGAAGTTGTTCAATTTTTGTTAAATAGTGACAATTTCCCAAAACCATAGTAATCAGCATTCTAGAACCAAAGTCTAAATTCTCACTGTACCCTACCCTTGCAGGCCGCTGAAGATACTGTCTGTAAGGTATGTTCATTGCTCACCTGATATTCTTTTACTCACACTTATTAGTCTTCTACTCCTAGCAGCTGTCAGTCTCAGGTCAGGAAAGGGCAGCAGCTTTCCAACCTCCTTTTCTGTAACCCTTCCTACCTCCTAACTACCTGGGCTTCTAAGTGGAAGACTAACTCTGATTTTTTTTTTTTTTTTTTTGTTTTTCGAGACAGGGTTTCTCTGTGTAGCCCTGGCTGTCCTGGCACTCACTTTGTAGACCAGGCTGGCCTCGAACTCAGAAATCTGCCTGCCTTTGTGCTGGGATTAAAGGCATGCGCCACCACGCCCGGTTAACTCTGATTTTTACAGATACCATCTGCATAGCTTTTTTTCACCCACGAAATGCCCACACTGTCTTGAAAAACAGTTTAGGAGCCAGAGCAATGCCTCATCCACTGTTTAAGAGCACACAAGGCTTCTCTTCTAGAGGAATTGAGCTTGGCTCCCAGCACCAGCATCCGGCAGCTCACAACTGCCTGCCAGGGCAGCCGCAGGGAATCTGACACTGTCTTCTGGCATCTGTGAGCACCTGCACCCAGGTGCACATGCCCACACATTGTCTTACAAATATACATGTCTGTTGAGGTAAATCTCCAATCCAAATATGCCCTGGCAATGTAAACACAACACAATTAATATGAATACATGCTGTGTACCTAGATTGGGTAGATCTACTGCTACACTACCAGCTTCCCTATCTATGAGACCCCTTAAAACTTGCGGAATCTCCAGGCCGTGTGCTTCTGCTCTGCTTTTCTTCTTCTTCCTCCTCTCCTTGCTCTCTCTCAAACCTCCTTCTTGTCTTTTTGCTCCTCTACCCAATTGTCAGCTCTCCTTTATTTTACAAATTAAGGTGGGAAGCAGGTTTACAGGAAATCACCTGAGTGCTGACTCATTCCTTGTTTGCAGCCACTCATAGAACGGAATTAACATCAAATATAATCAGCTCCAGAGCTATCCACAACACACGTCATTTAAAAATTTTAATATATTTTAAATTTTAAAATAAATAAAGAGCCATCTAGTGGTTCTTAACCTACTTCAAAGCTCATGAATTTGTTTTTACTATGTAGCCCAGGCTGATCTTGAACTCTTAGGTTTAAGCAATCATCTTCCATTTCAGCTTCACACTTTTAATGGTCTTCTGGGCTGACCACAGTCTTCTAGTCTGTTCTGTCTCTCCATAATGTCTTTTCCAACTCTCCCTGCCCCAGGGTTTTTTCACATTAGTCTCACTTCTTCCCTGAGACCCTCCACAGAACTCCCAATCATGAGATGAGACAGAGACTGGAATAGCAGGGAGGAGGAAAGAGAAAAAGATATGCAAACTCTGAGGTTCTCCTAAGGCCAGCGACCTGTTACTTTGATTTAATTATTACAACCTAGGAGATGAGGATAATTGCAATTACTTTACAATTAACAGGGACACAGACTGGGATTAAAGTCATAGTTTTGTTTTGTTTTTTGTTTGTTTGTTTTAAAGTCTCTAGTCATTGTCAAATATCCAATGAAAAGTCTAGCCCAGGGCTAAGGAGATTGCTCAATGGCTAATAGTTCTTACAGAACTTAAGGTTCCTATAGGGGGCCAGAGTTTGCTTCCCAGCACCCATGTTAGGGGGCCTTCAACCACCTTCAGCTCCAGTGGACCTGACACCCTTTTCTAGCCTCTGAGAACATGTTTTCATATGTATCAATTCCATATAGACACACAAAAATACATACATACACATACATACACACATGGAATTTAAATGGTGTCATCATATAATAGGAGAGACAAAACCCCAATTAGACATTTTATGCCATCAAATAGAACCTCCAGGGCAAGGAATGGATTGCATGTTGTTGAGTCATTGGCCAAAAGTTCAATAGATGCCTCCTACCCGTAAATACCACAAACTATTTTAAGGGCATTTATTAGTCTCCACAATCTGATGATAAGGCGGTGTTGCTGAAAGCAACACTTACTTATGTCACAGAATGGGAAAAATCAAGTTGGTGCCCAACTAGAAGCTTAATCTCCCACTGACTAGTGTTCATGGTACCAGAAAGTATCCTGTACAACACCAGAGGAGAAAAATAATAACCAATATTGCCCAGCTACAAAGCCTGTGATCTACAACAGTATCCAGGGCATTCATGTGCAATACTGGCACAAACGTTACAGGAATAACCAACCACTTTTTGGTTGGACTTAAGGCCACTCCATGAGACAAAATCTATACCTGACACTGCTAAAGAGGTAAAAAAACTGAGGCTAATATGTTATGGACCTAGAAAAAATTCTAATATTATCCTGATAAGGAAAATCATAAAAAATGACTCCTACTAACATATTGCTATACACATAGATGAGTGTATCACTCAGCTCTCATTAGAGAAGCCGCTTCTTGCAGTAGATGGGAATTAACACAGAGACCAATTAGCACTGGACAAAGAGCAGAGAGCAAGAGAGTCCTAAATGGCATGTCTTCATCAAACCCCTCCCCTCAGGGTCAGGGATCTCTGCAGAAGAGGAAGTGGAAAGATTGTTAGAGCCAGGGGTAAATGATGTCTCCAAGGTTACAGCACCTTTCAGACACAACAGGACTGATGCACATATGAACCCTGAGATTGAAACAGCACACACAAGTATAAACCAGACATAACTCTAACACTGAGTTGTGGACACCAAGTCTTACCCTAACCACGAGGTTATTTGTAATTGATACCTGCAGTGGCACTGTGTATATCACCCACATACCAGGGCAGGCCCCATGACCAGAAGAAGTCAGTCTAGAGAAAATAAACTTTTTTTTTTCTTGTGCACTTTTTGTTTTGTTTTAGTATTATTTTGTTCTTATTGTTTTATTTTTTTCTGGTTTTTCTTTGGGGGTTTCTTTTTGGATAGATATAGAGAGTCAACGAGTATGAAGTTGGGTGGGTAAGAAAGTGGGGAAACTCTGGAACATAATCAAAATACTTTATATGAAATAGTAAATCTACCTTCAAAACCATTCCTGCGCTATTGCTTTACAAATTCCCAACCCCCCCCCCCACTTGATTGACAGCAAGCTAGGAATGTGTGTCTATTAAACAACTCAAATATTTGCAAAGGTAAATGAATCAATACAGCTCCCTTTTTTTTTTGTTGTTAATATTTTTCACCAGGACTCTAAAATGAAACTTTTATGTTCTCAGCTGAGTTTAATTAGATTCCAGGGATTCTTGGCATTCTCTCAACTCATCATCCAGGACTACCTTCTGCAAGATAAAAATCCCATCAAGTGGCCCTCTGTGCTGATGTTTATCAGCAGACGTACATCTTCTCTACGCCATAAAGGAAGCACAGAGAAGGTCTTGCCATCTGAGGCAGTGAACGGAAAGCAATCGATCAGTGGCCCCACTCGAGTGCCCTTCCCTAAAATTCCATGCTGGTGGCCCAAACATTTCTGTGCTCTCCAGCCACCCCTTAACCACGGCATCTCTCATCTTTCATTTTCAGCTGGCCATTTCTTCCTTCTCTTCTGACCCAGCCTTTTTCCTTGACCCCTGGAAACTCTGATTGGCTTTCTCCTGTGTGGAATCTGTACCCACAATAACTCCATCATTTAAAATGTGGTGCTGTGTGACGTATGGCTGTGGGGCAGCAGTATCTTCCAAGTCACTAATGTCACTACACTATCTTCCCTCCCAGCCCCTCCCCCTCCACTATTCTACCATGATGGGTTAGCTGCTGGATACCCCCCAAGTCACAGGCAAAGGACCAGTTTCTACTGCTAGCTGGTTTTCTATACATATTAAATCAGCCCAATGAAGGAGCTCCTTATAAATGTTCTCTGTGGTGTTGTTTGGTGAAGTTTGAGATGAAATGACCAGGCTACTTACCCACTTAACCACCTCCTGAGCCCTCAGTGTTTGTATTCTTAATTTCATTAAACTATAACGGCTTGAAAAACCTTCCCTTCCAGACTCCTACTCAGTCAAGTTCAAAGACTGGGACTGGAGGAGCTGTGGGTTCCCTATTCCACATTCATCAGTTAGGTCTCTATCTTCTCAGCCAGACGGAATTCCTCCAGGGCAGACACCTAAGTCTTTTTTTTTTTTTTTTTTTTTTTTTTTTTTTTTTTGGATACACATTGCCTACCACAGTTTGCGGCTCGTCTGAAATGCTCACTAAATATCGCAGGATTCTTTCCTTGCCAGTGTGGGAAGTTCGAGTGGTGTCTACTACCAGACAGAGTAGCTGCAGGAAAACAAACTATTCCCTGGGGCAGACAGAACTGGCTACATAGCAGGTGAATGAGCTCACAAACCACAGCTGGAGGTAGGCAAGCAGGGTGTAGTGCCCAGATGGGAAGAAACCACCAGTACTCACATGGAGACTAAGAGACAGGAGGAATAGAGTGGCTTAGACCACTTACCTTCCAAACATCTATCTCCTACTGGCCAAAGCCTACCAGTGGCCAATTGCCTCAAAGATGGAAGAGCATAGTCTACCATGAGGTTGCTTATCAAGACAAGGTATATTATGTAAAATAATAATCTCAACCCAGACTCTTCATTTACATCTGACATGGAATGTAGTAGGATTTCAAATTTGGGGGAGGGGGATTTATTCTTCTCAAGGGAATGGGATCAAAAGGTTTATACTTTCCCAGCTATTTACCGCAAAAGGAAGGAAGCCTTTAAGAGTGAGTTGGCAGACAGAGCTGGAGTTTGTTCCAAAGGCTGTCATATTACATACATCTAGGATGGCCTGGTCTTCCTGGAAAGAGCGCTAGTTTGATGGTCATCCCCACAGCTCTGGCATTCCCTTCATGCACTGGGGTGAGAGGTAGGTTACACTCAGACATTTTTTTTCCCCAACACAAACTAGATGGTACGGCTGATGGAGAGCTATGTGGACCAGACATCCCACCAGTTGGTGAGTGCCCTGCTGAATGCCTTGCATTTAATCTCCATGATGAAAATGTAATTATGACTGACAGATGAGAAAGCTGGGAGGTTTCATCTTCTACATATTATGGCAGTCATCAAGGGGAGTCCTCCAATCTCCCTGCACATCTAAAAACCACTTCACCTTGCACTAAAGGGAGAGCTCTGTACACAGGGCCAATTTAAAAAGTGTTTCGAGTGAGATTCACTTGTAGGTTGTTTCCTCAAAGAGGACATTTTTTTTATGCTGCAGGGTTCCAAATCAAGTTATCTGCAAGTTATTATAAAATCTCTACAAATATCTCCACATGGACATGACTTTGTCTATCCACATTGGACTCATTCTCCCTATTTTAGTGAAAGGGTAACCTTCTTATTCCCCAAGCCAATTGTTTCGTTTGAGATAAAATCTCTCTCTCTCTCTCTCTCTCTCTCTCTCTCTCTCTATATATATATATATATATATATATATATATATATATATATTTGTTTATTGGTTTTCCGAGACAGGGTTTCTCTGTGTAGCCCTGGCTGTCCTGGAACTCACTTTGTAGACCAGGCTGGCCTCGAACTCAGATAAAATCTCTTTCTATGCTTCCCAGACTGATTTTGAACTCCCAAACCATCTCACCCTCCCAAGTAGCTAGAATCACAAGCGTTCTCCTGGCTGTATTAGTTTGTTTGCTTTTTTGATGCAAGATATTGAGCTGGGGCCGGGTGTTGGTGGCGCACGCCTTTAATCCCAGCACTTGGGAGGCAGAGGCAGGTGGATTTCTGAGTTCGAGGCCAGCCTGGTCTACAAAGTGAGTTCCAGGACAGCCAGGGCTACACAGAGAAACCCTGTCTCAAAAAAAAAACCAAAAAAAAAAAAAAAAAAGATATTGAGCTGGGTCTTACAAATACAAATCTGTTAAATCCATATCCGACTACTGAATTATATCTTAGGATTGAATTTTCAAATGTTCCCCCAAAATTATTTCAGGGTCACTTTTTGGATAATGTTTTAATAATAATCCTGTAGCCAGGCAGTGGTGGCATATACCTTTAATCCCAACATTCAGGAATTCGAGGCAAGTAGATCTCTGTGAATTCAAGGACAGCTTGGTGTACAGAGAGAGTTCCAGAACAGCCAGAACTACACAGAAAAACCTTGTTTCTAAAAACCAAATCTATCTATCTATCTATCTATCTATCTATCTATCTATCTATCTATCTACCTATCTATCTATTATATATAATAGAGAAAATCCTATACTGCCATTGTTTTAAAAAATCCAACATATGTTACATTCAGAATACTGAAATCAGAAATTGCAAAGTTAAGCAAACATTATTGCTATTGGTCACAACTCAGGAAACGGTGTCACAGTGTCCATATCAACATGAGAGAGCAAGTACATGCCTCAGCAAATTTCCTGCTCTTATATGTCTGAGTCTACTTCCCCTAAACACTACATGCTCAGTGCCAGGTCCCCAGAGCACTGTTCATGTGACAGCACAGGGAGGCACTTTTACGCTGGGGCACTTGTCAATCTGCTCCTGGATGCTCCACACTCAGTTCCATGGAATCCTGCATGAACTTGAGTCGGAAAGCTCACGAGGCTTTACCCAGAGACAAACTCTCTCCCTGGATCTCTTCTCCAGTTACACTCTCTACCTGGTGTTTGTAGCTTCTTCTTCTAGAACAGCAGGCACATTGCCTGCCTATAAAAGACAACAGCAGAGACTGAAGGCAGCCACACACACACATCTTCCTCCTGTTTGGTGGGAGTTGGCTAAGGAAAGCCCTGAACTGGGGTTACAAGCCTATGAAGACGAGATACAGCCTGAAGGATGAAGTCAGGCTGTGCTGTCCACTGACCTTCTAGAAGCCGATGTAGCCTAATGCTACAACCATAACTTGCAGGATGTTCATGAAGCTGATGACATAGGAAGAGAGAAATGGATAAGAGCTGTGACTTGACAGCCTCCAAGTGTGTAGCTAGACTTTACCCTGTGTCAGTCTGCACCACGTAAGAAACCACAGAAGCCACCAGAGTTTTTTCCAAATGCCTTCTGGTTTGTCCTGCAAGCAATACTACTTACAGACAGGGCCTTTCTCGTCCTCACTTTTATTTTAATAAGGGCTGAGGCAGAAACTTAAAAAACATGTTATACAAATACTCCAGCAATGAGATAACCTACAAACCTATGTCTTCTTTTCACCGTTACAAATGAGAACTTCACTTGGATGTGGTGGCTCAAACCTTCAATCCCAGCACCCTGGAGGCAGAGGTAGAAAATCTCTACGAGTTCCTTGAGGCCAGACTGGTCTACACAGTGGGTTCCAGGACAGTCAGGGCTACAAGGAGGAACACTGCCTCACAAAACAAAACAAAACAAAACAAAACAAAACAAAATCACACACACAAAATTAGGAAAAAGAAAAGCCGGCCACCTGCAGTACACGTGGGCTTGGTGCCTTGAACTGACTTAGGAGACACTCAATACCCTAGGGTCTCCATCAAAATTTAGGCTTAAATATCCATCGTAGCCTTAAATATCCTTATATCACTTTGTCTGTAGGGAACCCTTGAGTAGAGAAAACAAGGAGACCCCAGGGTGCTGGAGACGGAATAATGAATAATGAAGGAGAGTAAAGAGTCAGGGTGGCAGCTGCTTCCAGGTAAAAAACCCCAGGGATGCAAGCAACGGAAACTTCAGTTGGTTTGGGGAATCTCAGAATAAGACTCGGGCCTCAGCTCCCCACTGGAAATTCTGTAAGGAAATATCCCCAGAGATCTGTAGGTCAATATGAGTTTCTGTTAGAGTAACAATAGTCACAGGCGTGTTCATGGAGAGTGCACCAGATAGATAATTCCATCTCATGCTTCTCCCATGCCCACGCATCCGATGGAAGAGCCCCTGTGGTCTCTTCATGGCTCCCCACATCCTCCTTGTCCATTTGAGCGAGAGTTTGGCTAAGAAAATGCCAGAAGGTTGGAAATGCTCTGACAAATTGTAGACTAGGAGCAGAAAGCTGGGTGAGACTGTGAGCATTAGCTGGGGGGTGGAACGTGGGGCAGAATCCAAAGTGAAAGCTATGTTACAAGACATGTCCGCACAGGGGGACTTCATAGCCTCTGGTGTTGCAATCTTACATGGGAAGCTGCAGAACCATGAATGGCAAGAAAAGGAATATTCTGAATGGACTAAGAACTCATAAAAGATAGAGTTTTAAGCAAGAAGTAAGTGAATTTATCTTCAATCAGAAAAGACAAAGTTTTCTGTTAATAAGCAGAAGTTAGGGCTTATGAGTAAATTTAATTCAATTGCAGGGAAATAAAATGACTTCTTAGCTCACCTGACACTTGGCATTGTGCAACTTTATTCCTGCCTGGGTTCACACATTTTGGTATAAATTAGTTTATCGTTACTCGGATGTTTTTGCCTCACGTTTCAGAATGAGTTAAATTCTCTCTTAAGC
Organism: Mus musculus; assembly: GCF_000001635.26. Classification (NCBI taxonomy): domain Eukaryota; kingdom Metazoa; phylum Chordata; class Mammalia; order Rodentia; family Muridae; genus Mus; species Mus musculus. The sequence continues at coordinate 92,747,562 of NC_000071.6, read as the reverse complement.
AAACTTTATCTTCAGTTCAGAAGGTAGGACTAACCTTTTAGAAGATGCAGTGATAACATTTCAGTTGTTGCCCCCTTGTCTGTCCTCAAATCCTTCATTGCAAACACTCATGGCGTTTAAATCCACAGAGCAATTAATCCCACCACCCTGCTGCTGGAATCAACTCTGAAAGGCAAGCCTGGGCCAAGCAGCCCTTGACAACCCCCTGTCTGCTCAACCACTCCTGGGCCCTGTAGACAGCCCTGTGGACCCTCTTCAGGAGTTGTAGGAAGAAAGAGCTGCTTTGGGGAGATGAATTCTGAAACACTGGAGCCGGCCTCAGATAGAAATTGATACCACATGGGCTGGAGAGATGGCCCAGCTGTCAAGCACACCAATTGCCCTTCCAAAGGACCCGGGTTCAATTCCCAGCATCCACACAGCAGCTCACACCTGTCTGTAACTCCAGTACCAGGGCTTCTAGCACCATCACACAGACAAATGTGCAGCCAAAACACCAATATATATTAAATAAGAAAATAAGTAAATAAAAAAATTTGAAGCCATACAAAGCAAAGCATGTCTGGAAATTTGCAACCCTGACTTTTTCACTTCTGAACTGTTTAGAGCAGAATTATCAAGGTCTTATATTGTCTCACCCAGCTGAAGTTGATTTTTAATTATATGTAGGGGAGGAAAAAAACAACAACAACCTTCAAATGTTATATTTGGAGAAGGCAATTTTCTCAGTTCCTAAATCTAAACAGATGATCTCAGCTTATAATAGTTACATCATCCCTCAGTCCTTTGTTGTAGGAAGGTAGTCACTGAGGAAATTCAACAGTGAAACAAAAGGAAAGTTCTGGACGCGGGATGAACTCAGCTGGTTGACTGCTTGGCCAGCATGCCTGAAAACCTAGGGTTCCATGCCCAACACCTCATAAAGCAGGTACGGTAGCATACACATGTAATCCCAGCACCCTGGAGGGAGAGGCTGGAAGGTCAGACATTGAAAATAGCATCCTTAGTTACACAGGGAGTTTGAGGCCAGCTGGGGATATAATGAATATAAGAATATAAGAATGTAAGAATAAAATAAGAACGGGAGGGAAGAATGGAGGGAGGGGTAGGGAGGGAAGGGACATTCTAATAAGTGAGAAACCCAGTCTTTTGTATTTCCATTCTCCATATTTATCTGCCAACAGCTGTGTCACACTTCTAATGACCCCTGTACAGTGGGTCTGTCTTTTCTCCTCTTTCCATCCTCATTTTTTTCTTCCTTGGGGTTAAGAGAGAGCGGAAGGAGAAAGCAAGGATAGAAAGGCATGTAGGCTGGCATCTGCTGCCATCCCTGCCTCTGCTCAGCTGGGCAGAGCAGTCCTTATTAGCTCTTACATAAAACTAAGAATGTGTGCTCCTATTATTCGGGGATATTGGGTGACCACAAGAGGACAATCCATTCCACAAATTCCACTGCCCCTCATGACCAGGTGACGCAAGCTCTAGCACACAGGGCAGGTTGATTGTTTGCTCTGTCAAGGATATCTCAGCTGGCAGCCCTCACCCAGACTCCCCTTTCCTATCACTCCTGGGCTCTTCCGGTAATCTCTCTGACCAGAGTTTAGAACAAGCCAGTGAACAGGGAGGGCACTTATCAAGGGCAAACGTTTACTTTATGATGTGGCAGTTAAAAATAACCTTCCAGAAACACTGACTGCCAAGTGAAGGCTATTGTCCTGGTGGGTAGTACACCTAATACTTCCTCCTGTGGCTGGCTCGCCCACATTTCCATATTTCCTTGCCATCTACTGCTGCAAACTGGTGACGTTCAAAGGAGACCAGGATTTTTCAGAGGGTCCTGTTTCCAGAGTCCACTACTGTATTAGTTACTTTTTTTTTTTTTAATATGTGATAAGGCAACATGACCAAGACAACTTGAAAAAGAAACAGCTTGTGAGGGCTTACAGCCCCACCCAGAGCGTGAGTCCATGGCCTTGATGTAAGGAGTACAGCATCAGGCAGGCAGGCATGGTACAGGAACAGTAGCTGAAAGCTTACATGCCTAGCCATAAAAATGAGGCAGAGGGAGCTAACGGGAAATGGCATGGGCCTTTGAAACCTCAAAGCCCACCCCCAGGGACACACCTCCTCCAATATGGCCACACTTCCTAATCCTTCCCAAATAGTTCCACCAACTTGGGACTGAGTATTCAAATAATAAATGAGCTTATAGATGCCATTTTCATTCAGACTACCACACCGACTTTCCCATTTGTTCAGGATAAGAGACACATCACACTGGTTGGTACACTAGAGGCAGGGGTGAGGGTGGGGAATGCACAGCAACTACCTAGCTTCTATATTTTCACAATACATGTGGGTCCAGGGAAAGATGTCTAATTTCTAAACCTTTCATGCAGTCCACAACATATCCTGAGGTCAAGAAGAAGCTTAGACACAAAATCTAGGCTGATTCTGGGGGTCAGGAAATGGCTGAGGAAGCAGAGAGTCAGAAAAACCATCTGCACTGTGCTACGGGGAAGGTGTGGCTGTGCTGAGTAATGAAAGATTGGGCTGATGTCCATGTGGAAGCAATGATGGCCTTGGAATCCACAACTGACAGTGCTCTGAAGGATACTGCACAAAGAACTTGGAGCTGGAACATGCCCATAGCCCCAGCGCACTCCCGAGACCAAGGCAGCAGCTGATTTTGAGGTCCACTTGGGCTATACAGCAAGTTCAAGGCCAGCCAGGGCTACACGGTAAGACTTTATCTCAGACAAAACAATTTGCAAACTGCTTTAAGAGAAGAATCAGAGGTGCTCAGTTAAAAGCACTAGTTGCTCTTAACCCAGCGTGGTGGCACACGCCTTTTATCTCAGCACTTGGGAGGCAGTTGCAGGTAGATCTCTGTGAGTTCCAGGACAGCCTGGTTTACAGAGTGGATTTCAGGGCAGCCAAGGCTATTTATAGAGACCCTGCCTAAAAACACACAAGCAAACAAACAAACATATGAACACACAAGCTGGCTGCTTTTCTAGAGGACCTGGGTTTGATTCCTAGCATCATACGACAGCTCACAGCCATTGGTAACCCCAGTTATCTGACAAGGTATCTGACACCCTCTTATGGCTCCTTAGGTACCAGACATGCACATGGTTCACAGGCAAACAAAGCACCCATATACATAAAAAATAAAAATCCTAAAAAGAAAACAATCCCATTAGAAAATAGGCAAAAGATGTGAAGGACTTATCGTAAATACATAAAAACATATTCAACATCATTGGTCATTAGGGAAATGCAAATTAAAACCACACTGCGGTGTCATTACACAGCTGCTAAAATAATTAAAATAAAAGTTTTATCAAATTCTGGCAAATATGGGAGAAACCTAAAATGTGATCATCAGTCACTCTGGAAATAGTTTAGTAGCTTCTTTGAAAATCAAACATATACTTATCCTATGATCCAGCAAATGTTCTCCCGGAGAATTAAGTCAGAGAGATGGAAATTCATGCACACGTAATGATCTGTTTATGCCTCCCATCAGTTTGTAATAGTAATAGTAGTAATAATAGTAATAGCACAAGCTGTAAACTGCCAAGATATCCCTCAAAAGTTAAATGGTCAAACAAACTGTTGAACATTCAAACCATGAAATATTTATTACTCAGAAATTTAAGGGAATATTTGTATAACATTTTTTAAATGACAAAATTAGAAATAGAAGACACAACATGGTGGTCAGGGGTTAGGGATGGGGACGATAAGGGGTGGGTAGATTGTACAACTATAGTGCAAGGGAGACATTTACTATATGTAACAGTTTTGTGTCCTGGCTGTGCTACATGGAACTACATGTGTACATCATACCAGCATCAAATCCTTGGCTTTGATATTGTTCTATAATTATGTAAGATTGAGCCATCAGGTAAAAGGCACACCAGATCGCTGGTAGTATCATGCCCAACATTCTATATCACAATTAGTTTTACATTTCAATTATATTTTATTTTCTGATACAAGGTCTCATGTATTCCAGGCTGGCCTCAAACTTGGAATATAGGCTAGGATGACTCTGCATTTCTGATCTCCCCTCCTTTGCTTACCAAGTGCTGGGATTAGAGGCATGTGCCACTGTTCTCTGTTTATCTGGTGCTAGAGAGAAACCCAAGGCATCATGTATGTGACACAAATACTTTACTAACCTTACTACATTGTCAGCCCTAAAACTCAATCTGGATGCTGCAAACTTCTGTGGCTTAGACCCTTCCACATGGACCAACTAATTATTTCCTGTCAGCTGTGCCCAGGTTTCCATCATTGTCCAGCCAGGGCCAGGATTAGCAGTTACTGTACCCCTGACTCTATCAGGCTAGATGTGTACTGGGCTGAGATGCTGGGCTCATCTGGAAGGAGGGAGGCTGGGGAATAACACAGAGCAGATATTAATAGCATTCTCACCTGTAAAACAGAACTAGGAGGTGGGGAAAGAAGCCAGTGACAGAGGAAACGGTTTCTGCCTGAATTCAGGTATGTCCATCTTTGGACCACTGTTTCTAGAAGCCTCCATGCAGGTTAAATTCCACAGCCAGAGCCTGTGGAGGGCCGGTCTCACACCGAGGTATGGGGAAGAGATGCCCCCCCCACCCAAACCCAAGCTCTCAGGAACTGTCCATGTGCCCAGGAACGATGAATGGCATGAACATCTGTTTCCCTGGAGTTCTGGCCATGAAGTTATAGAAGCTGCTCTTGAAAGGGTTGGTGCTGAAACCAAACACCCTCCCACACAGGTGTATGGAGCAGGGAGTACTGTTTCATTAATTATGTTAGGATTCCAGTCCAGAGAGTCAATAAGGCTATGGTCCGCTCTCTGCACATTCCAGCCATTGATGACCCTTTTGGGCATGAGAATTCCCTCTGGTGTGCCTGTGTTTTGGCATCCTTTTGGAAAGCTAACTCATGTCTCTGTTCCTGTCCTTCACAAGCAGACTTCCCTGGATTTTGCCTTGCCTGGCTGATGCCTGTCTCTCCCTTGGCTCTCACCATGGCCTGAAAATGTCCAAGGTTCCCTCTCTCTTTTATTGTGTAGGTCCTGCCTCATCATCTCCATGACGACGAGGCTCTTCCCACTTAGTGGAGTCCTGTGTGCCCTAGGACTTGCTTCACCCATCACTGCTGCTCCCTGGTGACCATTCCAACCCTCGGATGAATCCTTCTCCTGGGTATACACCAAAGTCTCTCTTCAGATAAAACCAAAAATTTTCCTATAACCCTCTGCTTTCCATTAACGACTGCCTGATCTCCCCCTTGCTAAGTCTTACTTCTCATCTGGCTTGCTCCATTGTCCCACCAACTTTAGAGCTATTTATTTCCAGGCTTCTCCACCTCTCCCAACCCCCAAACCCCACCACTAGCCCTCAAACAAACCATTTGTCCAGGTCACAGGTCCCCTAAAGTTCCACAGCCTATTGGTGTTCGTGATAAAAGCCCAGCTTCTCTATAGAATGCTTCCTGCCTGTCTCCAACTTCCATTCCTGCACCAAACACTCTGGGCATCTGGCACCTCCCCAGACCAGCCACACCCTGGCAGCTGACCCCTCCATGGTCCCGAAGAATCTTTGTGCTCTCACTCCTCACAGAAATGCATTCTAAGTTCCTAAGCTGTGCCACCTCTGCTTCCCACCCCCCACAGCCCTGCACAGATACCACCATAGCACCTGCCCTAAAACACCCTGAAGGCAAAGGGATAGTTTTCTTGGTTATTATAACGGAATTACACACACACACACACACACACACACACACACACACACACACCACACCCAGTTTTTATTTTGAAGGATTTTTTTTTAATATCCCAAACCTTTGAAAGGGAAAGGTCCAGTGAAACTTGTGGACTCTTCACCATTTAAGGCTGGGAAAGTAGCTAAGCGGTAGAGCATTCCTCATGTACATGTGGTCCTAGGTGTGATCTCTAACATGGAAAAAGAAAATACCCCATGTTGCTACACTATGCATGTTCCTTTCCCGTCTCATCTTTAGAGTAATTATATTGGTGCTCTGTCTTAGTCAGGGTTTCTATTCCTGCACAAACATCATGACCAAGAAGCAAGCTGGGGAGGAAAGGGTTTATTCAGCTTACACTTCCACATTGCTGTTGATCACCAAAGGAAGTCAGGACAGGAACTCAAGCAGGTCAGGAAGCAGGAACTGATGCAGAGGCCATGGAGGGATGTTCTTTACTGACTTGCTTCCCCTGGCTTGCTCAGCCTGCTCTCTTAACCAAGACTACCAACCCAAGGATGGCACCACCCACAATGGGCCCTCCCTCCTTGATCACTAATTGAGAAAATGCCCCACAGCTGGATCTCGTGGAGGCAGTTCCCCAGCTGAAGCTCCTTTCTCTGGGATAACTCCAGCCTATGTCAAGTTGACACAAAACTAGCCAGTACATGCTCTCTGCTTTACCACAGGGCTGTGTCTTGATAAAACCATCATAAGTTGAAACCATGATAAGTCAAAATATATTCAATACCCCTAACTGACTGAACTTCAGAGCTCAATGATAAAATCAGGACCTACCTTCATCAGCATCAACATTGCTACAGTTGACAATGACTTTACTCTTTTTATGAATGAACAGTAGCCCACTTGTTCTATGTACCAAGTTTTCTTTATCCATTCATCCACCAATGGAAGTCTAGGTTGGGTCCATACTTTAGCTATTGTGAGTAGTGCTACAATAAACATGGATGTACAAGAATCGTTTTTATTTTTGTTTTGTTTTTTTAGCAAACTTTGGATCTATAGTCAGCAGCAGAATTCATGGGATATATGGTAGTTTTAGTAGTCACAGTTTTGGAAAGATTTACCTCCATACTGTTTTTCATAATCTCTTAATACTTTAGTTTATATATTCCAAGAGAACAGACAATTTCTCATATAACCACAGTATCACATTGGAAAAGCTTATATTAGCATTCTACTATCATATATCATAGAGTATACTTTGAAACCTCCCAAGAAACTCAAGAATGGCCTTTATAGCTTAAATGAGAAAACAAAACTGGATCCAATCAAAGATCATTTATCATATTTAGTTACTGTGTTTTTAAAGGTTTATTTTTAAACTTAAAATAAATGCATGTATATTTACATATGGGTATGTGCATGTGAGTTCAAGCATCAATATAGTCCAGAAGAGGGTGTCAGATCCCCGGAGCTGAAGTTACAGGTACTGTGAGCTGCCTGAAGTGGGTGCTAGGTGCTGAACTCAGGTCCTTTGCAGGAGAAATAGGATCTCTTAAGGGCTGAACCATCTCTATAGCCCCTAATTACCATGTTCCTAAGACTTCTTCTTCTACAATAGCCTGACTTTTGTCATATTTTTTTCTTTCCAGATAGTAACTGTTTTATAGAGTTCAGTTGTCTTGTTTGTTTTCTCCAAACTTGTGTTTAATTATCATTTCCTCTTGCGTAGATTCAGATTAAACACATATGGCAAAGTACTATGTCTTAGGGTTAGCATTGCTGCGATAAAATACCATGACCAAAAGCAACTGGGGACAGGGTGTTATTTGGCTTATACTTCCACATTGTTCACTGAAAAAAGTCAGGACAGTAACTTAAGCAGGGCAGGAATTTGGAGGCAGAACCTGATGCAGAGGCCATGGAAGAATGCTGCTTACTGACTTGTTCCTCACGGCCTGCTCAGCCTTTCTGACAGAACCCAGGACCACCAGCCTAGAGATGGCACCACCCACGATGGGCTGGGCCATCCCTCATCAATCATTAATTAAGAAAATGCCCAATACTTTTGCCCACAACCAAATCTTATGGAGGCATTTTCTCAATGAAGGCTCCTTTCTCTCCAATGACTCTCGCTTGTATCAAGTTGACATAAACTAGCCCCCACAAACCACGATGGTGATAGCATCCTATGGTGGTTTAAATGAGAATGGCTCCCATGGGCTCAAATATTTGAATGTTTGGTTTCCAATTGGTGTTCTGTTGATGATGGATTAGGAGATGTGGCCTTGTTGAAGGAGGAGTGTCCCTGGAGTGGGCTTCTTCCATTCCAGTTTCAAAAGCACATACCAGGCCCAATCAGTCTCACTGTCTCTGTCTCTCTCTCCTTCCCTCTGTCCCTCACTTCCTCCATCTGCTTCCTTCTTGTGAATCATATATAAGCTCCCAGTACTGTTTCAGAGCTTGCCTGCTACCATGCTTCCAGCCCTGATGGTCACAGACTCATCCTCTGAAACTGTAAGCAAGCTTTCAATAGAATGCTTTCTTTTACAAGTTGCCTTGGTCATGGTGTCTGTTCACAGCAATAGAACGATGACTAAGACGTATAGCATCAGGCTAGTGAGAGCCTCAATGGCATTAGCAGACACGTACAAAGTGGGAAAATGTAGTTCATGGCCAGACAACACCTGCAGGATGGTATATACTTCTGAATTCCATTCTGAGAGATATGTGGACTCCCAGGCTCACAAATTTTTTAGCAATGGTGTTAAGAGAGGAGGCCCAGGGGCTGGTCAGATGGCTCAGTGGGTAAGAGCACTGACTGCTCTTCCAAAGGTTCTGAGTTCAAATCCCAGCAACCATATGGTGGCTCACAACCACCTGTAATGAGATCCTATGCCCTCTTCTGGTGTGTCTGAAGACAGCTAGAGTGTATTTATGCATAATAATAAATAAATCTTTGGGTCAAAGCGAGCAGGGCCTGAGCAAGTAGGGCTGACTGGAGTGAGTGGGGTTGACTGGAGCGAGCAGAGGTCCTAAAAATTTGATTCCCAACAACCACAGGAAGGTTCACAACTATCTGTACAGCTACGGTGCACTTACATACATAAAATAAATAGATAAATCTTGAAAGAAAAAAAAAGAGAGGAGACTCAGAAGCTAGGGTTCTTGGTTCAAAGTTAGACTCTGTTCCTTAAGAGCTGTGTAACTCTGGGCACCTTGTTTCATTTTTCTAAGCCTCATTTTCTCTGGAAGTTTGATTTCTATTTTCTTTATATTATTATTGTGACATTCATATAAATACATATCCAAATGAAAGCACGGACATATGTGGATTAGGGTAGCACCTGATATATCATAGTCTGCAGCATTTCCTATTGGTGTGTGTCAAAATCGGCACCATATCAAATGCTGCTATTCCTAATACTGCTATCATCACGGTCATCTTCACCATCAGCTTGTGAAAATGAAGCAAGGAAGAAAAGGGAGACCTGTAGAGACATGCCTGGCTCTTCAAAGTCTTGAAACGCTGCCAAGAGACAGAGAGATTAGATGGCTTCTCTCTGACCCCGGAAGTAACTATAATATCAAGGAGTATAAATTATAGGAATCTAGATTTGAGCTCCATATAGAGAGGACAAAGTTTAATAGTCAGCATTATCTGTAGATCAAAGGCTCACTTTGGATGTAGACATTCCAGGTGACTGGAGTATTCAGTCTTACCTTGGATAGTCCTTTGGGGTTTAAGAACTAGCTGGCAATTGAATTGAATGACCCAACAAGATCTTGTTCATTAAAAAATCTACATTAACTAACCCAGAAAGCACAGTTTGAGAAATGATTAAAATTGAAGATGCTCAAATAAAAACATCTCTGCTTCGATGCTCTCTACTCCACTCCTCATCCTTTCCATGTCCCCCATAGCCATAAAAAGAAATGAGGTCATTCCTAATGGTTCTCAGATGCATGTATAAAAAGCACCAGACACCTTATGATCCTAAATAGTCACTGTCCAAAATCACACATAATCAAAATGACCCTGGAAAATCTCTAGGAGGTCCCTCTTCGGCACCTGTCTCTCTGTATGCCCGGCCTGTTTCCCTCCAGGACTGGACTAGGCCTCTGGTTTAGTACAGATGAAGGCATTGAGTGGAACTTAACTAATAAAGTGTGTGTGTGTGTGTGTGTGTGTGTGTGTGTGTGTGTGTGTAGATGTAAATTCCCTCAGTAGGGAAATATACCTGTTCCCTTAGAGACAAAGGTAAGTGAACTTGTGGTTCCTAGTTCCCACTTTAGAATCAATCTCTCTCTCTCTCTCTCTCTCTCTCCCTCCCTCATACACACACACACACACACACACACACACACACACACACATGAAGATGACTTATCTCCCTGGTCCCTGGAAATGCTCCCGGCTCATGCAGCAGACTCCCTTCTGGTAGTAGGCATCCCTCGCTTGGCAACCGTGCTTTTCCTCCCTGAATCCAGGAGTTCTCAGAGGCCAGCAAATAATCCTAGTCCATGACCCAAGCAGAATCAACCAGAGGCCTCTTTCCAGATGTCTATACTTCCAGATAGACAGCACTTTTCAGTTCCACTAGAGAGTGCTGATCTGGAGCCTTGGAAGTCATGTTCCCAGTCTGTGGGCACAAAATGACAAACAGCGGAGAGAAACAGTGTGGACAGATGGACAGTGGGTTTTTTAGCCTCACCTTTCCCCAGATCCTGTGACCTCTGCTGTCCATGATCTCTTTGCTTCCCATTGTAAATTCACTAACTTGCTTTGCATTTGAGCGAGTTTGTGTCACACTAAAAGGGATTTTTAACTCTAGCCCTTCAAGGCCCTGTACCAATGTCAATGTTCTCTAGCAAATGAGAACCCACAAAAATAGACTTGGGTGCCTGGTCTCCTTCTTGTAGAGCACAAGAACTTAGAAACAGTCATTTTCAGACATGTCCCCATCGGTCACACAGATGATGTAATGAAAAGGAGTGGGGGTGGGATGGGGGACGAGAACATGAAAGGAAACCCTGGGTCTTAATGAAACCTTTCTGCTCTTTGCTTCTGTCTTTCAAAGTCATTAAAAAAGCTCCATTCAACCACGGCAAGCACTGGCCAAGTGCATATTTTGTGACAGGGGCAGATACAGGGCGAACATCATAGAGATGAATAATTGTGGTCTCGGTTTTCAGAGAGAAAGTCATAAGAGATTTCAGAGGTTGTAAGGTCTAGGCATCTCTGAAGTGCCTCTCATTTACATATCAGACTATAGGGTAGTTTGATATTTTGTAATGATTACTAAGAGTTGAGCCCTTGTTGCTTATTAGGGACATTCTTCCATTATAACCCCACAATTTCTCAAAACCAAGTAGACATTTCACTATAGCTTAAATATAGTTTAAATAACTCTTTTGTTCATTATTAATCTTAAAATTGCATGTGTTGCCGAGCTGTAGTGGAGGTCAAAGGACAAGTTGTAGGACTCGTTTCTCTCCTCCCACCATGTGGTCTGGGGACATAACGCTATATGTCAGCTTTATGGGCGAGCACCTTTACCTGCACTGCCATCTTGCCAGCCCGTAGTTCTCAGTTTAAAAGCTTTTCCTCTGCGTTAATAAAATGCGAATTAAGGAATTTTAGCACAATCTACTCCTTGCCTCATAAGGAAGAGTTCCTTGTGTCATTCTTACGTCATTGGCTGTCCCTGGTATCCCAGGCTTTGATGAGTGGCTCCTTGTATCTCCCTTACACAGGCTATGGCCTAGAGTCATCTGGTGACAAGTCCTGGTTCAGGGTCCGAATCTGCAAACACCTAGTCTTTCCCTCTCTCCACTAACAGACATTGGCTCTAGAATTAACAGACCAGAACTCATATTTCAGAAAACTGCAAAGTGACCCAAATGCCCCCCAAACAGTACTCCTACAAATTCCCAATAAGTCAACCAGGAGAGGTTCCTCAGTTTCATTTGCACGAATAAGAATCCTGAGTCCTGTGGCTCAGTTGGTAGAGCTCAATTAGTATACAGAAAGCTCTGGGTTTAGTCCTCAGTACTAAAGGGCCCTTAATGTCAGTACTGGGACAGAGGCAGAAGGGTGACAAACTCAAGGCTATATTCATTTACATAGAGAGTTTGAGGCCAACCCAGGATACAAGAGACTAGAGCTCAGAGACAGGGGGGCAGGGAGAAGGAGGAGAGGAGAGATATTAAATCATATCTTTCTAGAATATTCTCCATAAAGAGCTAAGTAGACTGTACCCCCCGAAAAGCACCCGGAACAGTTTAAATGGGGGATCTGAGTGCTCACTTGGTCACAGAGTGACTGTTCTACACTTGGGATCAACTATAACACTGAAGGTGGGGACCGAGCCTCTGGGGGACATTCTCTGTTTAAAATGAAGCTAATATGCCTCCACTCATTCAAGGACACCTGGAGCACAGTGGAGGGTGGGGCACAGCAGAGGTAAACACACTCACTCTTCGCCTCCAGTGCTCACAGCAGACAGTTTCTTACAGTAGAGATGAACAGGCAGCTGTCACTCAAAAGCCTTATCGCTCTCCTTGCAAGGGTCCTTTGGGCACCAGAACATTTAAGATTGTCGACTTAACAGGATCTAGAATTACCCAAAAGACAAGGCTATGTATGAGCCTGTCTCTGGGGAGTTTTCTTAGACTGGGTTAAAGTGGAAAGATCTATCTTAATGTGGGCAGCACCAATCCATGAGCTGGCGTTCCCAGCTGCCTAAAAGAAGATCATGGAGACTAGCGTCAACGTTCATCTCTGCTTCCTGAATGCAGAGGCAGCATAACCAGCTGCCTCCAACCCCAGTTCCCTCACCACCACCACCCCAATGACACAGTACCCTCTAACTGTGGGTCAAAATAAACTGTTCTTTCTTGAGTTGTTCTTGTCGGTTACTTTGTCATAGTAACGAGAAAAGTAAGCAAAACAGGGACGAAACACATAGTCCCTTTATATGACTGGGAGTGAGAAAGCCACCACTTCTGGGGGACAGCAGCAGGAGCCCTGTCTGAAGACAGTTTGAATGTCCGTGCAGAAGGTGCAGCAGGAGGAGGGATTGCCTTAGCTGAGCACACAAGTAACTCCATCTTGCGTTCTGATGTGATCTGAAGCTGAAAATATGACTGAGCTTGACTAGCTCAGAGGGAGTTCCCACTCCCATCCTCCATTCCCAACAGATTTCTGAAGCTGGGACCAGCAGTGCACTGTGGGACCACTTCTATGATACTATGATCTCTCTACTAGCAGGGGGTTAGGGGTAGGGGTTCACTTCTGGTTTTTTGTTTTAATTCTACTAACTTCCCCCATACATAGTGGGTCAAGTACATGCCTGAGGGTGTCCACTGACATGCTATTCTGAACATGTGCTTCTTGTGGTTCCTGCGGGGACAATGAAGGTAAAGTCTAATGTCCCTGCAATGGAGCAATAGAGCCCTGGTCCTTCCAGCCGTGAGCATCACCTCCACGCTCGGCCCTGTCTGCTCTCAGCACAGGGACTGTGCGATGGGGATGGGATGGGGATTTTAGAACTATGACTTTCATAGTGGGAGGGATGGACTATTTTGGTGAGAGGATGAGAGAGTAGAAAATATGTTGTTAACCTACTGTAACGGGGATGCTAGACAAGGGGTGGTGAGGGAGACAAAAGATGGAGACAAGGAAGACATTGTGTCAGGGCAGCAGATGCAGCAGCTAGCTGGGGCTGGAAATAGAAAGGATGCTGGCGGAAGGAGCAGCTTCTTCTAAGAAGGCTCAGGATGCGCGTGCGTTCCCATGGCTCCTGGCTAGTGCTTACCACTTTGCGCCGACCTGAGCCTTACCAACCTCTCCTTGACTTTGTTTCCTCACTCAAGGCCATTCTCCATTCGGAGAAGTGGCTACCGTGCAATTATTGTCTGTGTCAGACCCCATGCTGACACCTTGCGATTTCTACCCATCAAGAATCTGAGAATAGGTCTAGGCCAACTCATGCCCAAGACCTCAAATTAATTATTTACCAGGCTGGTGAGTGATATGTGCATCTTAGAAAAGAAGACTGGCTGCTGAGCCTCTCAATGTGACTGTAAATAATTGAATTGTCAACAGAGAACCTACATCTAGGCAAGTCCCAGCTTTAGGTTGCATGGTTTTAAAGACTGTTTTTATCACATTTTAAGTGTGTGTGTGTGTGTGTTCATGTGAATTCTCGGTTTCCTTCAACTATGTGGACCCCAGGGGTTGAGCTCAGGTCCCCGGGCTTGGTGGCCAGCACCTTAATCTAGAGAGCCATCTCACCAACCCCATTAATTGGTTTTGAGATGTAAAACCCAACCCCAGTCATTTACTGATGCTGCAAACTCAAAACACTTTATAGTCTCAGCTTACTGATGGCACTGCGAGCTGAGGAGCAGATCCAAGCCACTGTGACAAGCCGGGTGGGGGACAGTCATCCCAGCTATTCACATGAGTGAGGCAGGAGGATTGAAAGCATAAGGCCTAGCTAGGCTGCCAAGTGAGTTCAAGGCCACCCTTAAGAAATTGGATTTTTTTTTTTTCAGTAAAAATAATCCAGGTAGAGGCAGAGGCAGGCAGATCTTTGAGTTTGGGGCCAACCTGGTCTACAGAGAGACAACCAATCTGGACAACCAACCAAGACTACACAGAGAAACCCAGTCTCAAAAAAAAAAAATGTAAAAAGGGACCTGGGAATATAGCTCAGTGGTGGAGCATTTATCTAGCATACCTGAAGCCCTAAGCTCAATTCCTAGCAACTTCCACCCCTGAATCCAAACTACCTAAGACTTTAAGACCAACAGACTATCAAAAACCTAAAAATGATGTTCAACTTCTGAATTAGAAGTTAATCAATGGATAATAAATAGCCTTTTGAAAACCTAAGGATTCAGAAAATGAGAGAAATGTTCAATTATTTTAAAAGTCATGGAACCAGTCTCCCTCTCTTTGTCTTAAAGTATTTCACTTATGTTTTTACTTTATTTGTGTGTGGTGGGGAGGGTCACAGCATACTTGTGGAGGTCAGGGGACAACTTGTAAGAATCCATTCTCTCCTTCCCCCATGTGGGTCCTGGGTACCTAACTCGGGCCATCAGGCTGGGTGGCCAGTGCCTTTACCTGTTGGCTGGCCCTTCTTACTGCTTTTCTTTATTTATTGTGTGTGTGTGTGTGTGTGTGTGTGTATGTGTTGTGTGTGTGTGTGTGTGTGTGTGTGTGTGTGCCCATGTATCATGTCTATCTACGTAGAGGTCAGAGGAGTGGGTTCTTTTCTCCCACCATGTGGGTCCTAGGGATGAAACCTGGGCCATCAGGCTCAGTGAGCTGGTCCCCTCCTCTTCTTTTGCTCTCATTTTCTTTCTTAAGTCACAGGGTTTTTCTCTTTCATCTTTTCCCATTGTCTTTTTCTCCATCACCACACTTCACTTATAATTGTAATTTGGGGCTGGAGAGATGGCTCAGAGGTTAAGAGCACTGCCTGCTCTTCCAGAGGTCCTGAGTTCAATTCCCAGCAACCACATGGTGGCTCATAACCATCTGTAATGAGATCTGATGCCCTCTTCTGGCATTCAGGTATGCATGCAGGCAGGATGCTGTATACATAATAAATAAATCTAAAAAAAAAAAAAAAAAAAAAAAAAGGAATGAAATCAGGATACCCTTCAATGTGAGGGGACCCTTAAAAGCCTGTGCTGAAGATAGAAAGGTGGCTCAGTTGTTAGGAGAGCTTGCTGGTTTTGCAGGGGACCTGACTGGGCTCACTGAACCCATGTCAGGCAGCTCACAACCACCTGTAACTCTAGCTTCAGGCTCTCCACTGGTCCCTCTAGCACCAACAAGCAGGTACACACATCCTTCCTCCTCTCTCCTCTCTCTCTCTCTCTCTCTCTCTCTCTCTCTCTCTCACACACACACACACACACACACGTGCGCGCACACACACACACACACAAGTAAAAATAAAATAAATAAATTTAAAAATTTCTAATTAGAGGCCATAGACACAAGGCCATAAATTGTATGGTTACACTTACATAAAATGTGTGGAACAGGCAAACCTGTGGAGACAGGCAGTAGAGTCTAGTAGGTGCCAGAGGCTAAATGCAAAGGAAATTTGGGGAATAACTGCTAATGTGGCGCCTTTTGGGGAAAAGAAAATATTAGGTAGTTGTGACATTTGGACCAATCTGAGTATAGACCAAGATCTCTTGACTTGTGCAATTTAAAAATGTGAATTTAATTTTATGGTCAGTCTCTTTGTTTGTTTGAGACATAGTTTCTCTGTATAATCCTGATTATCCTGGAACTCACTCTATAGACCAGGCTGGCCTCAAACTCAGAGATTTACCTGCCTCTGCCTCCCAAGTGCTGGAATTAAAGGTGTACACCACTGCTTGACAAGTTATATCTCCTTAAAACATAAAGCATGAAACTTTATTCAAGATATATCGAGAGATAGAGATAGAGATAGAGATAGAGATAGAGATAGAGATAGAGATAGAGATAGAGATAGAGATAGAGATAGAGATAGAGATAGAGATAGAGATAGATATGGATCTCAGTCCGAAGTTGTCACTCCATAGAATAGCTTAGCATGCAGGAGGTCCTGGGTTCCTGCATTCGTGTGCTTGTATACAGGCTTGTGTTTTCATTTTTACCAATATATCTAGAAGAATTCCTGCTTATATAGCAAATCTATGTAATTGCATCTATCTAAGGAATCCCAAAGGGATTTCCAAAGGGGCTGCGTAGGGTAACTCAGCTTCTAAATTTTTCCTCAAACATTCAACTTTTAGCATTTTTTTAAAAATGTGAATTAAGCAATTCTTTGTTTCTCTCTTGTCTTTGATTTTAATGTAGGTCATAGTTCCTCATTAATCTCAAGATGGGCCCCTACTCCAAGCAACAGCACACTTGACGTGAACACTTAATACAGTGTGTGTCACCTTTTAAAGATCAGTGTGTGGCCCAGGTGAGTCAATCTGAGTCTTAAGTCCCTGATTTGTCCTTTACTCTTAATATCCTTCCAGAGTCTATCAGCTAGGCATAGCGCTTTTATCTTTGTGGGTATCCATCATATCAAGCCTTTTCAATTTTAGTGTGTGTATGTTTAAGGATGGAGGTTGGGAGAGAGGGAGGCAATGGCTGGGGGGAGAGAAAGAAACAGAGAAGAAGGAGCGGGAGAGACAGAGACAGAGAGAGACAGAGAGGTCTCAGGTACTCCACACCAGCCTCAATTTCTTAGGTAGTAGAAGCTGGCCTTGAACTCATGATCTTCCTGCCCCCACCCCCAGATCAAGTCGTCTTTCTTTTAAAGGCTTTAGTCATTACTTACCCGGTTTCTTTCCTCTTCAAAGCCACTTTATCTATGACTGTGATACTATAGAGTTATACCCCAACCATTATACATTAGAATTCAAACCAGCAATCAGCTTCCCTGTCTCCTACTCCTTTTAAAGATGGGAACTCAGTGGGTAGCCCAGGCTGGCCTTAACCTTAGAACTCTGGTGCTCCACGCTGAGACTGATAGACATGTACTGCCTAGCCAGCTCCCACCCCATCTCCTACAGCCAGCATGAACATCATTTTCGCTCCCTTTCTGAGGTGAAATATACAATCAAAATGTCTACGAAGGAGTCAGGAAGGGCTTGACAGTGTGATAGTTCTACAGAAGGTCCCCAGAACACAAGGAAAATCAGGAATCAGATGCAAGGTTAATTAATCTCTTACTCTAGTCGCCCAGCTAGGCTAATGTGACTCAGCATACCTGCTTGCCTAAGGGGATGGTTACAAGAATTTGATAAGACCTGATAGAGCTTTGGGTAGTTCCACAGCATTGTAAAGGAAGTCCATTATAACCCAACCCAGCTTCTTCCTTCCCAGTACTTCAGCAAAATATTAACTAACCATGTTCCACCCTAGATCTATAAAGCTTTCCACTGTTGAAAAAAAATTTGGGTTTACCCAGGCATGGTGGTGCATGTCTTTAATCACAGCACTTAGGAGGTAGAGGCAGGGGCAGGAGCAGGGGCGGGGCAGAGGCAGAGGCAGGTAGATCTCTGTGAGTATGAAGCCAGCTTGGTCATCATAGTGAGTTCTAGGACAGCCAAAGCTACATAGTGGGATCCTGTCTCAAAAGAATTGAGTTAGTGAGGCACCCCTCACTAAGAGACTTTGCAGCACCCTACTATCATACTAAGTCCCCATACTAAGGACCAGTGCAGCCTTCCACTCCTGTCTCAGCCTGTTAACCAGGCCAGGTAGCCACAACTTACATAGCAACTACCAAAAAGACCAGCAACCTCAAGGGTTAATCCATCGTTTTATGCTCTCTAGCTTGCAGAGGGGACAGCTCTAACAGGGCTGTGTGATGCACCGAGGAACTTTGACCCACATTCCAGATCTACTTTCTGCTCTCTTTACTCGGCTGAGAGAAGGAGGGAGGTCTGCTCTGGAAACCAGGGCCCCCCTCCTCCCTGCCTTCTGAGGTTTCCACTTCCAGATGGTTTTCTTAGGAAACTCGCTGGATAATATGGAGGATAAAGGTTATACAGGATGCGATGAGACCATCAAACATCTAGAATTCACACGTCAGTCTCCTTCTGATGCATACAAACCATTCAACCTGGTCCTTGAGTTTTTCTCTTAAGCCCTTCAGTTCTGTTTCCACTGTGCTGGATGTCCCCAAACTCCCTGGAGAAAAGGGATCTTTTAATGTAGTACCTGTGCCAGCTCCCCTCCATGTCACGGTTAAGGTCTCTAATGGATCATTGACCCACAACCCGGCTTCTTCCTGACAAATCGTTAGAATCACCATCTCCGGCTTTGGATGCTGGTCCCGTCTGTGTCTGCTTCCATCTCACTTTGTGCTCAGCTCCCACTCTCTACCCCCTTCTTCCTTCCCAGCCTCACCAACCTCAACCAAGGAGCAGAGCTTCCCAACCCACAGATCATGTCACTTGTAAATGGACCATGTCTGAAAAGACTGGTAGCATACCCGTGTCCTGTGAGATACGTTGGGTGAGCATCACCCACCAAACATCTACAACTCACATCCTTTCCTATTCTAGAAGGAAGTTTTCATCTCATAAAGCACACAGCTACCTCCCTTGGACCCCTAGCTTATGGGTGAGAAATGGTTAATCACGTAAGGTTTTGGGGATTGGAAGAACAGGGAAATCTTGGTAATACCATGTGCATTATTCTAGGCACATTAAGGCCTCATAGGGACCACCAAAGTAGCAACAAACGGAAGCCATTTGGCATCTTTCTTTTATAATATGATGTAAGTTCCAGAATGCCAGCTCTTCCTAAGGGGAAAATAGCAGGCAAAGGTCTTGTCTTCTGGTGCCACCTTGTGTTTGTGAGAGGAACGAGTGAATGTGACTGCAGGATAGAGCTTGGAAATTCTTCAGTCCAACTTTGATTCACAGATAAATGGAAGCTCAGACTGGAACCAAGGACAGCCCCTTCCCCACCCAACACACTTTCTCTGCAACACACACCTGTCATCTGCACACATATGTCTTCTACCTGGCAGCAAAGGTCAGTGTGCACAAATGCACAAATGCTTCTTTCATTCAGTGAAACATACATTCATGTGTGACCGGGCCAGCTCACCATAAGAGCTAGCACAGAGCACTGGCTATGGATAAGGTGCCGTGCTTCGCACTTTTATAACTCACTGAGTTCCTCCAGTCTCCCTAAGGACAATAACTATTGTTAACCCCGTCTTACTTTTAAGGAAACTGAGGTTTAGAGGGGCAGAGTAACTTATCCCAAGGTACACGAGTGTATTCTGGCAGAAAAAGAATTCAAATGAGTCTTCACTGGTTTGGTCTGCATTTCTCACTATCATTATTTACCACACTGACTTTGTCATATGAAGCTTGATTTCCACAGGAAGGTTTCAAACCAGGAGAGATCCTGAGAGCCCATTCAGTTATTTACAACCATTTCCATCTCTATCCCATGCTGGTCTCCCCTTGCTCCACTAAACTAATATAATTTAATACCTGTGCTTTCCACAATGTGGTTCTTGGACCAGCAACTTCAGCATCATGACAGATCTATTGATGCTTAGATTTTGGACTCACAGCTGTCATAACTGTGAACAATAAACAACTGCTAGTTACGAACTGCTCAGTCTAAACTACTACACTACTGTAACAAGAACTAGAAAACACAACCAGAAAGTTGAAAGTAGTCAAAGAAACTGAAGAAAATGCAAACAAAAGGGGATCTTGGGCTGGAGAGATGGCTTAGTGGTTAAGAGCACTGACTGCTCTTTCAGAGGCCCTGAGTTCAATTCCCAGCAACCACATGGTGGCTCACAACTGTCTGTAATGGGAGCTGATGCCCTCTTCTGGTGTGTCGGAAGACAGCAACAGTGTACTCACATACATTAAACAAACAAACAAACAAATCTTTTTAAAAGGGGGGTAGATCTTACAAGAATGGATCAAAGGCAATAATATTAAGATGCTGACATTCCCCAAATGGATCTATAGATCCAGTGGAGTTGCTACCAAAATCCCCATTGGTTCCTTTGCAGGAATTGATAAGCTAATTATAAAATTTATATAAAAACTCAAGAATATCTGGAAAAGTCCTGAGATAGAAAAAGTTGAAGGAACCATACTTTCTGGTTCAAATTTTAATATTAAGCTAACATTCACCAAGACATTGTGCCAAAGGACAGACAGACATCAAGGCACTAGGATGCAGAGATCAGAGCGAACCCTCGAATTTATAACTAATCTCTCAGACCTCGGGTGCTCCTGAGAGTCCTCCCCATTCCTGTGATGAGGTGACAGTAGGCCTTGAGAGCAGTCTGCCCTGACAGTCTACACCAGTCAATCCCCACACAGGCTACTTGGTGCATCTAGAGTCACCTTTCGATTGTCTTCATAACATTACTAGGATCCTCTGCAGCCTTCAGTTTTTCTCTGTTTGATCAAACACATTCCAATGAGCTTTCTCTTTTATTCTTTTCAACCACTGTTGCCTAAAGTTATGTGAAAACATCCCAGTTATCATAAATTACAATTTTTCATTTATGTTTATTTGTCTGACATTAATAACATGAATCTATGTTTCTTTTGTTAATATTCATCTTTTGTGATACCTAAAACAAATTCAAGGCCAGTGTGTGTGTACATGTATGTCTCTGTGTGTATGTCTCTGTGTGTATGTGTGTATTTTAAATCAGACATTTTAGATGATGTATTACATAATATCTAGAGCCAGTGAGATGGCTCCATTGGTAAAGATTCTTGCCACCGAGCCTGGCCAGGAAACTTGAATTGAATCCCCAAAATACACAGTGTAGAAGGAGAGAACGAACTCCCACAGTAGTCTTTTGACCTCCACACAAACACTGTAGCACAGACAAGCCCCCCTCCACATACACACAAAACAAAGTTGTTAGTTCAAAAGATTCAATCTGATAATATTCAAGGTTTCAAATAAAAATCTTAGGAAACGAGGAACTGAATTTCCTTAACCCTTAATATTCTGAGACACATGAAGGGAGCGTACATCTATCCAGGGTCCTAACTTCACAGTGCTTGTAAGGGGTGATGCAACTCCTGGTTCCACGACTTGAAATCTGCCTAATATCTGGGTTACCTCAGGCTGGTGGGCTGCAAAACACAAAGCTCTGCTATACAGAATGAAATGCAATATTCTTTGTGCCTTCCCTCATGTCCACTTGAGGGCGCCAGTGCTCACAGTATGTAAGTCCTATGACCAAAGGATGAAGGAACTGTATATTATTATAGTGATTATTTGCAAGAAACATTGGAAACTCACAAATGTGTATTTCCCATAGCCCACCAGTCACGTGACACCAAACAAACCACTTCGTCTGGCTTCTACAAAGTAGTGGTGATGTGTAGACACTGACAGTGATGGAGTTGATGAAGATAGAACAGACTTTAGAAATGAGGGAATATTAGGGTATCATTTGGAAAAAAAAAACAAATGCTTACTCTGTACTAAATTTTATATTTGGAAAATAGTTCTCTGTTTTTATAATACAAGTATTAAAGGAAGACATGAGGTGGATTTCTACGCTTAGCAAAGAGACGTGAGTTTATAATGGTGAGCTCTGCCTCTCTTCAGTCAGCTTGTGATGAGCAGAATCTATCAGAGCATCACAACCTCTCACACTCCTCTCTTCCTCTCTGCCCTTACCCCCACCTCTCTGTTTCAGGTCCTTGTTTGTCTGGTTTTTATGAATTCATGGATAAGACCAAGGAAAGAACTATTGTGTTAAACCTGAGAGCTGAGCCAAAACCGAAGGAGCACCCTGAGATATGAGGAAGGGGGTGTGGTCACAGTCAGTACCTGCTCATGGCTTTGGTTTTATTGTTTGTTTGTTTGTTTGTTTGTTTTTTGGTTTTATTGTTTTTGTTGTTGTTGTTTTTTGAGGTAGGAATCTCTTACATAGTCCTGTTGTGGAGTTTACAGGGTCGATCAGGCTGGCCTTGAACTCGCAGAGATCCATCTGCCTCCGCATCCCAAGTCCAGGGATTAAAGGCATGCCACTCGTGGTTTTAAACAAAGTTTTAGTAACTTGGGACAGAAGGAAACCTCCTTAACAATAAAGAACATCTACAAAAAAATCTCCCACAAATATTATGCTTTAGAATTTATAAGATCGGCTCATAAGATAATACATGAAAGGCAATTATTATGTATCAATGGCAAAAATAAATAAAAAAATAAATCAATTATTTACTCCAGTAAAGAAAATATCTGAGAGTAAGTCTAATAAAACATATACATAAGACTTTTACACTGATAACTACAAAATAATACTGGACAAAACTAAAGAAGCCCTGTACAAATACAGCAATGTCCTTGGATTGAAATACTCAGCAGTGCTAAGATGATAATTTTTTTATGAATCAACACACAGACATATCACAACCATAATAGGATCCAAGCATTCTTTTTGTTGCAAATTGATGTTTCTAAAATACATATGAAAATGCAAAGGACAAAGAAAAGCAGTTGAGCCAATTTTAAAAAAAATTTATTAGATATTTTCTTCATTTACATTTCAAATGCTATCCCAAAAGTCCCCTATACCCTCCGCCCACCCTGCTCCCCTACCCACTCACTCCCACTTCTTTGCCCTGGAGTTCCCCTGTACTGGGGCATATAAAGTTTGTAAGACCAAGGGGCCTCTCTTCCCAATGATGGCCAACTAGGCCATTTTCTGCTACATATGCAGCTAGAGACACAAGCTCCGGGGTACTGGTTAGTTCATATTGTTGTTCCACCTATAGGGTTGCAGACCCCTTCAGCTCCTTGGGTACTTTCTCTAGCTCCTCCATTGGGGGGGCCTGTGTTCCATCCTATAGATGACTGTGAGCATCCACTTCTGTGTTTGCCAGGCTCTGGCATAGCCTCACAAGAGACAGCTATATCAGGGTCCTTTCAGCAAAATCTTGCTGGAGCCAATTTTTAAAAAGAAAGCCAGAAGACTTAGACTTACAATTGTTAAACTCACTGTAGCACCTTAAACCTTATACCAAGGTTACCCTGAGGTCTGTCTGAGTATGGTACAAACTGCTTGAAACAAGTCCAGCATTGGCGGATACTTTAAACTCCAAGATGGCTTCTATTCTGCGCCATCACTGGCAACAGCAAGGAACCACTTGCAACTATTGTTTACTGAGCATTGTGTCTGGGCATCACAGGTATTGTCCTGTGCTTATGACTAGCCTTTGACATAGGGAAAGATGGGGAATGCAGAGCTCAGAGATATACCATCACTTGTCCAGGCCATAACGGCTAGTAAATGCAGAGCTATGATTCCCACACACACCCTCTTGAAGCCTGTGTTACTATGGCACGTGGCTTTGAGAAATCTGTGCCCACTGAGTCAGGCGTGAACAAACGCCTCTCAGCTCTCTGCTTTCTTCATTTGTCCAATGAGGGAGGACTAGGTGACCTCTCAGACTTCCTCAGGTTCAAAATATATGGCTTGTTTATTTGCTTGCTTGCTTGCTTGCTTGCTTGCTTGCTTGCTTGCTTTAATGAAGCTGCTCTGACTCTTTTTATCAAGGGCTTGCGCTGGTTTCTGCTTGAACGTTTCTCCCTCCAGGAAGATGCAGGTGTTCTTGGTTTCCATCACACAAATCCAGGAAGCAGGTCCGGCGAAACTGCTCTCTGTAGGACTCAGGTTTCTCTGTCTTTAGTTTCATGGCTTATGGTGGAGTTAACAAGAGTATAATTTGTGTTTGCACAAAACCAGTACACAAAAGGAGAGGTCCCGGCATTACTAAGCATTCAGGAAAGAGTCTCCCACACCGAGAGCACACAGTTCAGTTTCATTAGGTTCTCCCATGCAAATACCCCTCTCACCCACTGCTCAGCCCCAATGCCAGCTCCCTCTAACTTTCTAACTGCTTTTGGAAGAAAAATAAACCCCGATTTCTATTTTGTTAAATGTGGATGTATGTGATGAGGAAGGGGCAGGAATTAAGGAAGCACCCAACTGACTAGACTACTTCTGGATTCCATATCAGTGATTCACAGAAAGAACCCAAAGTTCTCCTATATACTGCCTGACAAAGGAAGATACTCTCCCTGTTTCTTTCTCTGTCCTTCCCTCCCACTCCATTATCCATTTGTCTGTCCATCCTATCCATCTAGTCCATCTATCCATCCACCCCTCATCTACCCATCCAGCCTATCCTTTCTATCTATCCATCCATCATGTCTCCTTATACTTCCTCTCCCCCTGTGATTCAGTCCAGACTGACGAGGCAGGTGTACCGATGAACATTACAATTAGGGTAAAGCTGCTTCCACTGTCCATGTGAACATCGCAGAAACTGCTAAATGCAAACTCTCAATTTACAACATGGCCAAAGGAGCAGCTTCCCTGGTTGCATAAAACTTGATGTCTCTATCTATTGACCAAGAAAAACACAGATCTGCATGAACAGAAATGAGAAGTTTCTCTAAATGAAATTCTTCCCTACCAAGAAATGAAGACTTCAAGTCATGCCACCATGCCACTCGGCACTGTCTAGTGGTTTCCCATCACACCTCTGAGGAAAAGCTAGAGCTCTTGAGTTGTCCCCAGGGCCTAGCATGGCCAGGCTGTGCAATGCCATTCTTGCTGGCCACTTAGGCTTCTGTCCTAACGTATAAACATGTCAGGTGTGCCAAGATGCAGGGCCCTCAGAATATCGAGTGGTATTGCTGCTCTACATGCCCTTTCCTCAAAAGTCATGGCTCCACCGCCTCTCCGTGTTTTCCTATCTTATTGCTTTCTGTTCTGCTCTTTATTACTAATTTATCCATAGCAATAACCCATCGAACCACAAAGGAAGCCTGCTTCTCAAGAAATTATCTACTTTAAGTAACTTTAAGAGACATCTCTAATCCTAAGAATTGAGAGACGGAGACGATTAGGAGTTCAAGACTGGGTCTGGTGAGATGACTCAGCGGTTAAGAGTACTGACTGCTCTTCCAAAGGTCCTGAATTCAAATCCCAGCAACCACATGGTGGCTCACAACCATCTGTAATAAGATCTGATGCCCTCTTTTGGTGTGTCTGAAGACAGCTATAGTGTACTTATGTATAATAAATAAATAAAGGAGTCCAAGACCAGCCTCAGCTATATAGAAAATTTGAAGCCTGCCTGGGCTATATGAGACCCTTTCCCAAACTAATAGTCAAAAGTGAAAAAGCAATAAACCAGAGTTTCCACGAGAACCCTGTTCGTTAGCCCAGAAGTGCTTGAGGTAAAGAACTGTTTGGCTGGCATGCTGTTAGTTCAGAAATCACTAATTATTAAAACCAGTAAATAGTCCTTTTCCCTAAGGAGCTCAAGTGGTTGGTCCAAGGCCATAGCATGAGCAGGGAACCAGTCTAGGAAGGGAAGTGGACTCTCTGACCCCCACACTGATCGATTTGTTCTAGAAACATTTACCGGGTACATTCTTTACGGAAGGCACCGTGCCAGGCACTGGGGATACATGCAGGGTCCTCGCCCTCAGAGAGGTTACATTCTGTCAGGTGTCGCAGACTTGAGCAACAAATGACTCGTTTTGTTTGCTTCACTACAACTGTGCTGAGGGACACAGGAGAACAGGGTACATTGAGACTATATGAAGGGGAGAATGTGAGGCAGTGGACTGGGCCACCAGACAGAAGAACTGGAAAGGTCGAAGCAGGTTCAAACCCCCGGGTGATCTTAGAACTGAGAACGGTCGGTGTGTAACCAGCTCCCTGGCAAGTTCTACCTGTCCTGGAACATGTAACCATGACACCCCACTGAGAGGACCATGACAACTGGTCATGTAGCTAAAAACCTGGCGTTCTCCATGCTAATGAGGTATCTAGATAGACCTGGAGTATTCATCCAATGAGCCTCCCTTCCTGGGCACTCCTTCCTGAAAAAGGTATTTAATTCCTGGTTCACACTGAGTAGGACGTAAGTGTAAAGAGCCTCTCCTAAATCTCCCAGAGAAGCCTTCTCTCTTCCAGCTTCTCCAAACTCTTGGCACTCACTCCGAACCAAACTGGACTCCTCCAGAGCTAGCCCCTTCCTGACTGGTGAGTGGGGAAAGTGCAGACTGAGACACGACTCCCTCCCCTCTCAACTCCCTGAAGTCCCCAGCAGCCTCTGGGTATACAGGAGATGGAGAACCAGTGAGTACCCAGAAGAGGCTAGGACCTCTATCATAGTCTGTGTTCTGCCTCCCCTGAGCGGTGTTCCAGCACCGTAGCAGCAGCAGCAAGGCAGATGCACAGCCCAGCAGAAGTCCTGAGATACTCTGGGGAAACCAGAAAGAAACCTTTTAGCTCAACCCAAAGGATGAATAAGGATGATCTGAATGAGGAGGGAGCTGGAAGATCCCACAGAGGGAAGAGCATGTGTCCTGTGCACTACACCAAGTTGCTTCTCCTGTATTGTCCTTGTCCCCCAGTATTCAGGAAATAAGGATAACACACAGAGAGAATAGCGAGAGTCAACAGGGCTGAGTTCTCCTGTGCAGAAAATGTTAAAGAATGTCAACTAATCCGTGCAGCATCATGAGAATAGAAGGAAGGGGAATACAAAGGTGCTAACAAGTGTGTAGGGTCTTGTACATTTGTAGGAAATCCTGTATCTTCAGTAATTTGTCTGCCCACAGCCATCATGAACATCGCCTTTGGCCTTAAAGCTTAGATACAGGAAGTGACCACAGCTTCCACGCTTGGGGCAGGTAAGAAGGTGGCCCACCCAAGTCCCTAACACTACAGAACTTTGATCTCCCTACCCCATCCACTGCCCCTCACCTATGCCCATAGCACATTCTACACCTGACATGAAGCACACATGCTCTTATGTTTGTCTGCTTGATGGAGACAGAGTATCATGTAGCCCAGGCTGGCCTCAAGTTCACTACAGAGCCACTAGAGCTGGAATCGTTGATCTGCCTGCCTCCAATGTTGCCTGAGTGCTGGGATTAGAGCTGTGCACCACAATATCAGTTTTATTTGGTGCGGAGGAATCCAGGCCTTCACGCATGCAAGCCAAGTGCTCTACCAGTCAAGCTACCTACACTCAAATCTTGTGTCCTTCTATTCTGAACTTGAAGCACCCTCTCCCAGCCCCCTAATCTTGCCACGTATTCTCTGCAGTGTGCTCCGGCCCACTCACCGCCATTTTCTTCCAAACGAGTCATCCCTTCACAAGGTAAAGTCATTTATTCTCATGACAATCCCTTGACTTCCTGTGGCATCTGTCTGTCAGAATAACAACCTCACACCACCTATTCCCAGGTTTTTACATTTTATTTTAATTCATTTTTATGTACCTGAGTGTTTTGCCTGCATGTTTGTCTGTGTGCCACATGCATGAGAAAGCCAGGGAGGGCATCAGATTCCCTGGACCTAGAGTTACAGTTGGTTGTGAGCCGCCATGTTGGTGCTAGAGATCCAACTCTGGTCCTCTGTGAGGGCAACTAGTGCTCTTCACTGCCAAGCCATCTCTGCAGCCCCTACTTCCTGGTG
The DNA here is from genome assembly GCF_000001635.26 of Mus musculus. Taxonomy (NCBI): domain Eukaryota; kingdom Metazoa; phylum Chordata; class Mammalia; order Rodentia; family Muridae; genus Mus; species Mus musculus. Next base: position 92,719,786 of record NC_000071.6, on the reverse strand, counting down.
CCTATACTCTAGGCTGTGGCCTGCTGAAGAAAACGATGCCGCCGTCCAGGCTGGCTCCCCACACAGATATCATGGTCTCTCACCTAGGTTTACAATCAAACCATTCCCTCTCTCCACATCAGCCACCCAACCGTATCCTCAACCACCACGTCTGCCGTCCTCCCTCACATCAGGAGACTAAATTCTAAACACTAAAACTCTATATACTTCCTGCTCCTACAATACCAGGCTGGGGTTCTCAGAAGTAGAGCCAGAGCCTGTCACAGGAGGAAGGACATTCTTGGGGGAACCCTGGAAGGACACAGAAAAAGCCAGATGGTCTGGAAGTTGAGCTGTGAGAACATTGGACACTTGTTCTCAGCCTGTTCCCTCAGGGTCTCTGAGGCACAAATAGCATATAAGGTTACCCACTTTGAGGCAAGAAGCCACATTTTAGTAATTAAAATGTTGAAGGAGGTCATCCCAGGAGGAAGGCACCTTTAGACCTTAGAGTAAATATGGGGGTTGAGGGTATGGGGGTGGTACATGTGTGTGAGGAGAGCATGTGAGCCAAGGTATGCAATAGGCTAAGCTGTATCCCTTGCCCTTTTATTTTGTGACAGGGTGTTGATACGTTCCCTGGATTGGCCTTGAATTCACTCAAGAGCCCCAGTGGCCCTTGAACTTTTGATCCTCCTACGTCAGGCTACTCAGTAGCTGGGATCCAGTCCTGTGCTACCAAGCCTGGCTATGAGTATACTTTCCCATGGGAGCATAGCCAATAGAGCAGCTGGGGACTTGGGTCACACACATCACCAACAACAGCTCTTTGGACATCTAAGGCCACACTTTTCCTGAACCCCCCCCCCCCCCCCCGCACCCACTAGCTGTGACCTCTCACCTCTGCACTCAGTCCTTCAGCAGTCTGCCACCTTGAGCTTGTGAGCTCCCAGACAGTGGCCATCCTTTCTTCTCAGCATTTCCAGTATCTAGCCCATGGAATAAACCTGGCTGAGTGGATTTTGTACTCATCGGTACAAATTCTAGAAGGTTTTTCAAGCCCGGTGTGTCAGAGTTGATTGTCAAGGTTTGGGTGGTCCTTGGGATTGAGCCTAGCACTTCATGCATTTTGGGCAAGTACTCTACCACTGAGCTACATCTCCAGCCCAAGCTTTACTCTCTTAAATAGAAGAGTTGTTCTTTTGCACTTTCAATAGATTGTGCAGATGACAAACTTCAGCACCCCCTTTAGAACTGACCTTGAACAATGATCTCCAAATGGCCTCTACTTGCCAAAGTCCTTATCTCCCTTATTGGGCATCAAAGGCCCCAGCCTAAGAACCAGTGTGCAACTGAGAGGCCCCACAAATAGCCCCTCCTGCTACTTTCCTTCCATTGAATAATCAAGAAGCCAGGCTTGAGGGAAAGGTACTTGGGCACCAGGCACCTCCCTGAGTGACATCCAAAGGGACTTGAGTGTCACCAACAGCATGTTCTGACAGGGCCTCTTTCTTCCTCTTGACAATGCTTTTAGTCTAAAGGCCTGGTAGTGCCCTCAGATGTTCACCATCTGGGAGAGATGACCTCCATGTCTTGCATTTAGCAGCTCCCTCTAGTTCATAGGAAAGCACAGTTGCCCAACCTGGAGGTGCTAAGTGATCTTGTTTGACAAACAGGAACAAACTCAGCAGCACACAGCACTGATTCCCACCCCTGGAGCACCACAGGCAACCGGCAAACTGGAGTGAAATCCCAGGGCTAGCCCCTCCTGCATCAGTAGAGGAGACTCATGCTTTCTCCTCCTATAGAGATGGTCTCCAGGGACAAGTGCTATGAAACTATAGAGTGATGAGCTGAAATCAAATCTGAAAAGGCCCAGAAAGCTAGGAAGGAACTGGAGAAATATGGCAATCACTTTCCTGTTGAGAAACTGTCCACAGAGCAGGAAATGGATGCAAGGCACACGGGGACAGAGGTCAGTCCAGTCAGAGAAGGAGCAGTAATAAAGAGGGAAAACAGTGAAGAAGGGCCAACCTGTTTGCTGCCAATTCCAGAACAGGACCAAAAATTAAAATAGAAAACAATAACAAACAACAAACCCAACAAAAACAAAGCCAAGACAGAACCGTAAAATATAAAATTTTCCCTTTATGTTAAAGCCAAGAGTGAAAAAAAGAGGCGGGTAAAAGAGAGTGGAACTGGCTGATTCTTTGTCATTAGAGAAGAAGAGCCTCAGTGGAGGAAATGCCTCCATGAGATCCAGCTGTATCCCTCCAAGGCTCAGGGAACAATGCTGAAGAAGGAAGGTGGAAAGCATTCTAAAGCCAGAAGAAAGGGTGGAATCTCATTGGATGCTGTCTTCTGGGCATGATGTGGCCACTGCAATCTTGAATTCACAGTAGCTACGATTACACACACCAGATCTGCATTAAGACTAGACTATCAATAATCTATTACAGATGGAGGAGGTGCTCGTGGGGCAATTAATGGTTGCTGAGTGATGGGGAGATGGTTGTTTTGTGGTGTAGCCACTAGTAAGGTGCCCATGATCCTGTCAATAACCCCTCATCAGTACTCCTGTAAGCAATCCTAATGAAAAAAATCACTGGGTCACACACACACACACGGAAGGAAGGAAGGAAGGAAGGAAGGAAGGAAGGAAGGAAGGAAGGAAGGAAGGAAGAGAAATGAACACAGAAGGGGGACTAGTTGGCAAAAGGGAATCAGTAGGAATCGGGGGACACAAGAGAAGTAATGGGGGTAAATATGAGCAAATTACATTATATACATGCATGAAAATGTCACAACCCATTATGCATAATTAATATATACAAATATAAAACTTAAAAATAAAACACTTTTAGTCTGGAACACTAACTGAACTGAGTACCCTGTCTTCTACAAGAATCTCAGCAAAGCACCATTGTGCCTGCAAAGGGTTTACCCCCCATGTTCTATGTGGAGCTGCATTCTCTCAAGGAGAACTGTAGGGAAGACCTGCCCAAGCCAGTGCCACACAGGATGTGGGAGTCTCTATCTTCTTTAGGAATCTTTTAAGTTTGTGTGCATAGGATCTTTCACACGATTCAGTCACTTCCATTGACAAACACAAAAGCTTTGAAAGATTATGCTGTTTCCCCATTTCCCCCAAAAGGCAATTATATATCCAGAATCAGGACTACAGTTTCTACTAATACCTGCTTTCCCTTTCCCTTTCCCTTTCCCTTTCCCTTTCCCCTTCTTTCCCCTTTCCCTTCCCATTTCCCCCTTCCCACTTCTTCTCCCCTTCCCCCTTCTTCCCCATTTTCTCTTCCCTTCCCTTCCCCCTTCCCTTTTCCCTTCTCCCTTCCCTTCCCTTCTCCCTTTCCCCTTCCCTTCCCTTCCCCCCTTCCCTTCCCTTTTTCTTCTCTTCTCCTCCTCCCGTTCCCCCTCCCCTCCCTCCTCCTCCTCCTCCTTCTCTTCTTCTTCTTCTTCTTCTTCTTCTTCTTCTTCTTCTTCTTCTTCTTCTTCTTCTTCTTCTCCTTCTCCTTCTTCCTCTCTCTCTCTCTCTCTCTCTCTCTCTCTCTCTCTCTCTCTCTCTCTCTCTCTCCTCGCATGTGTGTGTATGTGTCCCAATGCATCAGGGTATGCCAATGCATGTGTGTACAGGTGCCTACAGAAGCCTGAGGAGGGCATCAGAGCCCCTTGAGCAAGAGCTACAGTTCATGGGGCGCTGCCCCAGACAGGCAAACAAAACTTCAGCCCTGTGGAAGAGCAGCCAGTGCTGTTAACCTCTGAACCCACATCTCCAGCCTCAGGCATGTTTTCCTGCTCTCCTCTTTCTCTTTCACAGGAATTCCATCACAAACTTCATATGCAATGCACACAGCCTCAGGAGACCTTTGGTGAAGTTGCTACTTCATTCAAACTAACTTTGAAAACTTAAAAAAGAATCTAGTGGAGAGGAAAGTGTGATGCTCTCAGCTGGAATCTCAGCACTCAAGGAGCTGAGACAGGAGGATTGCTATGAGTTCAAGAGTAGTCTGGGCGACCTGCTGAGGTCCAGGACAGGCTGAAGCAGCTTGTGTGAACCCCTGTCTCAAAAAAAGAAAAACTACAAACCAAAGCCAACTGAATAAACCCATCAAAAAGAAAACTTAGTAATGAAAGTTGGGGTTTAGGAGATCTAACGTGCACTGTACCTCCCGAGTCTTGGTTTTGAAGTCCAGCAATCAATTCCTTCTCAATCACCAGCCATTCAGCCGTTCAGAGCAGCACTTTCGCTGCAATTCAAAAGCTGCACAATGCAGGCTGGGCCTTCGTGCCAGCAGACGCCAAAGATTTCAGGGAAGGTGGGAGGACTCAAGGGCAAAGAACCAAACAGCACGGCTCGGAGAGAGGAACTGGGCCTGCTTTGTAGGGCGATGGGGACGAGTCTTTTGCTAAGGAGCCTCCTCATCCTTTGAGAAGGACATCGCAATACTGAACCCCAACAGGGCTCTCACCTAGCAGCAAACAACTTGTCTGACTTCTGTTTAAAAGTCTGTATTTACTAATAATGTTTGACTTTTGTCTAAAAATCCATATTTACTAACAATGGTACCTAATACACAGGAAAGCATCGGGCTGTCTCTTCCATCATCGTTATCCTTTTCTTTAAAATAAAGTTTAGTATTTTGGAAACTTTAGTAGATGATTCTGAGTCACCATGTGGTTGCTGGGAATGGAGCTCAGGACCTCTGGAAGTGCAGTCAGTGCTCTTAACTGCTGAGTCATCTCTCAGGCCCTTCAGTAGATAATTGTAATGACTTCTCTCTAGTATCTTTCCAAAACTAATATCTAAAAGAGAAAATAGAGACTTGGATCAAGGTGATCTGGGATCTGCATAAAATCTGTCAGTTTCAAAGATGGCCTAGTCAGAGGAGAGGCCCTTGGTCTTGAGAATATTATATGCCCCAGTACAGGGGAATGCCAGAGCCAGGAGGTGGGAGTGGGTGGATTGGGGAACAGGGTGGAGGAAGAGTATAGCAGACTTTCGGGATAGCATTTGAAATGTAAATGAAGAAAATATATAATAATAATAATAATAATAATAATAATAATAATAATAATAACCTGTCAGTTTCAATGCCCTGGCAACACATAATGGAATGGCTTTCTTAAGTGCTTAGTGGCTGAATGTGGTGGTGCACGCCTTTAACCCCAGTCCTTCGGAGGCAACAGGCAGGTATCTTTCTGTGAGTTTCAGGCCAGCTTGCTCTTCACAGTGAGTTCCAGGCCAGCTAGGCTGTATAGGCATACTTTGTCTCCAAAAACAAAAACAAAAAGTATTTTTGGAAGCTGGGCATAGTAGTTATCACCTTTACTCGAAACCCTTGGGAGCCAGAGGTAGGTAGATTGCTGTGAGTTTGAGGCCAGTCTGCTTTTCATAGTGAGTTCCAGGGCTACAATAGTGAGTGAGATCCTGCTTCCAAACAGAAAACGAAGCAAAAGCATTTTGTTTGTTTTGCTTTTTTGCCACCTAAGAGAAGAGGAAAAGGTGTGTCCTTGTGGCCTGTGCCCTTCCCTCCTGCCCCCTCATCCCTGGCTATATACTAAATCAACATTTTTTTTAATATGACAAAACAGAATGCACATGGCTAAGTGTCTATGAACAATAATTTTGGGGGGGGGGATAAGGTGACTAGGTCAATAAAATGTTTCTCATGAAAACATGAGGAAGTGAGTTTGGATTCCCATCATCCAAGTAGACATCTAGTCAGGGTTGTGTGGGCTTGTAATCCTAGCGTTGGGAAGGCAGAAACAGGAGAATCACTGGAGCTAGCTGGCCAGTCAGTCTAGACAGGTTGGTGAACTCTTGTTCTGAGAGAGATCAGGTCTCACAACAAAGGAGGGGAGAGATAGAGAAGACTCATGACATCAACGTTGGCTTAGTCACACATAACAGGCACACATACATGCATATGTACACATACATACACACATACAGGCACACATACGTACACGAACACATATATGCACAGTACATACATGCACACATACACATATGAGGCATGTACCACTCACTCTTATTAGCAAACTAACAAAATAAATAAATAAATGGGAATTTTGGTTTTGCTGTTATTCTTGTTCTTAAATGAATGTTTTGACAGGCAGGTGGATGATATATACAACACTCTTGTCTTCAACCAGCTGATTGAGTCCCTGCAGTAAAATCCCACTCCCACTGTATAAATGTGCTTCCCATCTAGCCAAGCTATGCCTTTCATAAACAGATCCTGTCCGTTTATGAAGACATTTTGTCCTTGGGGGTGCACTTTCGGCTCAGTGGTAGATCACTTGATAAGCCTGTGCAAGATCCTCCGTGCTTTCCCCAACACCACAAAAAGAAGCCCCCCTCCCCCGCCTTTGTCCTACAACATGGACAGGAATGGTTGAGGGAGGCTACAATACAAATTACTTCTTATTTCATGATGGTCTTATGACTTAGCATCTAAGACTTAGCTGCTCTTTATTTGTTTGGGGTGTTTGTTTGTTTCACTGATTTCCACAGTAGAATGCCATGCCACAGAAGAATTCTAGCTATCTAAGTCACCTTCGACCTCTCGATTTGCCCAAGCAGCAAAAGACCAAAACAAAGGCCAGGTTACTGGTTAATGTGGGCAAAGTGCTGGCTTGGAACCACGTCTCTGCCTCCCCTGGGGCTATAGCTTCGCACCATGGGCAGGCACAGAAGCACTTCTAAGTTTCTGAACACAGATACTAGACCACCCAGGTTCCCTTTGTGACTGAATGACCTCAAAGAAGTTCCAAAGACCATCTGCACTTCAGGGCCCTCACCCAAACACTTCCTGTGTTCCTGGGATTACTGTGAGAATCTCCTGAGTGTTGGCCTACATGGGCTTAGAGCAGTTCTGACATAGATTGAGAACTAGGCAAGACTGAGCTCTTGTTATTACTAATACTCTTGTCCAGGGCTTGGCCACCTATCAATAGTCTTGATGGCTTGCTGGAACACTTCCTGAACATTCCTCACAGCTCTCTATTCAAAACCTTGGGCCAGCCTATGAATCAAGCAATTTTATTGTGTAGAAAAGAAACTGGGGAAAATGGACCAGGGAAGGGGGGATGCTGGTTTCAGTGGGTCTAATGCTTCAAGTTCTCAAGATCTGGCATGGCCCGAGCTTACAGGAGACCCCATATATTATTCCTCTCTAACAAGACAGTGTTCCCTTTAGGAGTCAAACAACATCCCCTACCACAATCGTGTACATGTACACCAAATAGACATGTCACTAGGAAGGTGTTAATAACATCACAGTTTAAACAGACCTTCAAGATCAGACCTCCAAGAGTGAATCAGTCCTAAGGAGCCAACTCTAAGGTGAAGGTCACATCATAAATTCATAACCTTAGTACCTGTGTTAATACAACGAGCATGTTGTCTAGTTAAAAAAATCTGACAGTCCTTATTCCTACTTGGTGATGCCCTCTGTGTGTGTGTGTGTGTTGAGTAATTTGCCTCCAAATGAATAGCAATTGTTTTTATTAACCTTAAAAGAATAACAACTCTAGCAGCATACTATTAGATGCTGATCTAAAGCAGAAAGAAGTGGGCTGTGGCTTCTTTAGGGTTTCAAGAGAAGCAATGCAAGTTTCAAGGGTCATAAAAGCCAAGACAACACATGTATTCCACATTCTTTTCACCCAGAGACTATAAAAATACTTGGCCTGAATCAGCAGTGTTCTTAGTTCAATAAGTAGTGCTGATGGAAAGCAACGTGGCCAGGAAAGAGGGGTGGTAAGGAACTAAGGGAGCATGAGCCCTAGAATAATCTGCCGCTAGCTCCATCCATCCTTTGAGAGTTGACTAATGAAAACAGGGAACCTCTGTTTCCAGTCTATAGTTCCAGCCCGGAGTGAATACTGTCTCTGTTCCAAGTGCAGTAGCAAAACAATAAATCAGGGTGAATTCAATGTAAGTACGACCCTGTCCAATGAGACCAAACATTTAGTACAATTCAATTCTCTGTGCTTCTCCTACTAGCTCACAACAAGGGTAGGCATGGTGGGAGAGGCTGGGGCAGGATGCTGAGGCTCCAGCCAAGTAGACACATACCATTAACAAGATGGCTCTAAATACGGAGTGCAATTACACTCCTATGTATAAGCTCTAGAAAACAAATATCCATACAATACATTCTGAATGTTCACGGTAAGCGGTATTCGTAGCAGGAGAAAAGGGGAGTTAACTCACATGACTGCGAACAAATGCCCAGATAAATCACGGCCCAGCCGTACAATGGAATATAATCTGGCAATAAGTAAGTGACGTGTGATTATCTTCTCCTTCACTGTGAAGAGACTCAACACACTGTGCTAAGTAGAAGACGTGCTCATAAGGGCCTCACACGGTGTGGTTCTATTCATCTGAAACGTCCAGACCCAACAAATATATAGGCCACAGAAACCAGGAAAAAGACAAGAGAAAGCAGTGTGTACATAACTGCTAATGGACATGGGCTTGGGAGAGAGGGAGGAAAAAGCCAAAATTTCAAGTTGATTACAGTAAAATTGCACTACTGCACAAACATTCTAAAATACTGGTTGGTTCACTTTAAACTGAGGACGCTTATGATGTGTGAGCTATGTCAACAAAGCGTTCTTTAAGCTGCCTGTCTCTCCCTTGTTCACCAAACAGATATTTACAAAGTAGTTAACCAGAATGGGCTAAAAAGTTAATAGAGAAGTATATAAGAGACACAGTAGACCTTTGTCCTTCACAAGGGAAATATTCTGGAAACATTTCCAAATTGGCAAATAAAAGATTACTGCCAGAGCTGAGACATTACACAACTACAGGGGGTGCCGTTCCTTCCGGAATTCGTGCGAATGGTGCCCCTGGGAGCCGTCGAGCAAAACATACATGGTCACAGGGAGGTCCTGGCTGCACCCGAGACACCAGTTCCTCCCCCAACCAAATCCCCTCATGGTTTCACATTTCTCCTACATGAGAATTTGCTACATTTATCTCCCCCCACCCCCCACCCCCAGGAATGACTGGTTATGTGGTAACATACTGGTGTTTAAACAGTGCCCTGTCGGGGGCTGGAGAGATGGCTCAGTGGTTAAGAGCACTGACTGCTCTTCCAGAGGTCCTGAGTTCAATTACCAGCAACTATGTCACTCACAATCATCTGTAATGGGATCCGATGCCCTCTTCTGGTGTGTCTGAAGGCAGCTATAGTACTCATATACATAAACAAACAAATAAAACCAGTGGCCTGTCAATCAAGCTGCATAGTTTTTCACCACCAGCTACTGTCAACAGCACTTATAAGGCCCTCCAAGGAGACGCTCTGGGATCAACCCCACAGACTCACCCTATTACCCAGATAGTTAGGAAAAGGGTGCATTCTGTCTTGTTTTAACATGGCTGTCCTGTCTACTTATAAATTACCTTTCTCTACCTACAGTAAAATTGTACTACTGCATGAACATACTTAAAATACTAGTTTGTACACTTTAAACTGAGGACACTCGTGACGTGTGAGCTATGCCAACAAAGTGTTCTTTAAGCTGCCTGTCTCTCCCTTGTTCACCTTTTCTAAATTTAGTAACTTACCTATATGTGCACTGGCCTTCCTAAACTGTCAATTAAATAGACACCTAGAGACATGGGTCAGCAGCTAAGAGCCCTTGCTGCTCTCCCAGAGGCCCACATTCCATTTCCAGCACCCACACTGAACAGCTCACAGCTGCCTGTAACTCCAACTACAGGGGCCTGGGCACTTGACACCCTCTTCTGGTGCCTGCGCTCATGTGCATTTATCCACATGCACACACTCATGAGCATGTACACAAATACACTTAAGTATAATAGATAAATAAGTAAGAACTGTTTGCAGTTTTGAGATAGGTATAACTAGCAAAGCAAGTATATATGTGTATGGAAAAAACTTGTGTTCATGCCTAGCCTCACCCACAGCAATGGAAGCTCCTCCTCCTCTTCTTCCTCTTCCTCCTCCTCTTCCTCCTCCTTCTCCTTCCATCCTTCCTGCCTGCCTTCCTTCCTCCTTCCTCCCCTCCTCCTCCTTTTCTTCCTCCCCCCCCTCTTCTTCTTGGCTTTTTTGAGACAGTGTCTCTTCTTGTAGCCCTGTCTGTACTAGAGCTCACTTTGTAGACCAGGCTGGCAGGGATGAGATTAAAAAGCAACTTTAGCCCCATCCAAAAAAGACAAATGCAAAAAGGAAGGGAGGGAGGAAGGGAAGGGAGGGGAGGGGAGGGGAGGGGGAAACGTCCATTAATATTTGAGTAGAAAATCAAGAGGGGGAAAAAAGGAGAGGAAATGACCAGATCATGAACCTGTTTGGATCCAATGCAGGACTAATTCCTCAAAATAATCTGTTCTGTTCTGTTCGGTTGGTTTCCTTCTGGGAAGAGAGTTGAGGGGTGAAGTCAGAGACTTGAATATTAAACACACTCTAAGTCTGAGCTCTGCCCCCAGCCCTAATTTAATAGTACTTTCATTGTTATCTTTAATAATTACAACATATTTCTGACAAATAGAAAAATTAAAGCAGCCCCCACTGTCGAAACAATAAATACGAGTGGAGTCCCAGATTCCATTATTCTCTTTTAAAATCTCTTTTCAAATGATTTGGGAAAGAACAAAGAGAGGGTATCTAATTCACTGGTGTTGGGGTGGGGGACACAACAGCAAATCGGGGCACAGCTCAGGGCTGAGCCATTGCTCTCCAAAGTTGCTATTTCTCTGACTATTGTATGAAGGGGCTGCCTAGCCAAAGCTAACCTGGCTTCCCAAGGCCTTGATGGCAGATGTCCCAGGTATTCACCACTTATATCTCTCACACACAAGCATCAGAGCCACAATAAAAAGATGAACAAACTTACCACACCGGTTCACAGGCTCTTGGGAAGGAAAAACAAACAGAAACTGTGAATGGCTATATCCCCAAACATTTGAAGTAAAACATAATAAACAACAAAGAAAGGGACTAGAGAGATGGCTCATGGGTTAAGAACACTGGCTGCTCTTCCAGAAGAGCCAGGTTCAATTCCCAGAACCCACAGGGTGGCTCACAACAAGTTCACATAAATAAAAATTAAAATTAAAAAAAAAAATCAAAGCAGACAGTTCTTTCCACACAAGCAGCTCATCAAATCTACTTACATCTGACCTTCCAATCCTCCATACCAACGTCAACCAAAAAGAACTATCAATCCCTTTTCTCATAGAAGAAGTGCCAAGTCCAGAGCCTCTGCAGGCAGTAGGGGCAAGCGAGGGCACAGAGCTAAGGCCACAGGGAAGTTGCTAGATATGGCTGGCCCTCATTCAACATCCCCACTCCTGAATCCCTGAAAACAGCCTGGAAGACCACAGGCATCCATTGTGACCCGAGAGGGCATGGATTCTATTGTGTGACATGACACCCCCATGCTGGACTCTATTTCCTAATCAGCCTTCGGTGGTTACATTCTGCTGGGCAGACCGGAGGCTGTTTTGCAACGGACAGGCCTGACTGGGCACAAAAGCCTGGACTTTTCAGAGGGAAGTGAAGAAAGGCGAGCAGACCATGGGGAGAGGGGAGAAGACAGCCACATCTGTCTCTTTTCTCAAATGGCAGGCCCACTCATGGTGGCTCAGAGCTCAGATCCTAATCACAGTCCTTTCTCGAGGGTTCTGCTAACAGAGGTTGGGTCCCAACTCAGCCTGTCTCAAGTACAGTTTTCTAGAGTGAAATTCCTGGAATGAGAAAGGAAGGACAGAGGACAGCTGCCTCTGGCAAGCTGTGATTGGCTCTCGGAGACTTTTGTTTGGCTTTTGTTCTGTGTTGTGTTTTCAGCTTCCTTGTGTAGGACAAGCTTGAGTGTTCTCATACTGTGAAAGAAAATGCTGGCAGAAGCTTACGGGCAGAAAGGGAAGCAGCCTGAATAGACCATTAGTTTGGTTTGGGCTTTGGTTTTGGGATTTGAGGCAGGGCTAGTCTCAAACTCACAATCCTCCTGCTTCAGCCTCCTGAGTGCTCTAATTACATGTGTGTACCACCAAGCCTAGCTGATCATATGTTCTTCGCCACGTGTATTTGTATCTCACTCATTTCTGAAAACAATTATAGATACCTTCATAAGGAATAAGTATGTGTGTATACAGTTATGCATTTATGCATATATGCACCTACCAATAATACTATATATTTTGTAAAGTAGGAAGAAAAAGCAGGACAACTATGTAAAAGTTTTGAAATGAATACATTAAACTGAGCATCAAGAAAGGCTTCAAGACAGGCATGGTAGCCCACATCTTGAATCCCAGCCCTCAAGAGGCCGAGAAGGTAGGAGAACTGAAACCAGTTGGGAGACACAATGAAAATCTGATTCAAAGAAAAAAGGAAAAGGAAAATTACTTTAAACATGCAGACTCTCCAAGTAAAACCAGAAAGTGTTTTGTGTTCTGTGTAGGTTTGTTTTGTTTTGTTTTGTTTTGTTTTGTTTTGTTTTGTTTTGTTTGGGGGATGGGGCGTGCCTGTCAGTCTCTGTGCACATCAAATTAAACCCAATTCTGTATAATTTAGGAACTGTTCCCAGACTCTCAGTCTTACTTCAGCCCCTAATGCTAGTGTGGATCTAGTTCATGAACATTCTCTTGTATCTTTAATCCTCATGTATCTCTCTTTGAACCTGCAGGACCTCCAGACTCACAGGCACTCTAGGCAACCCTACAGAGCATTCTCAGGGGCATTATCCTGATGCATAAGGTTATACACGGAGGATTAGGAGATGAAAGGGCAGGCTACAGATGCTAACTCTTAATCTTCTGCTATGTCTGCTCAACAACAAAAAAAAGTAAAATTACATACAGAAAGTATTTAAGAAATGGAAAGGATCATAGAGGCTCTCTGGGGGACTGCAAGTGCAACTGACACCCAAACACATCTAGATATTCTTTGTAGCTCTTCTTTAATCAAGAAGCGAGAAAACAGAAGGACTCCACTAAAGGAGGAAAAAAGTCTAGAGGTAAATTAGATTTTGTTGTCACTATCTGGTTTACAAGAAATGTAGTTACCTGATGCTCAGGGGGCCAAGTCTCTCAGTGATGGACAGACCGCATCTAAAACACTATGGAAAACATATTTCAGGCCTGACTTGGAAAGGGTCTCAGGACTGAGGCAAATGGCACTGGCGGAGGAAAGGGGTGAGAGGTCATCTCTCTCCTGTGCACTCAGCAGACAAGCTTCTTGGAGAAGCTAATTAGGTCACCAAGCCTTTTCAACAGTTTCAACGCTAAAAAATGGCTGCCATCAGATTCAAACCCTGCTGTCCCCAGCAAACCTCAATTCCTCCCCTCCGCAGCACTCAGCATGCAGCCCATTTCTTAGAGGTAGTCTGCTGGCACAACTGCCCTCAAACTGGGCTGCATGTCCAGGAGACTCATCAAGTTTCAGCAAAAATAAAACGCTAAGCACGTGATATTGGACAATCAATCGGTGTGCTCTTCCCTGGGGAAGACTGTGTCTCCCTCTCTCAGCAGTCCCGGTTGCCTGTAGTTCTTTATGTAGTGTTGAGACAGCATAACATATTTTTATTTCCAGACAGAGATATAGATAAAGATAGAGCTAGATATACACACAAACACATGCAACAACAATTAACGATAAACAAGCCATGAAAGAGTGTGTGGGGAGGAGGGTAACATGGGAGAGGTTGGAGGGATAGAAAGGAAGGGGAAAATGATATTATAATTTCAAAAAAATCAATTAAAAAGATAAAAATGCTAATATAGGAAGGTTTATGATAGGGGATTTCTAGAATGAAAAAAAGTTAGAATAGCATTGTTTTGTAGTGAATATGCCACAAGGTCTCCCCAGAATACTGTAGAAAACAGAAGAGGCCTGGGGACTTGCCTAAGTTGGTAAAGTGCTTGCTGGATAAGCACGAGGAGCCAAGTTCAATACCAAGCACCATACTTAAAAAAACAAAGAAACAAACCAGTGAAGCTGAGATCAGCCAGTCCCTGACACCTGGCACCTGGAGGCCTGTCTGTCTGGTGAGCTCCAGACCAGTGAAAGACTCTATCAAAATCCAAGAGGCTGAGGAGCAGCTCGGAAGAGGGCTTGCCAGGCATGCAGAGAGCACAGGATCCCTAACACTGCATACGAGGAGCACAAGCCTGCAATTCCAGCTCTTGGAAAGTGGAGAAAAGAGATCAAAAGTTCAAGGCCATCCTCAGCTCTATAGCTAGCTGGAGATCAACCTGGGGTACACAAGACCCTGTCTGAGAAGGAAGGAAAGGGAAGGAAGGAAGGAAGGAAGGAAGGAAGGAAGGAAGGAAGGAAGAAGGGGAAGGGGAAGAAGGGGAAGAAAGGGGAAGAAAGGGGAAGAAAGAAATGGTAGGGAAGGGAAGGGGAAAGGGAAGGGGAAAGGAAAGGGGAAAGGGAAGGGAAAGGGGAAGGGAAAAGGGAAGGGGAAGGGAAAAGGGAAGAGGGAAGGGAAGGGAAGGGGAAGGGGAAGAAGAAGGGGACGGGGAAGGGGAAGGGGAAGGGGACGGGGAAGGGGAAAGGGAAGGGGAAGGGAAAAGGGAAGAGGGAAGGGAAGGGAAGGGGAAGAAGAAGGGGAAGGGGAAGAAGAAGGGGAAGGGGAAGAAGAAGGGGACAGGGAAGGGGAAGGGGAAGGGGAAAGGGAGGAAGGAAGGAACAAAGAAAGAAAGTTAGTTGATGGAACCTGAAAGATGACACTGGAGGTTGACTTCTGGCCTTTTCATGCACATACACCCACATGAACACACACACACACAAGCACATGTAGACATGCACCATCTCTCAGACATGTATACACACACAAAGAAAACAACAAGGATATTCACTACTGAACGTTTCCTTTCCAAGTTCTCCAAGTCAGAAATGTATAATAGTGAAAACAATCAAGTCTCACTTTTATATTTGAACAGTATTGATCACCTTTTTCCTTTGAACTAGAGGTACACACGTATACTTTGTACTATTATGAAAATGTATATAATCAAAGTTTATTCAGGAATATCCTTTATCTTTTTTTCCCCCAGCAGAATCTTTCTACATGGTTCAGGATGGCCTCAAACCTGAGACAATTCCCGTCTCAACTTCTTCAGTGCTCAGATTATAGGCACACACCACCACAGTGGACCATAGTTGTGTATTTTTGTCTTTATTAATATATACATAACACAGATGTTTTGATGTCAAAACACATGGTGGGGCCAGGCTTAGTGAGCAGAGGCGCTTGCCATGCAAGCCTGATGACTTGAGTTCTATCCCTAGAACCCACGTGCAGAAGGTGATAACCAACTCACATCATGGCACACACATACTCCTTACATATCCTATGCATATACATACAAAATAATAGTAAATAAAAATAAGTTTTAAAAATGTATAATTCACAAATCGGGAAATTGCTATCCTTGCCTAATTTTTGGATCAGCTTTAAAAAAAATATATATTATTATAATAATATATAATAATATACATTATATATATACATATATATATATACAAAATATTTTTCTTTTTTTAACCATGTGTGTTTTACGTGAGGGCAGTGGTGTCGGATCCCCCAGAAGCTAGAGTTATAGGCAACTGCCAGCTGCCTGATGTGGGTGCTGGGAACCAAACTCAAGTCCTCCACAAGAGCAGCCCACACTCTTAACACCTAAGTAAGGTCTCTGCAGCATCCCGACCAGCTCTTAAAGTGCCCGCTCCAGGAGAATGCACCATTAGCATTCGCATTTCGTGGTGCTGCCATTACCGGCAGCCATCACCTGATTTGCAGGGTATTTGTCTCTTTCAGGGCACACAAAAGTGAGCGTATTAGGTGAATTAAATTCTGGCCCAAATGTGGCATGCTAAATTGCCCATGGTTGGCTTGGTGGCAAGCGCTCTAACAGAATAACAGACTCAGCCTGAGCTGAGACAACAGATCCTTGGCAAGGGCTTCTGGCATTTGTGGCTTCATTCGCTAAGTGGGGACGTGTTTTCTAAGGGCTTCATTAGCAGTTGAAGGTAGGAGCAATCTGTGAGGGCATACCATTGGCTTCCTAGTTAAGCTGATCCTGGTCCACAGACCAGCCTATAAACTAGGCTGACCCCGGTCCACAGACCAGCCTATAAACTGTGGTGATGCGTTCTCAACTCCACAGGAAACTCCCACCCGTTAAAATAAATCCATTGGAGAAATGCTCTTGCATCTTCTTTTTAATTCAACCACTGTATTTTTCTCAGCCCCACCCAAAAGCGTTCCTCCACCAAGAAGTTGAGTTTACTGTAGCTCTGACAGAAGTTCGCTTTCCAAGTTCTGTATTTCGGAAAGTGTTATGGAGCATAAAAGATAAGGGTCCCTATCTCTTGAGATGTTTTCCATCTTGGCTTCCAAGCACCTGCAGTTTTGTGGTTTCTCAAAGTACTTTCACACAAAAACTCACTTGATTATCACAGAAACCTGGGAGGTAGATGGAGAGACATGGTAGAGCAAGCAGCCCTAGCAATAGAGGGGTCAGATCCTCTGGCCTTTAATCTCTTCAATTATAGAGTGGGAATTATTGCAGGACCCACTTCATACAAGGCTTCTAAGACAAAATGGGCGAATGCAAACACAGCATTCAGTGTACACATACGCTAAGCACTGATTCATATACAATATGCAATGTCTGGTTGTCCCTTTGTTTTCTCGCCTAGGCTAAGTCAGCCCAAATCAAACCCAAATCCTTCACTCTGGTTTCCAACATCAGTCAGCAGAAAGATGGACTAAGTCCTTGGAAGTCAGACTTACAACCCACTCAGAACCCTGGTGCTAACATCTGTGAGCTCAGCCATCTAAGAGCTCAGCACATCTCACAGACCATCAGTTCTGACCAAGTTTAAGAAAGTCAGGGCTATACCACCATAGTGAGTCTCCTCCTGTCTCCTCACTGAGTCCCCTGAGCATCACCAGTGACTATTCTCAAGCCTTAGCTTCCACACAGTGTTCTCCGTGCTAGAGCCCCTGACTAGTATCTGCCTTATCCCTTATATTCCTCAACTCTTCTATACTCACACACAGCTAGACTTCAATCTTAGATAAATCATAACCATATAACTGTGAAGACCATGTGATCTCCAGCAGGGCAGAGAACTTTTCTCAACTCCAGTTTGGTCACCATTAAAATTGAGGTGATGTTGGCTATGGTGGTGCATGTGCCTATCATCACAGCTGAGGCAGGAGGATCATGAATTAGGGTGAAGTCTGAGCTATACGGAGTGATGCTAGTGCTTAAAAGAATGAGACAACACGCTTCTCTTTCTGGGGTCAGGGGAGGGCCAAGACTAAGGATAATACATAAAGGGTATGGCTGTAATACCCAGTAGCGGGACAGTTGGGGGTACGGGGCTATCATCCCAGCATTTGGGAGGCAGAGGCAGGCATATCTCTGACCACACTTCCCCCCCACCCCCCATGGATGGCTCTGACATGAGTCTCCTTTGCACTCTCTGGCGGAGTGCATGAGAATCTTTTATGTCCCCTCAGCTCCCAAGAGGCCAATTCTTTCCTTATCTCTCAGTATTGCTAAATTGTCAAAACAAAACACCCCTGATACACACACACACACTCTCTCTCTCTCTCTCTCTCTCTCTCTCTCTCTCTCTCTCTATCTCTCTCTCTCTCTCTCCCTTTAGGACTTGGTTATTGTTGTTAGTTGTTTTATTTTGGGCATTCCATATGATTTAGACTTTGGGATTTGTTTCTTTTACAAGATGGATGTTTTAGATTCTTTCCTAATGAAACGCAGGATTATCACGGAGCAAGAATCTGCTAACACATTGAGGAAACAGTGGGGTCCTGACCTCTGTACTGTGTGAGAAGGATTAGAAGAGACTGGCCTGACGCCTGAGGATTGCAGACGCTAGTCAGGGGTCCTGACACATCGAGCTGTCACCCAAATCTCCAGCTCACTAAACGCAACAAACTGTACCATCCTGAAAATTCACAGTGCGGGTCCGAACACGAAGACGGATGAACACTCGAGATCAGGTGCAGTGGGAGGGGAGAAAACCCATTCTGCCTTCCACTGCTTGACAAGGCTGTGATAATGCCCAATAATGCCCACTTCGGAACTGCCCATCACTGCTTGCTTAGCAAGCAGTGCTATCGTCTGACCCCATCGCTCATGCAACAGAGGACAAATAATGCCATATTCAATTTTAGCTGATCTTTGAAGGGAGGAAAAGTTTTCCTCAAGGAGTCTGTTGAGAGCAGTGCCCAAACCCCACGTTTTTCATTTCTGAGGACGCACTGACACTTTATGATATAGAACAAGAAGCCAAAAGGCCCGGAGAGCCGATAGCAGAGGCGGGCGGATTTCTGAGTTCGAGGCCAGCCTGGTCTACAGAGTGAGTTCCAGGACAGCCAGGGATATACAGAGAAACCCTGTCTCCAAAAACCAAAACAAAAGGGAAAGTGCAGTTATGCTCCTCGAAGCTCCTCAGCTTTGTATTTGTCAGCAAGCTAACCCTCAATGTTCTTCAAGTGCTCTCTGTCTGTCTGACTGTCTGTCTGTCTCTCTAATCTCTGCCTCTGTGTCTGTCTTTCTCATCTCAGTCTCTGTATGTCTGTCTGCTGTACCTCATGAGTCATTTAAAGAAATATATATGTAGGATCACAGGGCTCCCAATGGAGGAGCTAGAGAAAGTACCCAAGGAGCTAAAGGGATCTTCAACCCTATAGGTGGAACAACATTATGAACTAACCAGTACCCCTGAGCTCTTGACTCTAGCTGCATATGTATCAAAAGATGGCCTAGTCGGCCATCACTGGAAAGAGAGGCCCATTGGACACGCAGACTTTGTGTGCCCCGGTACAGGGGAACGCCAGGGCCAAAGGGGGGGAGTGGGTGGGTAGGGGAGTGGGGGTGGGTGGGTAAGGGGGACTTTTGGTATAGCATTGGAAATGTAAATGAGCTAAATACCTAATAAAAAACGGAAAAAAAAAGAAATATATATGTAATTGCTCATGCATGAGTATTTCTGAATGGATCCTATGATGAATTCCAGTCATTTGTTTTGATGGATGCCCGCATGTATGTATATGCACCATGTATGTTACCTGGTGCCCTCAGAGGCCAGAAGAAGGTGTTGGATCCCCTGTAACGGGAGTTATAGACAGTTATGAGCCACTATGTGCTGGGAACCAAACCCAGGTCCTCTGGAAGTGCAGTCAGTGATTCTAACAACTGAGCCAGCTCTCCAGCCCCTAAACAAATCTTACTACTAGACTCATAATTGCCTTTGGCAACTCTGTGATTGTCTGGCTAATTTCACATTTCCTGCAAATTAGAGAGCATAGCAGTTATAAAATCCCGTTAAAGCTTTAAAGTTCCAACTGTCATGGTCTCCCAATGTGACTATATTTGGAGCTGAAGCCTTAAAAGAATTAAATTATAACGAGGCCATGAAGATGGTTGGTAATCTGATCTGACTGGCCAGGCAAGTGAATACCCAAAGAGAGACCACAGAAAGAAGCAACCTGAAACCCAAGCATGGAAACTCCAAGGAAAGCTACCATGCCACCACCACCACCACCACCACCACCACCCCACCCCCCGCCCCATCATGGGCTGAATCTTCAACTGTGAGCCAGAGGGAAGTCTTGCTTCTTTCAGTGCTTTATCAGGCACTTTGTATTAGCAACGATAAGCTGTAATCTTGCTGGACAGCGCTGGTGCACATGTTAGATCCCAGCAATTGGGAGGCAGAGGCAGGTGACTCTCTCTGAGCCTGAGGGCAGCAGCCTGGCCAACAGTGTTGAGTTCTAAGACAGTCAGGGCTACACAGAAATCCTGGCTCAACAATCAAACAACAACAAAAAACAAAATATAAATAAATAAATAAATAAATAAATAAATAAATAAACTGCAACTGTACATTTGCATGTTTTACTGCACGTAAGTCATGCTTAAGTGCGACACTTTAAATAAAATAATTTAACTAGCCAATGAAAGCATGAAACAAAAGAAAAAAATAAGAGTAGGCCTACTCTAAGGATAAGAATTTAATATAAGATGAAAAAAATGTTTATTTTCCTCCTCCTCCTTCTCATTAACCCACCCACATACCCACATGGTGCTGAGAACCGAACTCAAACTTCACCCAGGGAGGAAAGCACTCTATCATTGAGCTACATCCCCGGACCAACACAACTTTCATTTTAATGAATGAAAGCATAAATAGATTTAGATAATTCTGGTACCAGCAAAGATAAAATCTGAGTCCTCTGTGTTTATGTGTGTGTGTGTGTGTGTGTATGATGTGTACGTATGTATGAAAGTCTCACATTGCATATGTAGAGGTCAGAGGACAACCTTGGATGCCCCTCCTCCTTTGTTTCACACAGGGTCTCTGTCGTCTGCCTCTGTATATGCCAGGCTAGCAGACTTGCAAGCGTCCGGGGATGCTGCCTCCTCCTCCTCCACTCCCCATCTTGCTGTAGGAATGCGGTGATTGCGTGATTGCGCATGCATCAACTGCATCTGGCTCTACACAGGTCCGGGAGGTCCGAACTCTGGTCCTCATGCTCGTATCTCCCCAGTTCCCCACCCCTTCCTTCCTTTTTTAAAACTATAAGTACGTTTGCCAGCCATGAGACACAGTGTAGGAGATGAACGCTTTTGAAGTAACTGGAGAAGAAATCATACGGTGATACAGAAATGGTACCTGCTGGAAATCTGTGCAAATTCAAAACCCGCTTTAGACCGGCTCCTGTGAAAGTTGGGTTAAGCTCTGGAGCAGGAATGTATTCAGAGGTCAACAGCCAGAGAGAAGGTGGGGGTGGGGGCTGCCCGGCAGTGATTCACTTGGTAGTTTAAAACTGCCTTTTATTCTTATTCCTGTAACCTCTATAGAACCCGTGAAGAATGGGGGTGTTTTCTCTAATGCATGGAATTGTAGTAACAGACCAAAGTCTCCTTGAACACTGCCAGTAAAGAAAACGCAGCATCTGTGACTGGCTAAACTGGGTGGGATGGTAACCTAATCTGTAGCTGCTGTTTGAATCCTGTTCATTATAATCATGTAGCGCCGTACAGTGAGAATGCACTGGGAGGTTTTCAACGCGAGCGTTTTCAAAGACTACATTCCTCATTAGACCTTCCCCATTAAGCCATGCTTGAGTGATGCTACACAGCTGAATACTTGGGATTTTTTCCCCCTCTTGTCTCAGTCTGAAGACAAAGGATTCTTCCGCTTGCCAAAGTTCCCCCAGAGCCTAGGTTGAGGCGCTGTGACAGCGCTCCGGTGGGGAGCGGGGAGCTTTTTATTCAGCTTTCTGTCAGGCCTCATTCACTAAATAGGGATCGGGTTGGACCCGTATATGAAGACCCCCCCCCGCCCCCCAAAAAAATTCAGTGGAGGAAAACGTTGCCCAGGCAGAGCCTTGCATCCTGTTTGCCTTCAGAGATGCTGAGTCATGATGCACACAAGGCTTAAGGACCAGATTCTTTTGGTTCTAACTTCTTCACAGACACAGCATCATCAGCAAGTTTGCTATTAGTGCTAGCTGGGAGGATAGCCCTGGGTTCAACACCCAGTATTAAAAAAGGAAGGAAGGAAGGAAGGAAGGAAGGAAGGAAGGAAGGAAGGAAGGAAGGGGAAGCCTTGTAGGTAGGTAGGTAGGTAGGTAGGTATACTATTCCATTCCTAACTCCACCCCAGCTCCCTCTCCCCCATCTTAGGCCCCCATTGATCTACTGTGTGTCCTTGGATTTGCCTTTTCTGGGTTGCATGTTCTTTTGTGCTGGCTTCTTTCAGCAAGCATCAGGTCTTTGAGGTCCGTCCATCTTGTAACATATATATCTCACCATATCCAGTTCCTCTTTCCTGACAAGTTGTATTCCATTGCGTTCTATATTACATTTTGTTTATACAGCCGATGGCCATTTGGATCTTTTTACACTTATTGGTTAGCATGAAATTGTGAGTCCATAGGCAGTTAAGTCCTTCTATGGATGTATCTTTAAATATAGGTCACGGGTTTTACATTGTAAGGATTGCATTACTTTTTAATGTACTCCATACATGTGAGTATCAGCATGTATGTATGTCCATGTGCATGTGGCAGGAAGGTGTGATCTGCTGGATGTGGGTGCTGGGAACTGAACTCTGATCCTCTGAAAGAGCAGTGTGTTCTCTTAACTGCTGAGCCATCGCTCCAGCCCCAAATTTTCTATTTATTAGTGTATATCATTGTACAAAGTGAAGGGCCTCACCAGGACATTTGCATTGAAGTATGTCATGTATTTGGCCATATTCACCCCCTTACCCTCTCCTTCCTTTTCCTTAACAGCTCCCTACTACCTTTTGTATGGTGTGAGAAGGCATCATATCCCATGATTGTGAGCCACCATGTGGTTGCTGGGAATTGAACTCAGGACCTCTGGAAGAGCACCTCAGTGCTCTTAACTGCTGAGCCATTTCTCCAGCCCACCAAGGCAGCTCTTATGAGGACAATATTTAATTGGAGCTTACAGCTTCAAAGGTTCAGCCCATTATCATCAAGGTGGGAGCATGGCAGCATCCAGGCAGACATGGTGCTGGAGGAGCTAAGAGTTCTACATCTTATTCTGAAGACAAACAGAAGACTAGCTCCCACATGGCTAGGAGGAGGGTCTCATTGACCATCCCCACAATGACATACTTCCTCAACAAGGCCACACTTTCTAATAGTGCTTCTCCCTGGGCCAAGCATACTCAAGCCCCACACCCAGTCTCTACCCTCTGACCTCTGACCCTCTAGCCTCTGACCGTTACGTTTCTATCATGAGAGGCCAGACTGCTGCAGAAGTACTTTAAGTGACATGATTTCGTTCAAATATGAATTTAGGAAAGACTAGAATCACAGTTAGGTTCTCTTCAACTGCCTGCTTCAAATACTTAGTAATGAGTTTTGTGGCAAGGGATCTACTCATTATTCGGCCCATTCAAGTTTAGGTTGAGGCTTAAAGCAGGCTAATGGCTGTCCTGTGCAGCAACTGCTTGTCAGTCTTCACTGTATATGCAACAACAATGAAATAGTGACCTGGGCATAGAACGCATAATAGTTGACTCATACCAACGCTGTTGGGAAACCATACTCAAGCCCTCTGTGGGAGCAGTACTTGCTCTTGACAATAGAGCCAGCTCTCCAGCCCACTGTGAATCTTCTGCTTGAATCTCACAGCTATGGGGACAGACCCTGGGCTTAGAAACAAAATCCCCATCAGACTTCAGGTCCTATCCTTCCCTTTCCCTTAGTAAGCTTTCTCCTAACGATGGTTGTGTTTGGGTTTTCTTGGAAGCAGAGGCAAAGGTAACTTGTATTCTCTGGTTGAAATTGTTGCCTGGGAGGCTAACTGCCTTAGTCTGCTAGCCTAGGCCTGGTCTTAAAAGCTTCTAGCCTCTACACAACCTAATCTAGAATAGAGTGTGTTCAGCTGAGACGGCTGCTGCATAAGTTCACCTGCGTTCACACGTTCTTGTTCTTTCTGAACTCCAGCTGGCTGGTTCAAATCAGCTCCTCTGGTTCAAACTCTTCTCCCAGCTCACTTATTCAATCTGGCTTCTCTCTCGGCTCTGAATTGCTCTTCCTGGCCTCAAACTAACTCTAGCAATCTTTCTTAATCTTCTGGCTCCTTCTCATTCTCTTGCTTATTCGATCTTTGCCTGTGTCTAGCTTGTTCTCTCTTCAATCTGTCTCTGGAAAATTCTCCCAGTAAAACTGCCTCCCATGTGGTGAGGGTCTCAAAGCCCACTCCCTCTCAACTCTACTGTCCTGCCCTCCACAAACGCTACTGTATCCTGTACGGTACCCTCTTCTTCCTGTACTGTCTTCCTTAACTTCCTTAACTGTTTTTCCTGTACTGTTTTCCTTAAGTAGCTTCCCTTCCCTCTCTCTTCTCATGAGAGCTGGGCAGATCCTATTCTGTCAAATCTTTCTCTGATTCATCAATTTCCCTGTCACTCAATTAGACAACACTTTCAAAGATAGGCATTTCCTTCTACAAACTGCCTTTGCCTTCATTGATTGGGATTAAGAGTAAATAGTATGGGCATGTTCCAGCCAGAGGGATTAAAGGTGTGTGCTAAAGGCTGAGCCACACTCTAGCTAGAAACAGGTTAAATATCCTGTAACAAGCAGACCCTGAGACTAGACTCCAAATGCAAGCCATTTATGGGTAGTAAATAATATTAACAGGGAAGTGTGCAAAGTATGGAAAGGAAGAGTGTTTAACAGGCACAAGATCAAGCCAGCTCTAATGATGGATAACTGTTGCTTCATTCTGCAAGGGGCACTCTAGGAGTTAGCACAACGTTAGGTCAGAGTTATGCCATCTGAGATGAACTACAGCAACGCCAGTCTACCATGGGTGGAAGCTTGTTCCTGGTGACATTCTCTCTGGTGGCAAAGGGGAGAGACAAAATAAAGCCTTTAAGCAAAGAGTTGCAGTGGTGACCACTGGCAGTCCTAAGTGAAGAGTAAGGGAATGTGGGCAGAGTAGCAATAGAGAGGGAACTTCAGTAGGTGAAGATGAAGGGGGAGAGCTGTGAACAGCATTCACTGAAAAATAGTTCCCAGGCCACCACATTTTCACATACTCAGTAAATAATGTTCTGGCTAAATATAGTAGTGAGAGAATGAAATGACTTAGCTTTTTTTGTTCCACCAGGATCTAGGAGAAAACTCTTTCCTCGTATATAAAAACAAGTCTCGTTCTGATACAATAACATCCTAAGATAGTGTCTGACCCACACATGGAAATCAGTATATATTTCTCCCTTTCCTGTTCTGACTCCTCTGTTTAAGAAGCCAGACAGCAATAACATTTAGTACCTGGGATCAGAGAGGAGCCACATAGCCTGTCCCACTGGAAGAGTCTAAACGGACTGTTCTTCTAAAAGGTCACATCCACTGACTCCCATGTGTAGGAGAAAGTGTGACAGAAGTCCTTTTGAGAGAGTGCCAACAGCTCGTTGAATTGTAGACTCCCAGCCAAGAGCACCACCACACAACCCTGAATGCAGCCCTGAAGAATATGGCTAATTCTTTTAACCTTCCCCTGCTGTCTTATTCTTAGCTTGATGGCTGCCTTCTTTTAGGCCAGCTGCTCATTAGTAAACACTCAAAAGCAAAAAATATGAAAAGCAAACAGCACACACAGGCATAAGAGAAAGGGCCGTGCTGTTTCCCCTGACCGTCCCCAAAGGGTTATTCACTGTCCAATTTTACAATTATTTATCTCAATACCAACATGTGTATTCATTTCTGGATGCCACCCAGATGCTGGGTCTGGATTCCAGCAGCTCACTTCCCAGTCTCCGTGAGACAAGTCCGAACACTTCCAACTTCTCAGAGAACACACACGCACACACACACACACACACACACACACACGCACACACACACACAGGACGAGGAAAGCTTACATTATACTCATACATATTTATACGTTAAAAGTTTTAACGTTTCAAAGGGAAGAGAGGGAGCTGAGAGTATAGCTCAGTGGTAGTGCAGTTTACCTAGCATGGGTGAGGCCCCAACTCCAATCCCAAAAAAAAGAAAAAGAAGACAGACAATTAGTTCTACAGTAAGCAAATGTGTGGATCCAAGCAGCATTTAATACCTAAAGTACCAAAGAGTTGGTCCAGTTAATTCTACTTCAATCACCTAGCTTGATCAGTTGATTGGCTAATTTTGTTGCTGTCTTTTTGGGGGCAATTTATTTATTTGTTTGTTTGTTTATTCATTTATATGTATATCTGTGTACCTGCATGAGCTTATGTGCACCATGTGTATGCAAGTACTTGTAGAGGCCAGAAGAGGGCGACAGATCCCTTGTGAGATGTCTGGCGTGGCTGCTGAGAACAGAACTCAGGTACTCTGAAAGAGCAGTGTGCAGTGTTCGCCACTGAGCCATCACTCCAGCCCCCTCCACTTCTATCCCAAGCTGCTTTCTCTCTGGCTTAGCAACCTCCAAGCATTGCTTGATGCAGAAGGTGTGTGTGTGGGGGGGGGGGTGTTAAAGTTTATTTTTAATTAATTTATTTATATACTGTTTATACAACTGGGGGCGGTAAACATGTTCACATGCACATACAGTTATGGAGGCCAAAGAAGGGCTTTGGTTCTCCTGCTCATCCCGTCCTCCCCTGATTTTCTTCAGATAGGCCATCTCACTGATGCTGGAGCTAGGCTGGTGGCTGTCAGGTCCTCAAGATCCTGTGTCTCTGCCTTTACAGTGCTGGAGTTATAAGTCTGTGCAACCATGCTCAGTGTTGTATATGGGTGCTTGGGGTTTGAACTCAGGTTCTCATGGTGGCAAAATAAGTCCTCTTATTTACTAAGTCATCTCCCCCAGCCCCTGCCTTGCCGTTTGCTTATGTAATGGGACAAGACTTTCATGCCTCCGACTTACAAATCTCACATGTCTGATTCTCCTCTTCTTATCTTCTAGGTCTTAGCTCTAATATAACACTCCCATAATCCTCTCATTTGATTGATTGAGTGTAGTCCCTGCTCTTCCTCTCCCTCCCAGATACCATCACTCGAGAATGCACTGTACTGTTTTTGTTCTTAATAATGCTTACTGTATCATGGAATCGTCCTGTACAAACATATCCATTGCCATAGGTCAGGGTATTTATTTGTTCAGTGTTTCATTTTGAAGTGGCCACTCTGGCCGTAATCTGGAAGGCCAGTCAGGTACCGTCTTTGTTACATGAGTTACAGGAGTGGCCTTCTACAGTTGAACTCCGACCATCCTTTCATCTGTCTACTCCTAACATCTGGAGCAATGCTTCGCCATCACACTATCAAATAGCTTGATCCACTGGATGCTTAGCAGGACCACTTTCGGTAAGGATGCTCCAGCTTTAGAGACGAGAAAACTGAGTTTGGGGAAAGCTAAGCTCCTTGAGCAGGGTCACATGATCAGTGCTTTTACTCTATTATCACTCAAAGCCATCCACCATCTGGGATGTGTATTTTGCTACTCTTGACAGCCTTATTCAAAACAACAAAAATAGCAGAAATTACAAACATACCGAAGAGCACGTCTTAAAAATAAAGATTTAGATAAAATCTCAAAGAAAAAAATTCAGCTCAAAAGAGAAAGGGCCACAGCAAACGAGGGCGGGGGGAGGAGGAATGAAAAATGCAGCTGACATAAGTGCAAGTTGAGGCTCCGAGGCCCAGGACAGAGTGTCCATGTGTCAGTCTGCCAAGTTAGCAAAGCATCCTGGGAAGGCAGGAGAGAAATGTTGCTTGCATTCTGCGGGTCAGATACACCAACTTTGTTTCTGTGGGAAAAGTCACTGGAAGAGGGCGGTGGGGGATGGCGCTTGATTTATCTGAGACGCTCTCCATCATTTTACTGTACTGAGGAGTGCCTGGGAGGTCAGAGCGCGGGAGATGGATGGACTCCCGGGATGGACAGAGAACAACAACTCTGCAGCCCTCTGGATGAGATGCTCACTGTTTGAAACCACATCAAAGGCAGGGACGTGGAAGACTGTCTGTGGGTTAGCTCCAATCCAGAATGTCTTTGAGGTTTTTTTTTCAAAGATTGACAGAAAATCTTTCATTATGTGTCTCCAATTGCACTGTAGGCTCACTAAAATGAGACGATTATTTCTTCAATTAAATTGTGTTCTCTATGTAGGAGGGAACGCTTTGGAGGATGTATTAGCTTTAAAAGAAAGCAGAGTCCCCACTGATGCTCAGATCCACTTGGCATCTAAGATCAGCATGGTGTTTGTTGAATAAAACCTTTCTCCATCCAACAACAGGAGATGGATGACAACCTTAGCTTGCTTCTCACAACATGTCACGCTGTAACCAAAGCTTGGGAGACCCGCTAAAAATTAAATAAAAGCACGTGTGTCCCCATTTTCACTAATTTAATTCAATCGGAGACATTTGCAGAACACTTATATGTGTAAATACATATCTGAGTAAAAGATATATATGCCTAATGTATTATATATAATAAATATATATAACATATTATACATATGAATGTGTTATAATATATAACTTTTAATCATATACCTATATAGTATGTATTATATTACTCATTTAAAATATACAAATATATAGTTACTCATTATATATTATATATATGTGTATATATACGTACATATGTGTGTGTGTGTATAAAAGTTAACCTGGTTGCTTTTTTTTTCCTCAGGCAGGAATTCATTCTTTTATTTATAATTTTTGATTTTTAGAGCTGTTGTTTCATGTAAGTCAGGTTGGCCTCAAACTCACTATGCAGCCAAAGGAAGACTTCAAACTCCTGGTCCTCCTGTCTCTGCTCCCTGAGTGTTAGGATTGCAGGTGTGCACCATCATGCCGAGTTTTTACAGTGTTTGATTTGAGCTCAGGGCTTCCTGCATCCTAGGCAAACACTCCACCAACTGAGTGATGTTCCTGGCCTTCAAGCTATATTTTCTAATATTATGTTTATAGATATCCTTCTAAGAAAAAAAAATTTTTTTGAGATAGTGTGGACCCCAGGTAGGCCTCGAATTTGCTGTGCAGCCTAAGCTGGCCTGTAACTCCTAATCCCCCTGCATCTGCGGCCCAAGCACTATAATCACTGATGTGCACCATCCCATCCAGATCGACTTTATGGTCTGCCTGGGTATTAATCCTGTCCTCTCTACTTGTTAGTACATTTTCATAATTGCCATTCATAATTTCAGCACTACGGATAGCGGGAAAGAAAGACAGGAGTAGAGGGAGAGACAAAAGGAGAGACGTGAAAGATCCTTACCTTCTAGACGTTACAGTCTAAAAGGAGGATACAAAAGGGTTCATACAAGAGCAAAAATGGCCTCAGCAGAAAGCACAGCTGGGCTTTACACACGCATGCGCGCGCGCGCGCGCGCGCAGACACACACACACACACACACACACACACAAATACACACTCTGTCGGCTAAAATGGAAGGCACCTTGGCAAATACACGCACTCTGTGCTTCCACTTTTTTTTCCCTCAGTATAATACGGAAGTCGGGTCACGTGACTCCTGAGAGTCTTTATGGCTCTGAGACCTATAAGCGACTTAAACTGAGAATTTGCTCTCTGTGTGTAGAGTGAGAGGTATTTTGCCAGAAAAGGCAGGATTTGTAAGCACAAGTAAAATCTATGGACCTTAAGGAGATCCCAGTTCATCCACAGGAGGCTAACAGCAAAGGACTATTTTTATTATTAGACAAGCAGCAAGATCGAGGCAGAGCAAAAGCAAGAGAGGAGGGGACTGAAGGAGGGGACACACATTTATTCAAGAGCAGCAGGGGGGTGGTGGTGTATGAAGGACAGGGAGTAGGTGTCAAAGAGAAAAAGAAAGAAAGAAAGCCAAAGAGTGAAATTGAGAAAGCCTGGGCGTTTGAAAATATCAAAAATAAGCATGGTGACACAGGTAAATAAATCCAGCACCTAGGAGGCTGAGGCAGGAGGATAGCTAAGTGTAATACCAGCACTTGGGAGATAAAGGCAGAAAGACTAGGAGTTCAAGGACAGCCTTGGCACCAAAGCAAATTCAAAGCTAGCCTGGGCTACATGAGACCCTATTTCAAATTAAGGGTGGGGGGAGAATAGCAAGTTGATATAACTTAACACTTGGAAGGAGACAAAAAATGATGACCTTAAGTGAGCCAATCTGGCCAGCCCTGAATTAAAAGGAAATGCTTTAAAAAGATTTCAAATTAAATGACCAGTAGCTGATTGCTGCTGTTTTATTGCCGACGTAGATTTATGGCTAAAGCTTGTGTGCCAAAACCCAGGGGTACCAAGAAAGTTGGAAAGTCGAAATCTGCTGATTCTAGAGAGAGAACATCCAGACATGATAATAATTGTCACACGGTCACCTGGACAACTCTGTTCCTCCCCACGAAGGCCTTGGTTCCTAACCCGAGGACTCACCCACCGACTCACACAGCAATGTGTAAAGCAACTTGTTTCACTTTCAAATGGCAGACTGACCAGAGTGTTCGAGAGGATTCTCTACAGAGGCAGAACTATAAGGACAATGATGACATTAGGACAGTGGTTCTCAGCCTGTGGGTCATAACCCCCTTGGGAGTTAGATGACCCTTTCACAGGGGTTGCACATCAGACACCCTGCATTATTAGATATTTATATTACAGTAGAAAATTACAGTAATGGCAAATCCCTCCCGAGAGCTCAGGCTCAGAGGGGATGGTAAGACCTCACTCTGGTTTAAATGCAATGTTGACAATGTGTGCAAAAACTAGCAACCTGCCGGGCGGTGGTGGCGCACGCCTTTAATCCCAGCACTCGGGAGGCAGAGGCAGGCGGATTTCTGAGTTTGAGGCCAGCCTGGTCTACAAAGTGAGTTCCAGGACAGTCAGGGCTATACAGAGAAACCCTGTCTCAAACAAACAAACAAACAAACAAAACTAGCAACCTTGGGTCTCTCCTCCTGGATGACTGAAACTTGAGACTGTTCCAAGACAGAATCCTGCTAACTGAACTAGCTAACCCCTTCCCGCTGTGCTGTACATTAGCAGCAGCTGAGGCTCCATCAGAGAGAGCACAGCCCACCCAATCTCAGCTTTTGTGTACGTGTGTGTCTGTCATTTTGTCATTCCCTCGTCCCTGCAGTGAGGTCTCCAGGACCAAGCCACACATCCACATTGCAGCGCTATGTGGGGAGATCTAAATGTATGTTCCCTGGCCACAGCCACTCATATTTCATCCAGAATAGACCATCTCTTCTATTCCTGTAAGGTGAGAGCTGTCTCTCTCATCAACACTAGCTACGGAAGCTTCCAAGGGTTTCTTAGAGTGTGCCCCCGTTCCTCACGGAGGTCACTGGCACCCTAGAGTGACCTTCCTCTTGGAGTTATCACCAGTAGATGTCTTGGGATAGAGCCTTGAGCACAGCAAACTCTCGGCAATGGTGCTCTGCTGTTCTTGTAGTCACCGTTCGGCTCTGAGCCCCTGGAGCAGGTGCACCCCTGCAGCAGGTGGAACTGCTTTCCCCAGCTCCCGCACTGCGCAAATGGCTCATAATCAAATCAGGCTGCCAACTTCCTGAACAATTGAATTGTCTGAGCATCTGCTTAAAACCACCATCTTTTTTTTTTTTTTTAAAATAAGGTACCCTTTCTATTTGAAGCTCGCAGATTACAGAGGTTCATTTCTCTACCCCGCCTTTCCTTTTCAAGGGCATTAAATCCCAAAGAAAGCAAGTAGAAAAATAATCTTTTATTGCCACTCCTTTGTAGTTTTTTTTTCCCTCCCCCATTCATTTTCCTGTCTTGTTTTGTACCAAAAAGAAAAGAGATACTTTGCGCATTATGCTGCCATCTATAACCTGGCTGCTTATAACTGTGTGCATAATGTGTACGTGCCTTCCTAAGACTCGGCATGTACTGTCTCTTCTCTTCCCCTGCAATAGGAAACCGCCCTGCCTTTGGGAACAAGGGGAACCACTCAGCAGTACCTAAGTCCATTATGCACTTTTTCCATTGGCTCAGAAAGAAGAACTGAAATCAGTCTCAGCAGCTAAGTTTCACTCTAGACCAGCAGTTCTCAACCTGTGGGTTGTAGCCCCTTTAGGGGTCAAAATGACCCTTTCTTAGGGGTGGCATATCAGATATTTGCACTACGATTCACAACAGAAGCATGATTACAACTATGAAGTAGCAATGGATTAGCTTTATAGTCCGGGGTCGGTCATCACAACATGAGGACCTGCATTACAGGGTCACAGTTCTGGGAAGGTTGCGAACTCATGCCCTAGACTCTTTTCTGCTTTGCCTTCACTCTATGAACTTTCACCAATGCCCACACTCCCTGGGGTAGATAAAATAGCTCCCTCTCTTCCCAAAGGCATCCGCTTTGTCATCCCTGGATCTTGTGATTGTGTTAGGCTATATGGCAAAGGAAGAAGCAAATGGAATTAAAGCTATTAATCAGCTGGTTTTAAAACAGGAACATTACCTTAGTGGACCCATTGAAATCGATAGGGTCTTTAAAAGCTGACAAAGGGATCAGAGATAGAGGTGCTTGCTGGGCAAGATGCTGAGTTCCAGTCCCAAGCAGAAGGGAGCTGGAGTCCGAGGGTGGAGTGATAAATGAGACTTAAGCTGCTGTGGTTGGCTTTGAAGAAAAAGGGGGACTGCTGCCCCCTGCCTCCTTTCCCCTGCCCACTCTCCTCCACCCCAACTCCTCCTCCCCCCAAATGGTACCCTTTCTATTTGAAGCTCGCAGATTCTGCCTCCAGAAGTGGAAGAGAGAGTATTGGAGACTCTGCTGGAGCCCCCCAGAAGGAGTCTGGCCCTACAGATGCTTTGACTTTAGCCTAGTGAATCTCAGGGTTCTGACCTACAGAACTAGTGATTGGTGAGCTTGCGTAGTGTTAAGTCACCAAACTCGGGGAACTTTGTTCAAGCAGTAATAAGAAACGGACATATATCTAAACTCTAGAAATCTGTCTAGTTTTTCTCTATCTCATGGGAACTCTGCTTCCCTCCTGAAAGTGCCCACTGCCTGATTTTGCTAGTTGACTCAGTAAATGCTACCTATGTCAGGCACTGTACTGGGTCCTGATAATTTAAGAAGAATTAGATATAGCCATGCCTTTTCATTTAGTCAACATTTACTTTCAAACATTAAGCAAAGAGCCTTCCTTGGCTTCTAGAAGGTTAGACCCATATGTAGGCTCTGGGTTAGACATGTCAAAACTGAAAGAAATACTCCCTGTCCCCAACAAGTCAATCAACATAAATAAAATATCATGATTCAGTGCAATAAATACATGATACAGGAATATAGAGGAGAGACCAAGCAATTCATCGCAGGACATCAAAGAACTCTGAGTGAGGGTCAGGTGTGGATGGGCCGGGCTTTCCTTGCCACACAAGATAGGGAAAGATGTGCAGAAACCTTGATGTGACGTGACACTTCAAATGTCATTAGTGCAAATGAGGGTCAAAATTTTAAATCTGATCTCATTTTTTAATGCCTTTCATTGAAACAGAAATGGGAGTGGCTGTTGGCTATCAGACTGGACAAAGCAGATTGAACTAGATGGTACGCCAGTGAATATTGCCCTCTCTTTCCTTCCTGCCTGTTTCTTAACAGCTGAAAATTAGACATGGTAACAAGTTACCTTGATAGGCCAGTAGGAGGCCATCACTCTGGGATGGAGATAGGAACCCAGAATCTAGCAACATAAAGAGCTACCTTCCAATTCAGCTTATGTTCAGACTCTCACGTGGGAGAAATATAAACATTGCCATTGTTTATGTAGTTGCAGACAAACTTCCTCCTGTTCCAGCTGGAATGTGAACTGTCCCACAGGCTCCTGTATTTGAATACTTGGTCCTCAGCTGTTTTGAGATGTTAAGGAACCTTTGGGGCTAGAGCCTAGCTCGAAGAGAAAGGCCTTAATGTTAATATCAGTTTCTGGTTCTCATCTTCCTGGTCAGTTGAGATAGGTACAGGTCATGCTGCAAGCCCGTGCCACCACGGGGGGGGTGGGGGGGGGTCTCCCTAGCCTCTACGCCTCCCTTGCCTGGATAGACTGTATTCCCGAAAACTGTGCACTGAAATAAATCCTTGCTCCTGTAAGTTGCTTCTGTCAGATGCTTTGTTGTGGAAGCAAGGCAAGTTAGAAGCATGTAAGTAATTAGCATAGTCTCCCAGGAGAGTGAAGAGCAGCAGCCATATCTTTATCAAGATTTTAAAAAACACTTTCTCTGTAGCAGACACTATACTACATTCAACTGGCATAGAGTATTATGCCTGTATCCCAAAGACACCAGCGGGTTCCAGTGGATCAGTAGAAAGGGATTTGACCTCTTTGAGAGCCACTAGCGTTCTCATGAATACATGCATAGACTTTATCACTAACATCCAGGAAGGTCGTGCAATCATTTTTTTTAATGCACACATTTTCAAACACATTTGCTGCAGGCTTTCTCTGTTGTTTACCCAACAGTAACTCTACCTCATTCATAGAAAGAACCACTTTTCCCACCCAAACCAAAGAATCCTTGACTTCTAGCAGGCTAAGACCCTATTCAGAATTCATGAGAGAAACCCTAACCGGTCTAAACTAGTCATGGCCATTAATTTCCTTTTGCTATCTACAGGATAGCTATACAGGACAGTTCTGGCCACTGAGAAAGAAGCAAAAGTCTGATGAGAACGCAAAAACCTCCCACCCTGCCTGGAATGAAGATGTAATGGCCGGTCAAGGGGTACAGCATCCACCCTACAACCATGAGGACAGAGAACCACTAATAAGAATGGCAAATGAAAGATCTAAGTGGAATTCTTGACTTGATTAAGCTGTTGTCGCGCCCAACAGCTGACCTCTATCGAGATTTCTTGTAGCTTAAGGAAAACAAGCCTCCATTTACTGAGGGCCCTGGTTGCAGGGCTGTCCTTTTTTCAATAAATGAAATCCTTTCCGGTAGATACATATTCAAGTCTCCTCTGCTTTCCTTAGGAAAACACACAGTCTGCAGGATGTCCAGCGTACCTGGGGCCAACTGCTGTCCATTCCAATTCCTCCTGGCCCATCCACATTATTATTTCTCTGTTCGTCCTCAAAACACACACCAGGAGTGGTGGAGGATGGTGGTGTGTGTGTGTGTGTGTGTGTGTGTGTGTGTGTGTGTGTGCGCGCGCGCGCGCGCGCTTCTGTGAAAAGCAACCTTACCAGGTAACAGAGTTCAAATTCAACACCTAGTATCCAGTATTTCTTTCTCCACCTTCAAACTCAGGAGAATTTCTCCCCAATTACAAATGTTTCCCCGGGGATGCCATTGCCTGAAAGCCCTTAATGCTTCTATTGTTCTCAATTGGTACTAGTCTGTAATTTCAAAATAAATATTATAACAAATAACTTGAAAGCTTAAGAGAAAAGTAAGAAAACTAATTCTAAAGCCAAAAAAAAAAAAAAAAAAAAATCCTGCTGAAGGGATGACTCAGCAGTTAAGAGTACTGGCTGCTCTTGCAGAGGGCCTGAGTTCAATTCCCAGCAACGACATGGTGGCTCACAGCCATCTGTGATGGGGTTTGTTTCCCTCTTCTGGTGTGTCTGAAGACAGACACTCATATATAGTAAATAAATAAATAAATAAATAAATAAATAGTTTTAAGAAGCTCTAAAAGATCAATGAAGATTGAGTCATAGAGAATAACCACTTGATTTTAAAGTCAGACTTTGATAATATACAGAGGGACAGATGAGGTGTCTTGCCCAGACTAAAAACCACTTTAAATCCTTCTGTATATAAAGCAATCAATTCTCCAAAATTATTTGGTTGGTTGGTTGGTTGGTTTGGTTTTGGGGCCAGAATCTTGCTAACTTGATCTGGGCTGAAAATCTTGCCTCCGTGTCGTCCCCACCCCCCTGCTGAGTTTGGTGACCTGCACCATCACCATCACCACCACCACACCACACCTGGGTTAATGATCTAAACTTAACAGAACATTTCAAGCAGTTTTAAAGCTGGGTTTTCTCGGTTGAAGGGCGAGCTTTTTCTG
Source organism: Mus musculus (assembly GCF_000001635.26). NCBI lineage: Eukaryota > Metazoa > Chordata > Mammalia > Rodentia > Muridae > Mus > Mus musculus. The sequence goes on along the minus strand of NC_000071.6, from coordinate 92,684,237 downwards.
ACCCGGACTGTGTACTATGCCACGACCTTAGGAGGCTGCTGATCTTTAAGCTGATTTATAACGGAAGGCTCATGTGGGAACTGATCCTGCATTTCATACTCGAAAAGAGAAGATTAGCCATCAATTGAGCACATTTTTCCTGGGGATTTCACAGAATAAATGAGCTAGACACACACTTTTCTCCCAAACACCAAACTATCCAAAAACATTTCCAGATAATCAGAAAGTCATGAGTCAACAAATTGGGTAGTTAAGTGCAGTTCAGGCAACGAACAGGATTTTTCTTTTCTTTCTTTCTTTTTTTTTTTTTTTTTTTTTTTTTTTTTGACAAATCTGACACAACCTTAAAAGCTACAAACAAAAAGCCACAAGTTGGTTGCAGACAATACTGAGAGCAGAAACTTACCTTGGAAATGATTAACGGTTCTCCACGCTCCAGGCCACCTTTCAGGGTGAAGCCCCAGGGAGCCCCTCCCTCTAGGAGCGCTTCCAGATAAACGAATCTCTCCGTGGGGGTCCTACTGGGGTTTGGCGTGGCGCTAGGCTCCTCCAAGTTCTCCGGAGTCTTCATCGCGCCAGAGGCATGGTCAAGTCGGCTTCGGTTTAAAGTGCCTGACCCAGATGGAGGCAAGAGGAGCTTCCCTGCTGGGTTAGATCGCTCAGCACGCTGCCCTCAGGCCAAGATAAACTCAGTCGGGACAGCGAAGCCTGCGGCTCCCCGGGGATGCTTCTCCCACTACACCCGCTGGAATTCAGCGGAAGTCCTGAGTGGGGTCTACCCACTGCGTTCACACTGACGTCCCCCAGGGTCTCCGCAGACTGCTTTCGGCTCCCACACGCGCCAAAGCCTTGTCTGTGTTTTTGGTTTTTAACCGAGAATAGTAAAAAGCCTTTCACCCTGTCTAGGAAGAAAGAGGCAGAGGCAGAGCCGCAAAGGAATACCTCTTTTTTTTTTTTTTTTTTTTTTTTTTTTGATTGATCACCAACCCTTTCTTCCTGAGCGAGTGAAATTTACCATGACAATAGCGTCCGCCCTCCGCAGAAGCCGCATTTAAAGAAAGCGGGCGCTAGCGGTGCTCCTGTTGCCCTCGGAATTTTCGATCCTGTCCCCGGGGGGCGGAAAGGCTGTGCGAAAACTTTGTACCCATTTTTGTCAAGCATTAAGTTCAGCGCTTGCTTCTTAGGTTAGGGGAGGTTTGTAAGAGGAAAGACGGGGGGCGGAGGGGCGCGGGCGGCTTGGAGGGCAGAAATCCTTAGTGTCTGGAGGAAGTCACCCCCAAATCTCAGCGATGCGCTGCGCTTCTTTTCTTTAGCATTTTCAGCGATGGTGGGTCCCTCTGCAGCCGCCTGAAGCGAGAGTGCGGGTGGCAGAGGAGTGCGCTCGGCCGAATTCAGCCACAAAGACCTGGCAATCAGAGCCGGCCTACAGTCGATAACACCGAGGAAGCTGAAAATACAGTACAGATGGCTAGAAATAGTTACCAGAAGAGCCCCGCCTCTTACTAATTAAAGCAGAACTTCGGGCAAGCGTTGGAATTTTGAAAATCCCTCCAGGCACTTCTGCTGGGCCGCCAAGTCTGAGAGGCTGCTCCTAAGCAGGTCGGGCGAACTTTCAAGTGTCAAGGGCTTTATTGATTTCATTAGAAGAAAATACCACAAGCTGCATAAGATTGGCCTCTCCAGACAAACTGCTTTGCTGTGCAAACTGAGGAAGGCCTTTTCTTCCTTAAACTGTGGTCTACCCCAAGATTGCTTGATACCCGCTGTTAAGTACTAGGCACTCAGGGCACAATGTGCCTCTGACTCTAGGTTATCAGTGTAACTTTGTAATAATGCTATACAATATTTAACGTTACTTTCCAGAGTGTGAGCAGTATATGGTAGCATATACTCTGGTCTTGCCCAGAGTCCTCTGAGATTATTGGGACAAATTAGAATTCTTTTCAAGAAAAATATTTACCCAAAGTTTTTCTACTTAAATTTGTGATGAGTTTTATTTTTCAGTACTGGATTTAAAATGATAGAAATGTAATAAAAAATTGATTTTGGTGTTTTTACTTATAACGAAGAGCAGATACTACGGAGCAAGTAAGACTGTGAAATTGGGACAGTTGTAATAATGGGCCAACTAAACGGCTTAGAAAGTAAAGCGGGCGCGCGCGCACACACGCACACACACACACACACTGTACAAGCCTAACCACCAAGGTTCAGTTCCAGGAGCCCACATAAAAAGCCAGATGCAGGGGTGTCCATCTGTAATCCCAACCCCTCTACACTAAGATGGAAGGCACAGGCAGGAGAATGGCCTGCAAGTTTCATGTTCAAATAGCCTAAGAGTACACAGCACAGCTCTAGAGACAAGAGACCCCACGTCAAGAAGGTGGACAGCTAGAACTGAGTCCCCAAAGTTATCTTCTACACACCATGACACAAGTGTGTTCAGACTCACACGTGCATACACCCACATCATATGTACACATGCACACAATAAATAAACACATGAGCTACACCTGTGATGCTTAGGCTGGCATGGGGGGAGTGTAGCTTAGTACCACATCAGCAGCATCTGAAGGTCAAGGTCATAAAGTTCAGGGCAGCCGGGACACCCGAGACCCTACCTCCTCCCTCCTCCAAAGGCTAACATTTAATATACAGCACAAGGCCTGTATTGTTTTATTTTATTACTGTTTGCAGTAATAACTTTACCCAAAGGGCCCAATAGTAGGGAAAAAATATCATTTTTATATAATGGTAATCTAATGGAAACAGGTATGCCAAGTGAAAGTGGTAAACCTGAGTTGATCCTTAAGGGTAATTTAGGATGTTTTTATTGATACTTCCTTAGGCTGTTTTTATTGATACTTCCTTTTGCAGCTTAATTTGTAAACAAAGACTGAAAGGAAAGCTGGGCATGGTGGTGAGGGTTTGTAGTCCCACCTAAGCTGGAGAATCGTGAGTTCTCAAAGTTCAGCCTTAGTAATGCAGCAATATTATGTCTAAAAAATAAAAAATAGTAGGGTGGGCTCAATAGGTTAAGCACTGTTGTGCAAGTGAGTTCTAACACCCAGAACCCTTGTAGACAGCCACAGTGGTGTCTGTGTCCATGATCCCTGTTCTCCCACGGGCAGACCAAAGATGGGGATGGATAACCCGGAAGCTGTAAGTCAGCTAGGAAGTGGATTGAAGCAGAGACCCCAACTCAAGCTAGGTAGTAGGCAAGCAGCTACACTTAAGGTTGCCCTCTGACCTCCACATGAGTATCCTGAAGGCGTTTGAACACACACACACACACACACACACACACACACACACACACACACTATAGTATGACTTTTTCCTCTGGGTTTCACAGGGTCTTCACATTGTCATTTTGGTATGAAGGTAACTTGACTTGGCAGCCATGGTGTGCCTGTGGAGGTCAGAGGACAGACAACTAATTGGAGGGAGTATTTCAAGGATCCCCCCACCCAGCTTCTTCCTGATTTGGAAGAAAGGCCTCAGAAGAAAAGTGTCACCGTCTCTTTTCTGATTTCTGCTACATCCCTATCCTTCTGCCTCATATTTAGACTTGACTCTACTTTACTAATTTAAAAATAAATCATTTTCATAATAGACACACCCCAGCAGGTGGCAACTACACATGTGGGTGCTGGGAACTGAGTTTGGGTCCTCTAGAAAAGCAGTAAGTACTCTTACCTGGTGAGCCATCTCTCTGGCCCCCAGTGTCTGCTTGTATGTGTCTGGCTTACTTAGTATGTTTTGAAGGTTTGTTTCTACAAATGTATTCCACTCCCTTTGCTTTGTTTTGTTCTGAGACACAGTCTTGTGTGGCCCAGGCTGACCTCAAACTCACTACATAGTCAAGGATGACCTTGAATCCTGATCTTCCTGCCTCCACCTTCCAAATGCTAGGGTTACAGGTGTGTACCACCATGCCCAGTGTGTGTGTGTGTGTATGTGTGTATGTATGTATGTGTGTGTGTGTGTGTGTGTATATATATGTGTGTGTGTGTGTGTGTGTGTGTGTGTGTTTGTGTGTGTGTATATATATATATATATATATATATATGTGTATGTGTGTGTGTGTGTGTGTATGTATATATATATATTTGACAAATTCTGCAAGGTCTTTCTTACAAGTCTCATCGTGTGTCCACAGAGGAGAAATATAGCCACAACACCTTGCTCCCCATCTAGCATTCCCATACTCAACTCTTTCAAATGCCATAGTATCTTTCTAGTTTTACTAATTTTTTTTTTTTTGCAATGGGTATATATGCATCAGGGATACAAGGGCCTTTCATGCTCTCGATGACAACAGCTCTGCCTTCAAGCTACAGCTCCTACTTTTGCTGACATCTCTAATACAATTTTTATTTTATATATTTATTAATGCTTGTTTTGTTGAGACGAGATCTCACTATATAGCTGTAGCTGGCGTGGAGAAAGCTCCGTAGACCAGGCTGGCCACAGACTCACAAAAATCCAGTTGCTTCTGCCTTCCAAACGCTGGAATTCTAATTAATTTTCAAAGCATTGAATTTTGGTTGTTTTTAACTGCTCAAGAAAGTCTCTGAAAATGAAGCCAGGGTGACATCTAGTGGTCCTTCTGGGCCACTAATTTATTCAAGTCATTGCAGACAAGATGTTGAAGTACAGGTTGGAATAAATTATATAGTCTTAGAATGATTCTGAACAATCTAAAACAAAATCCAGCTTATTTTAAAGCTTGCCCATTTCTCTAGGCAATATTTTATACACAAAAAGAGTCACCTCTTCATGGGTCTTCCTAAGACAGCCTTAGGTAGCCGGCAGCTCCTGGCCTGCAAAGGCCAGAAGTGGTTTACACACTGCCCCCGAAAGCAGGTTCTTGGGAAAAGCATGAAGGCACGAAAGTTAGTTTATTCCAATAGTATCTCCATGCTGGAACTTTCCCTGAAGTACAGAACCATAGAACATTATGATGGATACTTCCCCATAACTGGGGTTCAGCAAGAATCAAGGAGAACACAAGGAACAGACAATGTACAGCACCTGCCCCTCAAGCTACAATAAGGCCCGTGTCACAATAATCACAGCACAGATAATCAAAATCTTTCCGAAGGGGTCCACGGTGATTGTAATTGCCATGGCGGTTTTATCAGCGTACATCGGGCACGACTCATGGATGGTATAAGGCAGGTGGCGGCAGTTTATTCAAAGGGAATTTTGTCTCCATGATGTTAGATCTTAAAAGGTCAGCAGAGCCTCATGATGCACACCTGCCACCCCAGTGCTCAGCCACAGAAACAGGAGTATTGTCAATTCAAGGGCAGCTGGGCTACATGTGACATTCCAGGCCAGTCTGGGCTATGTAGGGATACCCTTGACTCAAAAAGCAAGCAAGAAAACTAGCAACATAAACTTACTGTACAAGGACTTCGAGAATTCCAGGAACACATGAGCAAATAACACCATGTGATATATATATATATATATAAACAGAATGAAATTCTCTGGGCATGGTGGTACACACCATGTAACCCTAGCATTTGGAAGGTGGAGGCAGGAAGATCAGGATTCAAGGTCATCCTTGACTATGTAGTGAGTTTGAGGTCAGCCTGGGCCACACAAGACTGTGTCTCAGAACAAAACAAAGCAAAGGGAGTGGAATACATTTGTAGAAATAAACCTTCAAAACATACTAAGTAAGCCGGACACATACAAGCAGACACTGGGGGCCAGAGAGATGGCTCACCAGGTAAGAGTACTTACTGCTTTTCCACACTTTCCAAGCTTAGTTACCAGCACCTATATGGTGGCTCACAACCACCTGTAATCTAGTTTGAGGGGATACAACTCCATTTTCTGGCCCCAAGGGCACCAGGCACGAATGTTGTACATATATGTTCATGCAAGAAAAACTCTCGTACAAATAACATAAACCTTTTTTAAAAAGCTCTATTTGCTTATACATATGAGCAGTGCCTACAGCAGATAAGACCATAGACACAGAAACTAGAACAATGATTGCTGGGGTTGGAGAAACTAGAATATAATAAGCACCAAGTTCCAGCTGGGGAAGAACGAAGTTTCAGAGAGGACTGGTTATAACAAAACAAAAACCAAATACAATAAACAAACAAACAAAAAACCAGCAAAAGAGTGTGTGAGCTAATGCCACTTATAATAAAAATGCCAAAAATGGGCCCCTGGGCCAGTGAGACAGCATAATGGGTAAATGTACTTGTAGCCAAATCTGACCGACTGGCTTTAATATCTGGGACACATATGGTGGAAGGCAGGAGCCAAGGCCTGCAAGGTGCCCTCTGACCACAACATGTGCTCTACACAAATAAACAAACAAATAAATGTAATTTTCAAAAGGTTTAAATAATCATTGTATGTATATTTTAACATACGTTTAAATGATAGTGTTGTTGGAGTTGTGATATATATATGATATACATATATGTATATGTATGGGATATATATGGGATATGTGGCATACATATTTAAAATACTGTTCTAAGCAACTGTGTTACATTAAAATGTATATAAAACAACCATATATATACATATATATACACATACATACCATATGTAGGTGTGTATTTTGCAGCATTTGCATAGCATTTATGATTGGAGTATGATTCCTAGAACAACAGGGGAAAAATGCTCAGTAGCATGGCTGGAGAGATGACTCAGTGGTTTAAGAGCACTGGCTGTTCTTGTAATGAAATGTGATTGGAATCACAACTGCCTGTGACTCCAGTCCCAGGGAATACAACACCTCCTTGGTGCAAAGACATACACACACACACACTATATATATATATATATGACACCCACACACAACACATTTAAAAATTTTAAAACAAAGAAACAAAAAACCAAGATGATATATTATTCATCACTCATCACTTAAGCCTGGTGCCTATCAACGTCTGTGCAATAATGAATGGCTGCTTAAGGAATCCTGGACCCCTTCCTTCCTCTTTAAGCTCTTTGTTCTATAAGGCAAGGAGGTGTTGTTTTTATACAGTTCTTGCCCTGCAAGTATGAAGACTGGAGTTTGGGTCCTCAGCACCCACATATTCAAAAGCTTGGGGAGACAGAGACAGGAGGCTCTCTGGGTCTTGCTGGTGGGTCAGTCTAGCCAACTGTGAGCTCCAGGCTCAGTAAGAGACCCTATCTCAGGAACTAAGGTGGAACCCGCAGTATGGCTCAGCTGGGAAAGGGACTCACCTAGCAAGCTTGACTCCCTGTGTTTGGTCCCAGAACCTATGTAAAAAGGCAGAGGGAAAGCTCTCTCCGAGGAAGATACCCCACACTGACCTCTGAGCTCCACTTGCACCCCTACTATAGTTAATGCTCTCTAGAGGAACAGAGTGAATGCATATTTAGGCTTTACTACTTCACCTTTCACAGTAAGGTCTGTATCCCTCTGAAGAGGCTGAAAACCCAGGACCTAGTTAGTGTATAAGGCTGGGTGCCTTAGCAATCCTAGGCTGGTACAGGAGGTGTGGGGAGCCCCTGGTCTTCAGTCCACATGGGAAGGCTAAAGAAACTGGGTTCTGATGGTAACAAAGGATGGTAGGGACAACCACAAACTCACCTTTGGAAGGTTTCCCTTCCACCCCTCCTAACTGGGCTAGGACCCACATTTAGGCTGAGGCTTCCTAAGTCACATAGCCCGATCAAGAGAAGAAAAAACTTTATTCAGGGTACAAACACACACAAAATGAGACAGCAATAAGAGTCACGTGTTAGGTAATTAAAATGTTTTATGCCAAAAGAACACACTTATGTTTTGATAGAAATGAAAAGGTTTAAAGGAAACTAATTGGAACTTGTTTTCAGTCTAGTCACAGAGGCTAGCCATTTATCGTCCTGCTTAGTGATTATAATTTCCTGTTTATGTACTTGACGCTATAGTCCTAGTTGTTTCCAAGGCAGTAAGCGGTATGACAAAAGTCTTCAATGGTACTTCATAAAAGGTTACAATTTGTAACTGCATTACATAAAAGTGTTTGATATTTATAGTCAATTTATACACTGTATATGTGTTGTACTACTTAACCTTGATAGTTAACAGAATCCAACATCACAAAGCAAAAGTTGATCTATACACTTCTGTAAGAGCATAGTCTAAGAGGCAGAAGGATTCCAAGTTTGTGGCCACCCTAGGCTACGTAGGGAGTCTCTGTCTTCAAAACAATAACAAACGCTACAGGTTGTATCTCTCATCTTCCGCCTCTTTGGAACTCTTTCTTTGGGATGCTAATTTGAACAGCACGCTGGAGTCTGAGTGTATAGTCGTTATAACGACAGAGTAACCGAAGCACAGAAGAGGAAACAGCTCTCCGAAGGCAGAAAGGTCAGTTATCCGAAGAACTCTGAACCTGAAAAAACAGTCCGGACGGAAGTGCAACTTAAAAGCACAGGCTAAGCACAGGCGAGCTGCAAAATGCAAGTTATTCTGTTAGCTTGAACAGGCAGGGGTGGGGTGGGTTAGGGGGAGTAGACTGCACATGTGAATAAGGATGTCAGCCTGCCCCTCTCTCTGAGCGCTGGTAACAGAGAGGATCTGTGCCATTTGGTAGCTGGGAGGATCTTTGTGGGGTCTTTGTGAGGACGACAGGAGAGTGAGGCTAGATAAGGAGCCGGGTTGCAGGGCAGTAGTAAGCGAAGAAATGTGGCTTGTTGGGCCTCCCTGGTTGCCTTGGCGACGGGGTAGGGGAGCGGGGAGCACGTAGCAGTCCGGGGGCGTGGTCTTACAGGCTGCCTGCCCCGCCCCCTCACGGGCAGCGCTCTCTCAGGCCCCGCCCCTCTTCTTCTGCCTCAGCCTCCCCTCTCCCCTCTCCCCTCTCCGGTCCAGCCCTCCTCCTCACGCCCCGCCTTTTCTCGTACCTCAGCCTTCCGGCTTCTCTCACGCCCCGCCCTCCTTACGCCCCGCCCTTCCCTCACACCCCGCCCCCTTTCTCCCTAAGTTCCTCGCCGCCAACCGTCAGACCGGGCTTGCGCTCCGCAGAAGCAGGGAGCTCGAGGCCTCGAGGTGGCCGGTCGGGTGCCGTGGTAAGGTAGCTGCGCGGGGTCGCGGTCTCGGGTGCAGTGAGAGCCGACAGGGTCTCGCAGGTGCGGCCGCGGCCCCCGCGGACATGCGGCCGGTCTCTTAGGGCTAGGTGTTGTTAGCAGGTATGCGGACGGAGTGCGCCTCGGGGTACAGGGAAGGGTCGTTCTCCTTGAGGACCTGGATCGACTCCTGTTCCTTCTGGAACTTTCCATGGCCTTATGGTCACACGTGGAAGCAGCCCAATCACTTTGTACAGCTGTTTTCCACTTTGTACACTGTCCCTGTTCTCCAGGGGCAGTGGCGGGAAACCTGGGTCTTCGTGACTGCAGAGTCACTTGCAGAATTCTTTGAGTCCAACAGGACTGCTCCCTGCTCACTTTTGTTCCGGCCTGGCTCCTGGGAATCTCTGGAAGAGATGGGAAACTGTGGGGACAGACAGTGGAGTCTCGGGCTGTCACCAGTATTTCGTCCCACATGAGACTGTGTGACTGTAGCCTCTTGATAATCCACTTCAGGTCCTAGACTTTCCACCTCAGCAACAGCCTCCTTTCCCACAACACTTGCAGAAGTCCCCAATTGAGCGGTCCTAGGCATTGCTCCTGTTAAATGTCAGGTTGGCTTTAAGGTCACGGGAATGCAGAAAACAAGTAAGTGGTGTGGGCTGTTCCTCGGTGTGTTTTGGCTGATAACTACATAAGAAAAAAAGGTCCAGAGTGTTGAATCTTCCCAGAGGGTGAGTTAGACAGGGCTGCTAATGTGTGTATACCTATGGTCTATGGGAGTGGGAAAGTTGAGGCAGAGATCTGAAATGCCAACCTCTGTGCCACGTTTTTCATTTTTTTAAAGATGTATTTTTATTTTATGTTAATTTAGTATTTTGCCTGCCTGTGTGTAAGGGCACCATGTGGGTGCCTGATGCCTGTGGTGGCTAGAAGGGGTTGTGGGATTCCCTGGAACTGGACTTACAGAAGGTTTTGAGCAGCCATGCAGGTGCTGGGACCTGGACACTGGCAGCAAGTGCTCTAAGGCCTAGCCATCATTCCAGTCCCATATTTTAAATTTTAATACAGTTATCTATTCATTTTAGTTGAGTGTGAACTACATTTAGAGGCTGTTTACCCTCTAAATGTAGTTGTTAAAGATTTATTTGATGTATCTACAAGGCCTTTGCTTGCTGTTTTAGTTTCGGGGGTGACTCTGTTCTTCTGTATTAGAGTGATCCACTTTAAAACTCTAGAATCTAAAGCTGGTGTGGTGGTGCACACCTTGAATTCTAGCACTCAGGAGGCAGAGGCAGGCAGATCTCTGTGAGGTCTCCATAGAGAGCTCCAGGCCAGCCAGGGCTATGTAGAGAGACCCTGACTTAAAATACAAAAACAAACAAACCTATAGCATCCATTTAAAAGGGCCTTTTTCGAAACCACCTATCCCCAGAGGGCATGGGGTTAACTGTATGGCCTTACAAGCCAAATACTGGCCACCTAAAAAGTTAGCTCTTAATCTCTGGAGCCTGGAAGTGTCTTTGAGAAAGGTTTTGCATATGTGACTTAAATCAAGAATTTGTTTTTAAATTTTGGATTTATTTTTGTGTATGAGTGTTTTGCCTGCATGTATGTATGTATGTATGCCATGTTAGTGTTTGTTGCTCACAGAGGTCAGAAAAGGGCATCAGATTTCCTGGAACTGTAGTTACTGATGGTGGTATATATACTATCATGTGGGTGCTGGGAACCAAACCCAGATCCTCTGCAAGAGCAATGCGTGCTCTTAACTATGGAATCATCTCTAGCCTCAATGCCAACATCTTGGAAGGGAGGGATCATCTTAAATTATGTTTGTCCTCAATGTAAACTCTCGGATCATAGAGAAGCAGAAGGAGGTGGGGAAGAAGATAAGACTACAAAGGCAGAGACTAATGTGGCTAAATCTAGGACATATGTAGAGATGATAAGTACAATGAAATGCATTAAAATTTATCCAGGACAACTTAAACAGATCCATCCTCCTTTGCATTTGCCTGTAACTAGAGTTAGCCATAAAAAGTGTCTTTTGTGAATTTTCTGTAGGAAATCATGGGATGTTGGAAATTTTAGAGATGTACTGGTCAAATGCTTTGCCCAGGCAAAGGCATCCAGTAGCCATTGTCATTGCAGCAAGTCCTCAGCTTGAACACTGCAGAGAAGCCCATGATGTGTACACTTGGGACTTGGGTGGCAGAAAGCCCACTACTCACATGAAAGGAGAGAACTGACTCCATCCAAAAAGTTGTCCTCTGACTTCAACACACAGGCCATGGTACACACATGTCTCTGCTGTCACAAACACACACAAATAATAAAGAAATAAACTTGTTATATACAAGTATTTCCAAACCTTAAATGTTAAAAATTTATAAATTCAACTTTTGGGGAGCAGTAAATTTTAGTCAGTGAAGTAGATTAATAAGCAAATTTCATTTTTCAGGTGTTAATAGAAGAAACTGAAAATAAGAATATCCAGAAATTAAGGTATCTCTTATTTTACTAATTATCGGTTAATAGTTTTGAAAATGTGAATCATTGAACTTGATGAGTAGCTAACCTGGAATATCTAACTATAAAAGCAACAAGAGCTCTGTATCTGTGGCTTTCAGACTGGGTTTCGTGGGGCTCTGTTTTCACGGATGAATCTCATGGACCCGAGAGAGGTTTTGGTAGCTAGGGCCAGAACAGTTCCTAGCTTTGGCTGGTTAGAAAAGGTTTGAAAAGCTCAGAGGTCATCTCATTGGGTGTAGATGGAAACTGAAGCTCAGAGCTAGAAGTTGTACCTGTGCTCTAATCGTATTCAACAGTATGAAGCTTTCTCGATCTGGGTTATGTGCTCTGCAGCGTTAGCTTTCTGCCGTCTGGGATGTACTGATGACATTTGACCTAAACAGCCAACTTCTGTATTATATTACAGTAGCCCTGTGTTTATATTTAGTTAAACCAGGTCAATTCTACTTTTTTGTGTGTTCGTGGATTTATATAAATGTTGTATCTTCTTTTTGAATAAATAGAAAGATACAATCATTTATTATGGAGCAGTAAGTTGCTGTACACAGCCCAAATTATAAACATTCATTCTAATTCATGTTATTACTAACCTACTAGGTAGTGCTGTATGCACATATTTTGAGGCAGATCCTGTATAGGAGGGCTTATGCATGAGTTTTTCCAGTTAACCTTTGCTCTTGTGAAGTATGCATACCACCTCCATATCATAATCTTAGAGATGTCCAATGTTGTTGTCAAGATTACAGAGGTAGTGCTTCCTTGATGACAGCTTCTAGGGAAAAAGAGTGGAACTGAAATCAAATGCACATCAGTGTGATGTTACTAAGCAGTTGGTAATTAATAAACACTGGCAGTAAGTGCTGTTCACTGTTACTCTCCTTATACCTTTAGTCTGCTTTTAGGGGAGTGTACACCAACCCTGTGAAATCCCCAGTCTTAAATTTCTATGGAAGATAGAATGGTCCATCATTGTAAGTGTGAATCACTAGTTGATAAATCTGGGAACCTGAACAGACCTCCTTTTAAGTAACATAGCCAACCAAACTTGGACTTAACTGTAAATCATCTTGCCCTAGAGATGTTCTAGTGTAGTTGGGTCCACCTTAACAAGAGTCCACCTTAACAAGAGTCCTAAGGAAAGAAGTGGAGATGGAGACTGTTTATTCTAGGAAAGGAGTTCAAGGAGGAGGAGGAGTAAGTACTCAGAGGATGTCTCTGAGCCCTTCAGCTAGGCTGTACTAAAACCTACAGATGATCTTCAAAAGGCCTTAGTATGTAGGGTTCCTTCTGCAGCATTCCAACCATGACTGCCTTTGCCAGTTTTAAGGCTCTTTCCAGTGTGAACATATGTACAATTTTAAATGAGGCAGAAGTGTTAGTAATAGACCTTGGGCAATCCCAGAACAAGCTAAGACCTCACCTCTGTATTTCAGTCAGATCTGAAGTAGATCCTTGTAGGTCTGGGAATGTAGCTCAGTGACAGTGACAGAGAGCTTCTCTTATGTGTACCATGCTCCCCAGTACCACAAAAATAAAGAAATAAATGAAAATAAATTAAAGGCATCTATGCTACAAATTTCTGAAAAAATATATTTGTAAGTTCGTTTTATGATCCTCAAATCATCCAAGTGCAGAGCCCAGCAATTTTATGGTTTCCTGAGGAAAAAGCCTTCAATTCCAGAAATCCTCAATGATTTTACAAACTTAGAGTATTTCAGTTCTAATGTGTCATGAGGTGAAGGAACATGGAATCTCTGATCGAAATGAGGATATGGTCATTCCAAACTAATGCAGACTGAAATGCAGGGAGCAGTTGGTTTGGGGGTTTTGTTTGTCTGTTTGTTTGTTTGTTTTGCTCTATAAGGACTTCATTATTCTAAAGTTCACAAAATACTGGCAGCCGTGCCAAATAGAAGTGCCAAGCATCTTTGTAAAGAGCTGCTGCTGGAAAGTAAAAGTACCCAGTCCTATGCTGCTGTGCTTACTCTGGGTGTGGGAGGCTGGGTGGTACTGGGTTTAGTCAGGGCCTTGAGCCTTCCAGGCAGGCACACGACCAACTGAGCTCACTTTTCCATACTTTCTTATTAGGGGGAGCGTGGGTATGACCTATGCCCACATCTGTGAGCTTTACTGTAGCCCACAGAAACAGTCTCCATTCTGGCACAAGTGCCGTTCAGTAGAAGGCATGGAGCCCGTCCCAAACCTTGCACATCCACCTGGCTGCAGTGCTGGCTCTGCATGGCCTCGGTGTGCTGGCCTACAAGGCACTGTCTGCTATACTCCTAGCCCTCAGAGAACGGTTTGTGTGGGCCAGTTTGCATATCCTTCAGTGAGTTGTGAGTGCAGTCTCCTCACAACAGCTGCAGGGTCACAACTGCTGCTTGGCTGAAATTTTGTCATCTGCTGGTCACATTGCTGTAGTGTCTGAAATTACTAGGTGCCTTTTTTATTTGCTGTTTACATGCATGGTATCTTGTCTTTAATTTTTGTTTTAAAATTATTTTGTCATTATGAGGGTGCTTGAGAATGTTTACTTTGGAGTTTCATGGAATAATTGTCTTTGGCTTCACTTCTGTTGTTTGGTGGAGGAGACTTGACCAGCAGAAAAGTCTTTGCACATTATCTGACCTTTGTGTGTGTTCTGTATGGAGATGGTCTGCTTTTGTTTGTTCTCTTCATTTCAGAGCAGGGCTGTTGGGCTGCACATGCCCTCTTTCTATGTAGCTTTTGTGGTAATGGTGGGGGAGGGGGTGGGAGGTGTAGAGGGAAAGTCCAATGTCCTCTGTTTTGTTCCTACTGGGTCCTTAATTTCCCCTCTTCCATCGTTTCTTCCCTTTAGCCTATCATCTTCAGGGAAAGCTACCTCTTTTGAAATATTCTCCTCACAGTGATGCTCTGAGGCTGAACTATACTCAGGGCCCAAGTGGGCTCAGTGTTTTGGCTTCTGTTGTTTCACTGTCTCAGAGTGCAGTTTTCTGCACTGGTTTCTGTTCCCTTCTGCACCTTGAAGTCTTTTCCTTTGCTTCTCCCATTTCTCCACAGAAGTGCTTCACAGCAGGCTGGTGGAAACTGCCTCACCATATAGGGAAAACTCTTCTATTTCTAGATATTTGAAGGCATTTTGTCTTTAGAGTACTGACAATGTGGAATACACATAGTTTTCTTGGTTTCTATCTTGATTTTTTGCTTGTTTGAGGAAAAATAAGAAATTTGGAATTAGGCCACCATCATTATTTTCCATACTTAGTAGCACCTTCTTGATCAAATATAAAACCATAAATATTATTTAACATCAAATAAGTTTTTCAGCTTTTATTAATGATATCTAATTTGCTGATTTGAGGTCTTTGCTACAGAGATAATTTCTATTATTTAGGACCACAATTTTATTGAAAGAATAACTGCCCCAGTCAGATCACTAGTTATCATAATAACTAAAATATTAATCTTTAAATTTTAGTTTCTCTTTAGTAACCCTTTGGAGGCTGGGCATGGTGGAGCACACTTGTAATCCCAAAACGTACACAGCAGGAGCAGGCAGATCTCTGTGATTCAAGGCTAGCTCTGTGTACATAAATGAATTCTAAGCCAGCCAAGGACACCTTGTTTTGTCTAGGTGACCTGTTCAGACAAAAGTAATGAAAACTGCTTTGGTCTTAAAGTCAAGTTTTACAATAAAATTTGACTTGCACATTAGTTTTATGTAACAATAAGATATTTCTGTATTCATATTTTTCTAGAGGAAAGTGTCAAAAGCATTAACAAAGTCTGTTCCTGTTTCCCTATAAGCTTTTTCAATAAGATCTTAACAAAGAGTGAATGCTTTATTTCTCATAGATAAGAACTGAATGATCCTAAGAAGCGCTCACTTCTCAAGATCTCTAAGAAGAGGTAGGGAATAGTTCACATGGAATCAAAAGCTTGTGAATCAAAAAACGAAGATCTTTTACCAAGTGGCATCACATCCAAAGGAGGTATGCACCTTTTCTAAAGCCAAAACAGGGCGGGAGGGATGCAAATTCAACAATCTTCATAATAACCATCTTAGCTCCTAGTTTTTAGTATGCTTTGTTTTTAACTGCAAAGCACAGAACTTAGTTGTGAATGTCTACTGTGCTGTTTATAATTCTGTTTTTGAGTTAGAGATTTCCTAGCGTTGTAACTGAGCATATCTGGATTTAGTATGTTTCCATTATCTTTTATCTAAATTGTTTCTGTGCTGATACCTTCATTTTTTTCAGTTTCTTGGTTAACTCAGCTCATGTCAGATCATCTCTCTTTAGGTATAGCATCATTCCTATTAACATTGACCTCCTGGTGGCCTAATAAAATCCCAGGTGCCCAACGTCTTGTCCTCTAAAGTTTGTTTGTTTGTTTAAGATTTGCTTTACTTGTACAAGTGTTTTGCCTGCAGTTATGTTTGTGCATCCCATGTGTGCTTGGTGCCCTCTGAGGTCAGGAGAGGATATCAGATCTGGTGGATCTGGAGTTACAGATGGTTGTGAGCCACCACTTGGGTTCTGGGAACCAAAGCTGGATCCTCTGCAAGAATAACAAGTGCTTTAATTACTGAGCCTTCTAGCCCCTTCTTATCCCTAAGCACACATCTTATTAGCAAGTGTTAGACTTCTGTGATGAGTCTCTTACCTCAGCTCTCTCCTGTATTGTTATGACTATGGAGCTCTCAACCATGTCATCACTGCCCAACCCTAGCCTTTTCAGTTCTAAACATTGAAATGTCTTAGATTCACACTTGCAAATTCTGATTCAGTAGGTCCAGAGTGAGGCTGAGGTACAACTATATTATTTTATCGTTTCTCAAGTGATCCTGATTTACTGCAAAGCTTGGCAACAGCTGTTAGAGACTCTGCTGTTACTCCTAAACTACCACTCTTCTGTGTGTGTGCCAGTGCCCGCATGCCCCTTTATCATTCTGCATTCTCACAGAAACCCAGATGCTTATTAGTCTAGCTAATATTTCCATTTTTAAACCTTTTTTAAAAAGATTTATTTATTTATTATATGTACACTGTAGCTGTCTTCAGACACACCAGAAGAGGGAGTCAGATCTCGTTAGGGATGGTTGTGAGCCACCATGTGGTTGCTGGGATTTGAACTCAGGACCTTCGGAAGAGCAGTCGGGTGCTCTTACCTGCTGAGCCATCTCACCAGCCCAATATCTCCATTTTTGTGTTGAGCTGCTGGGAGATTTTTGCTATGGATCTCTTACCAGTCTGTCACTTAAAAGTCATGGTCTCCTACCTCAGCAGGGTCCTGATGCCACAGAGAAATATTTGCCTTGACCAGGTCTCTTCCCAGCTTCAAAACTATACCATACTAAGTGAGATCCACACTCAAAGAATGACTCCCAGGCTCTTCACAGTTCAAATTTCCATCCTCGGATGTGGCAGCAGCTTTCCTCTTCCCAGAACATCTCAGCTGTCTCAAGCCCACTGGTGTTTACTGTGATGCTTCCACTCTTGAGTGTCCCGTCTCTCCTGTTCTCCAGACTGCTTGGTTGTTACTCCTACAAACTTGAAGGCAATTCAGTACAGAGGTCACGTGCTCACCCTCTTCCCCAGCCTGTCTCCTATGCATTCTCCTGTGTTCTTGGGGCTCTTAGTTGTGCTTTCACTTCCTGTTTTCCCATGAGACCTGTGCTCCTTCAGGGTTTGTTAAAGGAACCCCAAAATAGTGTTTGCCTCACAGTTGTCTTATGAATAATTAACAAATTCTCTAATATTTAGGTTCTTCAAGCCCGTTTTTTGTAACGTCTACTCATGGTACAATAATTGAAAACACATCTTCAACTGGGACTTTAACACAAATGCCCTTTTTTCCTAAATATGAAGTGGAACTTGATTCTCCGAGAAAGTCCACCCCTTACCCTGGAAAAGAGCATATTGAACGTGTTTTGGAAGAATATTCACATCAAGTTAAAGATTTGCAGAGAAGACTCAACGAAGTGAGTTGCATTCTCCTCTAGCCCCTGGCACCGGCTGTCTTGAAATAGAACTTATCCCCCTGAAAGAAAATATCAGTCATGGGTCCATCAGCTAAACCTACATTTGATCTTTCCTTTCTGTTGGGCTAATGAGACATTTACATACCATTTTCTTCTTGGTAATAATAATGTCTTAGTTTCATGAGGTAATTTTAGTAAAATCTGAATGCTTCAAAATGTTATAATTAATGACACTCATCTGCTATTAATAATTGGTTCAGGCCTGCTGTCCTGCTATTATGATAGCTGATTTCTCTTTGCAAACAGTGATAGAAAGGAAGATTTTACATGTATGTACATACAGATGGTTAAATAGATTTCAGAAGTATTGGCTAAAAATGTAAAAGGAACTCATCTAGACTCAAACTATGCATTAAGTTCCAGTAGCTACTTTGTAAAAGCCAGACTTCTTACTACCACATATAAGATCTTCATGCTAGCCTTGCTCAGTACCCATTCTCTGTCTGTCCCCTCTGCCCCAGTAGTGCTAAGCCACTTGCCCATCCTGGGTGGACCTTGTAAATCTAGATTGCCATGCCTGTCTACTTGACTCCTGGAAGATTTTTATCATCTATCAGGGCTCAGTTCAAGCATTTCCCTCTCTGAAGCCTTTCCTTCAGGTAGCATGGAGGGTGCTCTCTCTACAGTACTGTTTGTACATCGTCTGTGTTCAACAGCATGCTATTCTGCCTCATCAGACTAGATGAAGACTGTAGATGAGCCTACAATTTTATTAAAAATGGGAAAAATTATGTGCCATTTTATTATATACATGGCATACAAAGATAAATAAGCCAGGGCTCTCTCTCAAAGGAGTTCATAATTTTGGAGGCGAGCCAGTCATGTAAGCAAGTAGTGGTGAGACCTTGTGATAAATGCACCAACAAGACACACGGAGACAGAGGAAACAGACATAGTAGTAGAGAGAAGAAACAATGATTGGGCTGGCAAGATGGCTCAGTGTGGAGAGGTGCTAATGCACAAGCCTGGCAACCTGAATTCAAACCCTGTATCCTACAAGGTGAAAGGAGAGGATGGATGCCAAAGAGTTGTCTTCCCAAATGCGAGGGAGGGAGGGAGGGAAGGAGGGAGGGAGGGAAGGAGGGAGGGGCAGGCAACCTTAATTTATTTTCTATGTCTAATTTATTTCCGATTATCTCCTGGTAGAGTATGTCACATTTGACTGGTTCCCAGTAAAATCAGTAATACTTGTAATATTTACCAAACAGTGCTGTTATTATATTCCTATGTACCAGATATGTAAAGATGGGTGTGACCCTCCTTTTCCTCGGGGATCTTCGGCCAAAAAGGACCCATGAGAGGAAAAGTAACAGAGATGATGATGCATGTGTGCGTGCGCGTGTGCGTGTGTGTTCTGGAAGCCCTGTGAGTACATACTGTGAATGATGGCACCGTGACTAGCTGCAGGGATGCAGATCAACTCAAGGCTTATGTAATTTTGGGGATGGGGATCAGACTATACAGGGTGGGCAAAGGCTGAGGGCTTCCATCCCGAGCTGCCGCGTTAGCATGGAGAAGCATTTCAGGAACCTCAGGTGCTGGCTGAACAGGTTCTTAAGGAAGAAAGGAAGTAGACCTGTAATCTTAACCAAGGCTCTGTCACATTCTGCAGGTAGAGAGGTGGGGGTGGTGTTGAACTCCCCAGACAAGGGCAGAGTAGGGGAAGCGCTGCCATTGAAGGGATTCCTCGCTCTTTAAGCACTCACCTTTCTTACTCTCTTCTCTAGCCCTCTTTCTCTCTCTCTCCCTTTCCCCCTCTCTCCATGTGGCCATGGCCGGCCTCTCTCTTTCTATCCTCTCTCCTCCCTGCCTTTCTACAATAAAGCTCTAGCTCTAAAAACATAAAATAAATAAATAAATAAATAAAAAAGAAGAAGGGATTCCTCCATTACTCACCCAGCTCAGAAGACTATCTGGACCTTAATTAGCAGGGCTTTCCCACAGATGGGAAAGACATGGTCCCTTCCTTGTGGTAGGAGAGACTACTGTGAGAGTCGTCCTGCAGATGGACAGATGTTGATATGAAGCTTGGCTGGGACACTTGGTTTCTTTTTTTTTTCTGACTTGACTTGGCAACACTTGACACAGTAGCATCTCTGTCCTCCGATAGATGGCACCAGGCATCAGCCTAGGGCCTCATGTACACTAGACAAAGACTACTGCTGACTGCTGTTGCTTCCCCCTTCTTCCTCTCTGTGCCCTTTATCAAACACCTCCTCTCCATCTGCAATGCTGCCTGCCTCCCTTTCTCTCCTTGCTCCCCCTTCTTTATTCTTCCTTAAAGAGTCTCACTGTGTAACCCAGGCTGGCTGTAAATTTGAACTCCCCCTGCTGTATCCTCTTAACCTTTGGGAATTTAGGCATATGCCACTGTGGCCAGCCTTAGCATCCTAGTCTTTCTGTTTTGTAATTGTTTGTTTGTCTTCAGGTTGTTTTTGAGATAGGATTTCTCTATGTAGTCCTGACCTGACTGTCCTTGTACTCACTCGGTAGACCAGGCTGACCTCAAATTCACACTGCCTCTGACTCCTGAAATCAGTTTCTGAATACAGAAGAAATCTGATCAATCTTAGTTGACTTTGAAGAAGCCTCAGGCAAGAAAATATGTGAACACGACAGCATGTCTACCATGTCTGGGATTAAAGGCGTACACACCACCAACAACCACCTGGATCCCCAACTTAACTTTTCCTTTTCTTTCCCTTTCCTTCCTTTCCTCCTTCCTTCCTTTTTACCTTCCTTCCTTTTTTCCTCTATGGCTGTCTCAAAGCTTACTCTGTAGACCAGGATGGCCCCAAACTCAGAGATCTGCCAGTGTGCACCCCTGCCCCAGCATCCCATTCTTTATGACTGCAATCTTCATGTGTGGCAATAGAGTCTGCAAGCACATGCTCCAATCCCTACATTATCTTTGTTTCTTTTAAATCTTTCTCTTTTTTTATGTTTGCTTAATTTTAGTCTCTATTTTTGTATTTTAGGACCTTTTCATTTTCGATGGTTTTTGTTTTTCATTCAGACTCAAAAATGAGGTAATAAAAAAAGCTACTTATTATACAGTGGCCACTAGCTGTTGTTATACAGTGGCCACTAGCTGTTATTATACAGAGGCCACTAGCTGTTATTATACAGTGGCCACTAGATGTTATTATACAGTGACCACTAGCTGTTATTATACACTGGCCACTAGCTGTTATTATACACTGGCCACTAGCTGTTATTATACACTGGCCACTAGCTGTTATTATACACTGGCCACTAGCTGTTAGCAGGGAGATGCTTCAGTGCCTGGCTTTAGAAATGCCTGAATTTTTCTGTAGTTAAGCACCTTCACAGTTTTATGTTTTAAAAGTTTATTTATTTGCATTTTATATGTATAGTTGTTTGTCTGCAGGTTGTATGTATGAACTGTGTGCATGCAGTACTCACAGAGTCTGAAAGAGGGCATCAGATTCCCTGGAATTGGAGTTATAGGTGGTTGTCAGCTGCAGTATGAGTGCTGGGAATCAAACCCTGATCCTCTGCAACAGCTGCCAGTCTTCTGAACTGCAGAGCCATCTCCCGGCTTTAGAGTTTTAGATGGTAGTGGCTTTTGCCAAACATTTAAGTAAGTTAAAGGTAAAATTTGACTTTTCTTGATACATAATTTCAACCAGTTTTAAGAGACAAAACATTTTCCCATTTTTGTGTTGAGCTGGAAGACAGATTTGTTTCTCTCTCTCTCTCACACACACACACACACACACATACATAATATATAAACAATGAATTAACACATAACCCTTGAGAAATTATTGTTTATAGGATCTATATTTTGGTGGTTTAATATCTCTCTATATAGAGCTAGATTAATTTGTGTGTGTGTGTGTTTTTTTTTTCAGAGCAATGAATTACATGAGAAACAAAAATTTTACTTAAGACAGTCAGTCATTGATTTGCAAACAAAACTTCAAGAAATGCAAATGGAGAGAGATGCCATGGCTGATATCAGGTTGGGGTTTATTACTGAATTATTCCTCCTCCTCCTCCTCCTCCTCCTCCTCCTCCTCCTCTTCCTCCTCCACAAGTGCTAGAGCTTGAGCCAGGCTCTGGGCTTGGTAGGCAAGTGTTCTGTCAGTGAGGTACAGCCCAGCCCAGACACTGTTTTATGGCTTTATTCCTCACACTGGTGGAGTCCCAAATACTTGTAATCTCAGCATTTGGGTGGCTGATGTAGGAAGATTGCTATGAGTTCAAGGCCAGCCTGGTTACGTAATTGAGTTCTAGGTCATCCTGGGATCTATAGCAAAATTCTGTATATTTTTTTTTCTACTCCTTGTAGTAAAGTTGTGTTTTATCAATGTTATTTCTTTTCTTTCATTCATTTCCTAGACGAAGGGAGAGTCAGTCCCAGGAGGAGTCACGAAATCAGCTTCAGAATACAGTTCGTGAACTTGAAGCTGCCAAGTGCCTTAAGGAGGATATGTTGAAAGACAGCAGCACACAGATAGAGCAGCTACGAAAAATGATGCTTAGTCATGAAGGCGTGCTTCAAGAAATCCGATCAATCTTAGTTGACTTTGAAGAAGCCTCAGGCAAGAAAATATGTGAACACGACAGCATGTCTACCATGCACTTCCGCAGCCTGGGCTCAGCTATTAGTAAAATCCTAAGAGAATTAGACACAGAAATCTCTTTTCTTAAAGGGAGGATATTTCCAGTAAGTGGTGAGAACACTGGTTTATATTACAATGCATTGAGAGATAGTTTGTAAAATCCTTGAAAATAAGCCAAGCCTTCGTATCTTGTTCTCTGGATAATACACAATGCCGCCTCCTGATAGAAAACTAGCTATTTTACCTGTACAGCTTAGTGGGAGTATAGCCAGTGTGCAAGTGCTGTAAAATACAGGCATAGAGCTTCATTTAGTATTATTTCTATGTATAGCTCCCTAACGCATTCCTTTCATAGAAACTGCATTTTCTAAGCTTTACAATTACCAACACCCAAATTAATATCTCTATTTTAAAACCAGGTAGAGGATCAGCTTGAAACCCTGAAGTCTGAATCACAGAACAAAATAGAACTATTACTTCAACAACATCAAGATCGGTAGGTGTCCGACTGAAACAAAAACTTATGGGGATACTGTATTCTAGTTGTAGCCTCCCCTGTAGTTCCAAAGTCTATAAACTCAGAGATAACGAAAACAAAAATAGCCTTAATAACCTGTAGCAAACTTAGTTAGTTTTCTTCCGACACCTGTTAAAGCTGTAAGGAAGCCTTTATTTAAGCCTGGAGCACTGTAAATTTTGCTACAGGGGAAGAGAATGAGTTCATCTCCCAACACAATAAGGACAAGTGGGGATTTCCAGTGAGAAGAAGCTGAGGGCATTGGTGGGTCGAACATTACTCGCATAGGCTTGATGAATCCTCCTAAAGGTAGGCCATGGAAATAGATTTTCAAGCTCAAGGGTAAGCAACTTAATCACCTGTCAACAATTGACCAAATAACAAGAATGAGACTATTCTTACTGTGGTAGGCCTGACAGAGCCTGGGTAGAAGAGCCTAAGTTGATCTAAGAGTGACTTGTCACTTACCTGCTGCTTGGTTAAATGAAGCACGTAACACTCTGTGACTTAGTCAAAGAGTTGTAAGCGTGTATTCATAATGTGTTTGATTGATGGGATCCTTCTCTAGATCTCCCGGGAGATATAGCACATAGTATTCATATCGTGTAACAAACACATATTGCTTATAGTATTCAAGGTTTACAAAACAGGATCTCACTCTGTCACCCAGGCTGGCCATGAATTCCTGGATTCCAATGATCTTCCTGCTTCACCTTCTCAAGTACAGGACCAGAGTCACATACCACCATGCCTTGTTTAGTTCTCCTAGTTTATTGCTACTGAAATGCAGATTCAGAATTCTGAAACCCTAGCTGGGATTCTAGTGTTGTTATTAAAGGAGCAGCATGCCGGGCATGGTGATGCATGCCTTTAGTCACAACACTCGGGAGACAGAGCCGGGTGGATCTTGGCCATTTTGAGGGTACCTTGGTGTACACAGCAAGTTCCAGGACAACCAGAGCTACATAATAAGAGAGATCTTGTCTCAAAAAGAAACAACGAAAGAAAGAAAGAAAGAAAGAAAGAAAGAAAGAAAGAAAGAAAAGAAAGGAAGGAAGGAAGGAAAGAGAAGGAAGAAAGAGGGAGAGAGGGAGGGAGGGAGGGAGGGAGGGAGGGAGGGAGAGAGAGAGAGAGAGAGAGAGAGAGAGAGAGAGAGAGAGAGAGAATAATAACAGTTTAAAACCCAGGCATGTTAGTAATGTCTGTAATCCCAACACTGAGAAGGTAGAGGCCAGCTAGGACTACAAAATTAAAAGTCAGTCTTAGGGTTTTACTGCTGTGAACAGACACCATGACCAACGCAACTCTTATAAGGACAACATTTAATTGGGGCTGACTTACAGGTTCTGAAGTTCAGTCCATTATCATCAAGGTGGGAGCATGGCAGCGTCCTGGAAAATCTGGTGCTGGAGGAGCTAAGAGTTCCACTTCTTGTTCCAACGGCAGCTAAGAGAAGACTGACTTCCAGGAAGCTAGGATGAGGGTCTTAAAGCCCATGCCTACAGTGACACACCTACTCTAACAAGGCCACACCTCCTAATAGTTCCACTCTCTGGGCCAAGCAAACAAACCACCACACTGTCTCAAACAGATGAAAGAGTAGCATGTGTAAAACTGGAACAAATACTAAGTCTGAAGGTGTTGCAAGCATTAACTTGAGATAAGTCATAGGTGAGAAGAGCTTCCTATATTCTAACAGTCACTTTGTTCTTGCTTAGGATTGAGCAGCTGATCAGTGAACATGAAGTTGAGATAACAGGACTTACGGAGAAAGCCAGCAGTGCTCGAAGCCAAGCCAACAGTGTCCAGAGTCAGCTGGAAATCATTCAGTATGTGTGTACTAGTAGTTTGAAATTGATTCCATTTATTGTAACATAAAAGCTATTATTTTAAACTGGAGATTTGGCTCAGCCATCAGTAGCACTTGTTGCTCTTGCAGCAGACCTGGGTTTGAGTTCCAGAACTCACCTGGCAGCTCATTACTGTTATCTGTGATTGTAGTCTTGCAAGGGGAAGGGGTGTCCCTGCAGGTTTTATTGCTGATAGGGAAATGATCCAGGGGAGGGAAGAGTGAAAGTTGGTTCAGTCTAACTTAGGTAGCTGGTGCTGGGCCAAACCTCAAAGGTCAGATGCCGGTTGGTTTATTTTAGTCATCTATAAGCACAGCAAAACTTTGGGAAAAAAATTCTGATAATTATCTCAGTCCCATGAGTATAGCAGAGATTAAGACATGTTTACATTGAAATTCTTTTCAAAGTACAAAGATGGGTACTATTGATGTAGAGATAGTGGCCAAGATTTAGGGTCTGGGGAGAATGACTAAGGAAAATACGTCTGTGAGTGTCAGCTTTGGCCTGGCCCTAAGGTAACATAGCAGTCACTTAGGCTTCTGTAAAGTACAAGTGGCATCTCTCATAAGGATGGGTTTTGTGGTCCAGAAGCAATGCTCAAGATTTAGGAGGAAAGGGGCTGGGATAAGCAAAAGATAAATTCTGAGGGATATGGGTGGAGCCCGATAGCAAAGTATCACCAGGTTGGAAAGTACACTCTTCCCAGCATTCCAGGCGAACAGGTAAGCATCCTCTTTCTTTGAAGAGACAGGCCTGCAGCTATTATTCTAGTATGCTGTCCTAATACCTTTTTGAAGTTGCTTAGTAATTTCCATGTAAAAGTGATAAAACTTCTGTAACACGCTTTTGTGTCACTATGTATGAATCCTGGGATTTGCTGAGTTCATATTTAAAATGATAGGACAAAGTGTGTGTGTGTGTGTATATATATACACACATATATGTATAATTATGTGTGCATCTATGAACAAAGTTATACATAGGTATATATGTCCAAGTATATACATAAAATATATGTGCATAAGAAATTTTATAATTTGAACTAATGCAAAAAACTATGCATAGCCCTTTTATTTTAAAGGTCTACTGTGTTTATATGAGTATGTATACCTGTGTGTGCACATACAAGGACCTATGTGCATGTGGGGACCATAAAGAGCATCTGAGTTCTGAGAGCTGTAGTTCTAGGTATTTTCAGAATGTACAGCATGTTACGTAGGTGCTGGGGTCGTAAATCTTCTCCTCATGATTTCATAGTTAACACTCATAATCACTGAGCCATCTCTCTAACCTCCAGTGCTGATATTTTTAATCATATTGCAGAAGTAGAGAATAATGTAATGAACACACACATATATGTGTATATATATGCATATATGTATATGTATACATACACACACACACACACAGACACCATGAGCTTTGGCAAGTAACTTGTTTTAGGTGCTTGGAATTTAACAGAATTTTACATGCAGCACACCTAACTTATATCTCTAAGCATTGTCCTCAACCCTGAGCTGTAACTCAGAAGAAACAAGTTTGTATAATGAAAGACTGTTGTTCTAATGACTCCATATAAAGTCATTACTGGTAGTATCTAAGAGATGTGAGGGCCCATAGGGTACCATGCATATTCTTAACTTGATATCTGCTTTTCTGCCCATTCAACACTTTTTAGAGAACAGGCAAGGAACCAGAACTCCATGTATATGCGCCAGCTCAGTGACTTAGAGTCTACTGTTTCTCAGCTGCGTTCTGAACTGAGGGAGTCCAAAAGGATGTATGAAGATAAGGTCAGTTTAAACATCACTTCCAAGGGCTGTTTTTTTGCACATTGAATCATTTTTAATAGTTTGTTTGAAAATGAACAATCAATAATTTCTAACTAAAGGAATATTTTTAAAATCAGTGTTAGTTGGTAAACAAACATGCTAAATTATATGTTAACTTATAAACTTTTATTTAAGTTGATGTTTAAATTCATTATAAAGTGATTGAGAAATATTTTTCAGGTAATTTCTAGATAATAAATTGAGTAGCACAGAGTGTAGGGACAACACTACTCCTGCATGCCTGAAGCTCTAGATTAATCCTCACTACCACAAAATTGAGTTAAAAGTAAAGAATAGAACTATGCCATTTATCTTTTGCTAAGGCTTGGCTTGGCAAGTGTGGCCAGCTGTCTGTGTCTCCCACCAATGCTTTGGGGGCTTAATTCATCCCTTCAACTTCTAGTCATTTTTGTGTCTAGAAAACTAAACTTTAAGATTACTCAAAATAATAAAGTAAAAATTAGGAAACTCAGTCTTCCTATTTCATCATATAATTTCTCTTTAAAAGCAGATAATAATATTTTGCAGGAGGTGAGTCTGGAGAGATGGCTCAGCAGTCAAGATTGTGTACTGCTTTTACAGAGAGACCTGAGTTCAGTTACTGCCACCCACAGCATATGGTTCCCAGTCCCTGGAGCCCACAGCTCCAGCTCCAGGATGCCCACCATCTCCATGATTCCATATTATTATCAACCATTTATTCAGAGCTTAGATTTTTGTTAATTTCAACCATTTGAAAACAGTGAAATTCCTAAAACTAGAAAAACAAGAGTTGCCTTTCAGAGGAGGTCATGTTCTGCATCCCTGAGAAGGGTGTTGATGTTTGCCTTAAGTGGTTGCGTTCCACTTACTGTACAGTGTCTTACTTTGTGAATGTTTGGAAGATGAGTTCACTTAGGTTATCATAGAGCAGTAGTTCTCACCCTTTGGGATCTGCTCACCCTTTCACAGAGGTGGCATTTCAGATATCCTGCATATCAGATATTTATATTATGATTCATAACAGTAGCAAAATTACAGTTATGAAATAGCAATGAAATAATTTTATGGTTGGGTCACCACAACATGAAGAACTGTATTAAAGGGTCACAGCATCAGGACGGGGAACCCCTGCTTTAGAGAGCCTTGCAGAGATAACTCAGGTACAGTTTTTCCTATACCTTAGTTATTTATTTTAGGGTGGTCATTTAGAATAGAGGGTAATGCAGCTACCACCCCTTTCATAAATGACAACCATCCTGTTAGCTGCAATAGAGGAAGCTGGTCTCTGTGCTGGCAGACTTAATGGACAGACAGTGCAGCACTGTCTTCCACACATTGACTTACTGTCTTGTGCACAGCACAGCTTAGCTTCCACTGCCATTCCAGTGATGACCACAGGGAGGTGCTGTCTTCCTTGGCTCAATGATGTACATTAGATGTCTACCTTTAACTCTGTAGCAAGAGGAGGAAATTTTCACACGGTTTTATCAAAGTCAGCAGAGGAAATTAACAGGAACTGTATACTCTCACCCCAGCCATGTCTTGCAAACATCTTGATCACTACTCACAGGAAGGGAGTCCATGCAGTAAGAGAAGAAAGCCATTTACCTCTATTAAATGTCAGGTGGTATTCTCTCTCTTCAGATGTTGAGTTGAAGATCATTAAACTGATTTTATGATTAACTAGGGGTTGTAGTTTGAATAGCATCCATCCTTTTTAAATCTCTATGTATAGCTTCTAGTCTCGGGGCAAGATAATTTTAATTACTACTACCTCAAAGCATCCCTCGGGACCCAACTCAATAAAGCCAAGAGAAGCTCACTTTTGCCTTCTAGTTTCTTTTCTCAGGACAAACCTTTGTGTTGATGGCGATTGTCCACTCCCTGTAGACAAAGCACTCTATACAAAGGGCATGACCCTCCCTTCAGAAGCCAGAGCAGAAGGGTGGTCATGGTCTCAATAAAGCATGGCTAGGAGGATGTCACATGATAATCTGACAGACAGAGGAGCACCATTGTATTATAGTCCAGTAAAAAGGTGCTATTATTTTTAAAGTGTTATTCTTGACTATCCAAACCATTCTGAAAAGACAGATATTTACTGACATAAGACTCCGAAAAGTCACAAACTACTAAATCAAGCTCAATTCGCCTATGTTTTCTTATGTCATTTGTAATTACTATGGTTCTTCATTATATTGTAGCTTGAAAAAATGATCTCTTCATAAGCTTCATCCAGTTTGCTTATTTATCTTGTCTAATATATCATGTTGACATATTAGGACTATTGTCCTAATGTGTTCTAATGTAAATAATTGATCACCAATACTTTTTTGTTTGTTTGTTTGTTTGGTTGGTTTGTTTTGTTTTTTCGAGTCAGAGTTTCTCTGTGTAGCCCTGGCTGTCCTGAAACTCACTTTGTAGACCAGGATGGCCTTAAACTCAGAAATCCACCTGCCTCTGCCTCCCGAGTGCTGGGATTAAAGGCGTGCGCCACCACGCCCAGCTCTCACCAAGACTTTTGATAATCTTCTTTTAAGTATTTATTTATTTAATGTATATGAATGCTTTATCTGCATGTACACCTGCATGCCAGAAGAGGACATCAGATCACATTATAGATGGTTTTGAGCTACCAGTTGGTTGCTGGCAATTGAACTCTGGAAGAACAGTCAGTGCTCTTAACCACTGGGTCATGTCTCCAGCCCTGACTTCTGACAGTCTTAAGTAGTAAACACTTACTAAGGAGGATAGCCAGCACATGGGATGCTGATTTAGGAAGCTCGCACATTCAAGGCCTGCCTGAGCTACATCTTAAGGCCCCATCTCAAAAAAGGGGCTTCTAGGTTTAATCAGATCCTTGAAGTGTTGATAAAATACATCATTAACTGAAGGGATTCGAACCTGCTGACGGATAACTAGGCTCTCCTGGAGAAGCAACTCCTGCTGCCTGCTTGGTGTAACTGAGCAACAAAGATCAGGCATGTTACAATGAGGATTTGATTTGGAGGAACACAAAATATCATACTATGAAGTGGTTTTGTTAGGAAGACTTGGAAGCAGGATTTAAAAAGCATATTCTTGTGCACAGTTTGTTTAATTTTCGTATATTGTGACTTCATGTTGTTAAAATCTTAAGATACATGGTCTCCTTTGGTGTTTCAGTACAGATTTTAGTATATAATGTTCAAACACCAAGAGAAAAAAAGCAAAGAAAATAATGCAGAAAGGTTAAGGATAGAGCTCAGT
This sequence comes from Mus musculus, assembly GCF_000001635.26. Taxonomy (NCBI): domain Eukaryota; kingdom Metazoa; phylum Chordata; class Mammalia; order Rodentia; family Muridae; genus Mus; species Mus musculus. Next base: position 92,654,598 of record NC_000071.6, on the reverse strand, counting down.
TGGGGGAGTGCCTGCTTAGCATTCTTAGTTCTGAGTGGACCCCCAGAACATAGCTAACATGGTGTGCTAGAGCACACCTAACACGGTAGCACATGCTTGACATGCCAGTGACTGGGCAGTAGGAGCAGGGTCATGAGAGGTTCACGGTTGTCCTTGGCTACATGAGGAGTTTAAGACCGCCTGAGGTACCTGAGACTGCCTTAAAAACAAGATGTTTTTGATAAGCCTGAACAAAACTTTTCTACCTAGAATGTGGAAATTCAGAGAAAAGCTGTTACAAAGAATAATTTTTTTCAGGTTAACAAGTATTTCATATTGGTGAAAACAGACATTCTATATCTAGGAAAATTTTAGATGTAGCCTTTTTAAAAGCTGACAAAAGTGTTTTACTATAATGCTGTCTTCTATTCTTTTCTTTCCGTTTAGGAGCCTCCAGAATTCCCCTTTACGAATCTGGACCAGTAGAAGCTGTCACTATTGACTCTGTAGATTTGGCTTTACTTTTAACTTTCGCTTTTTGACAACAACAACAACAAAAGCATAGCACTATCTTTCTAAGTTCATCCTGTGTTGACAGTAGTTGGTGCTGGATTGCCTAGTCCATAGTGAAGATGGAGCAGCACTGTCTGGAGCTGTCCACTGTGCTAGCAGAGCGTATAACGGCTTCAGAGTTCTGTGCAGCTTCAAGCTGAAGCACAGAATCAGAGCGAAAGAAAGCACACTCATAAAAACAAAAAATAAAGCATAGCTGTAATATGATTTGATGTGATTGGCCGATACTCCTAAAATCAGTGAAATTTGAATAGAAATCTTGTACTAATTTGTACTGATCCAACCCAAAAAGTCTGTTCATGGATGGTGAAAAGGGAAAACCAGGCAAGAAAGGAGGAGGAAGCTTGTCTGTCTGTCTGTCTCTCCCGTGTCCGTGCTTCTGCACATTCTGAAGGCTTTTCTTGGCAGTTTTGTCTTACAGCTGTTTGTATCAGCTCGGCTGCGACTCCACTGGTTTTCCCTTTCACTGTCCATCCGTGTGTGCGAGCGATGGATTAATGCACACACCGTGCATACAGGCGTGTGTGCTCTAAAAAGTGAAAGGTAAAAGCAGAGCTTAGCAGCCGAGTCAGTACTGACAGCTACAGAGCCAGGTCCCTGCCTGCCAGCCGGGGGGTGGGGAGGGGGGTGCTTTGCCGGAGGACGGGAGGGGAGGACAGGCGACGGGCAGGTGGGTGCCAGAAAGTGTGCCCTCCCCTTCCCCTCCCCCTCTCCCTCCTATCTCTCTAGTTTTGGCCTCCTGTTATTGTCAAGTTTGATATTGTGAAAGAGCCACCCCAATTTTGATTTTTCTTTTTGCAGTAAAGACAGAGCTATTTTGAAAGAACATATACAAATAACCCTTTGCTCAAGGAGCGAAGGTTTGCACCCAGCTAGGAGAGTGGTGATTCAGACTAAAGACTTTTGTTCAACTTAGGGCCCAACGTAGAGGACGTATAGAATCCAGTCTAATCTTTTTTTGATACTTTTCTTATAAGTCATGAAAAACTTAAATAATAAGAAAAAATATTTTTAAAAAGTAAAGGTACACAATTGGAGGGAACATGAGAGACCATGTAGAACATCTTTAAAAATTGTACCTCAGCAAAGTGGAGGCATGGTGGTATGTGACCAGAGCCCAGCACAGTCTCCCTGAGCCTGCCAGCCCACAGAATTGCTGTGACGCAGTAAGATGTTGCGGCTCCTACTCCCTCCTGAGTGTGCTCACTCAGGCTTTCTTCTCAGACTGAATTGACAAGGCCACCTCGGCTGATGATTCATTTGCTCAGAAGCCACGTAGGTTAGAGGTTACACTCCCATCTTTCTCTGTATCTGCCCTCAGATGGGGCATACGAATCAAAGTTTTCTCACTGGTGTGGGTATTGGTTGTTTTGTTTGTTTTGTTTGTTTGTTTGTTTGTTTGTTTGTTTGTTTTAGTACTAGGGGTTGAATCTAACAGGCACTCTTCCACTGAGCTGTATCTCAGGTTAAAGATACTTCTTAAGCTAGGTATAGCAGAACAAGCCAGTAATCAATTAATTCTTGTGAAATTGTTTATAAAATGCATCTTACAATCAAATACAATCTATAACCTAATATTTCATGTGTACTTAATACTTGTGAGAATGCATTGTAGCGTTATAAAGCATAATCAGTCAGAGCTTTGTGCTTTATGTACTTAACCCTCATGGAATATTTTTAATATATAACATAATCACTCAAAGCCAACTTAAACATATATTCAGTGTAAATGTCAAAATTTATGTTCTAAGTTCTATAGGCTGATACTACATTATAGACAAATGCATAACTGTATGATATTTCTATATTAGCTCTTAGATTACTTATGTATCCATGTAAATGGATATAGAAGCCCTACACGTGTATGCTTTCTTGTCAAGGAGATAGGTATATATGTGTATGTGTATATGTGTAATGTCATTATTGACTATATATTGGTTTAATAAATGAACATTTTAAATGAATCTGTTTCAAGTAAAAATAAAAAGTTATTAAGAAAAAATTTGTCTTGGTCATGTTTTCCAGTTAAGAAAGTTTGATCACATCCAAACTGTTTTACTCTTGACACAAATTTTCAAGCCTATTTAATAGCCTTAGGAATAGGAAGAAATGTGCAGTATTTATGCCAGTATGAAACCTTTTTGAATTCTAGAAAGTAGATGATTATTTTTTAAATAGTTGTAACTATGGTGAGGTTCATTGCATAACACTAAGTATTAACATGTTCTTATGAAATGGTTCATTATCTAATTCTTCATATTGTGTGGCTCCGCTCAGATCAAAACCCATAGTCTCCGTAGTCTGGGATCTCCACTCTGTGTTGAAGGCTGTAGGAACATTTGCGGTCCTGAAGGCAATGCCCTCCTGTAGACCTGCGAAGTGCTGAGTTTGTGAAAGGAATCCCTCTGTGATACATCATTGGTTCAGTGAACTACATTTCTCTTTCTTCAGAAAAACAGCTGCCCTGACTGAAGGAAAAATACATTCATTAAAGCTGGCTCTCATTCCTGTTTGTAGTTGAAGAGAATGAAGTTTTGAAGCTTAAATTGTCCAGTGCTATATTCTCCTGACTCTAAATCTATAGATATCCACTCATTCTTCTGAAACATGGCACCATGATGACAGCAGGAATACTATCCTGACTCATTCTTTTATATTCAGTATCTGAGACTCTCTCTCTCTCTCTCTCTCTCTCTCTCTCTCTCTATCTCTCTCTCTCTCTCGTGTGTGTGTGTGTGTGTGTGTGTGTGTGTGTGTTTTCAAGACAAGGTCTCATTATGTGGCTCTGACTATCCTGGAACTCACTCTGTAGACCAGGCTGGCCTTTAGCTCTCAGAGATCCGGCTGCCTTTATCTCCCACGTGCTGGGACTAAAGGCATGCATGTACCACTATGCTGATCTGAGACACTGATATGCTAAAGCAAAATAGCTCTTTTTGGTATTCCAAGAGTCACTTGTTGGGGTCTACAACACATTATGCCATAAGAAGATAAATTCTTCACAGACGATAAATTCTGAGGCGTAAAAACTCAGTGTACTGTGCCCAGATACAGCAGTCACAAGTGCTTTATTTTGATTAATATCCACACTAACTCCTATGGAGATGTTAAGGCTAGAAAACCCTGCATAAGACCTTTCCGTTTCAACTCTCAGGGAGACCAGCTGTTCTCGGAAGGCTTTGTTTGAGTATAGCCAGCCTGGCTGCATGTGTTTGATTTGGAATTTCTTCCAGATAGAAGAGCTGGAGAAGCAGTTAGTCCTTGCCAATTCAGAGCTCACCGAGGCGCGCACAGAGCGGGACCAGTTCAGTCAGGAGTCAGGAAATCTGGACGACCAACTCCAAAAGCTCTTGGTGAGATTTTGCTCTAAAGTACAGGATTTGGAGTCTGGGGGAATTCTCATTACATTTCACAAACTAATTAACATTATAAAATTATGGCTTTTATAAAATATTTGTGCATACACATGGAATATCATTCTATATACGTCATGTGTTTTTAAAAAGGTATTATATTCTCTGGGTCTTTTTCCTTAGTCATGGCTATTACAGTGCTAAATGATATAAGCTTTCAAGTAGCCATAGTTTTTGAGTTAGAACTGCCATTTACTAAATTCAAGTGATGTATTCATTTTGAAGCAAAATGATGTTCAAAACACAAATGATGTACTTACCAAATGTAGAGATTACAGTTATGAGATGCTACTCAGAGACTAGCAAAAATATTTAAGCAAAATATTAGTGTAATTTTCTAGGAAATAATCACTCTTAGTCAAGCTGTTGAGAATTATCTATATCTAAGGCTTCTCAGATCACACAGCTCCAAATCAGGTGAGGCAAACAGGTGAGCTTGTTTCATACGACATATGATCATATGACAGTGGGTGGAGAAAGAACGTTGTCACTTCTTTTAGGCAGATCTTCACAAGAGGGAGAAGGAACTGAGTCTGGAGAAGGAGCAGAACAAGCGTCTGTGGGACCGAGACACAGGCAACAGCATCACTATCGACCACCTGCGGCGAGAGCTGGATGACAGAAACATGGAGGTGCAGAGGCTGGAGGCCCTGCTCAAGGCCATGAAGAGCGAGTGTCAGGGCCAGATGGAGCGGCAGGTGAGAACATACAAGCTGTGCCATTGCTGGGTGGCTGGCTTCTTCCTGGGGGAAGAATGTTCTTTATGTTTGCTTACAGAGCTCCTGCTCCTGCTCCTGCTCCTGCTCCTGCTCCTGCTCCTGCTCCTGCTCCTGCTCCTCCTCCTGCTCCTGCTCCTCCTCCTCCTCCTCCTCCTGCTCCTCCTCCTCCTGCTCCTGCTCCTCCTCCTGCTCCTCCTCCTCCTCCTGCTCCTGCTCCTCCTGCTCCTGCTCCTCCTGCTCCTGTTCCTCCTGCTCCTGCTCCTCCTGCTCCTGCTCCTCCTCCTCCTCCTGCTCCTGCTGCTGTTCCTGCTCCTCCTCCTGCTCCTGCTGCTGTTCCTGCTCCTCCTCCTGCTCCTGCTCCTGCTCCTCCTGCTCCTGCTCCTCCTTCTGCTCCTCCTCCTCCTCCTCCTTCTTCTTTTTAATATTTTAAAAGATTTATTTTATTTATGTGAGTACACTGTAGAAAAGGGCATCAGATCCAATTGCAGATGGTGTGAGCCACCATGTGGTTGCTGGGAATTGAACTCAGGACCTCTGGAAGAGCTCTTAACCACTGAGACATCTCTCCAACCCACAGAGCTTCATTATACACACACACACACACACACACACACACACACACACATACACAGAGTCCTGATGATCTGACAGCAAAATGATTTAAGTTAGGCTATTTGAACTGTTCAGTTCAGGATTTCATGCTTTGAGTTAACTTGCCTGCCTCCCACCAAATAATAATAACAATAATAATAGTAATAATGGTGACATTTCCTTTTACTAAAGATGGCAGCCATTCAGGGGAAGAATGAGAGTCTGGAGAAAGTGTCCTCCCTCACTGCACAGCTGGAGTCCACCAAGGAGATGCTGCGCAAGGTGGTGGAAGAGTTGACAGCCAAGAAGATGAACCTTGAGAGCTCTGAGAGGACGGTGTCTGACCTGACAGCTTCCCTCCAGGAGAAGGAACGCGCCATTGAGGCCACCAATGCAGAGATCACGAAGCTCCGCTCCCGGGTGGACTTGAAGTTGCAGGAGCTTCAACACCTGAAGAATGAGGGCGATCACCTCAGAAACGTGCAGACGGAATGTGAGGCGCTCAAACTCCAGATGGCGGAAAAGGACAAGGTCATTGAGATTCTGAGGCAGCAGATTGAAAACATGACTCAGCTGGTAGGCCAGCATGGACGGACCGCAGGTGCCATGCAAGTGGAGAAGGCTCAGCTGGAGAAAGAGATTAATGATCGGAAGCTGGAGCTGCAGGAGTTTAAGGTCTGCGTGGTGCTTGTGGGCCGGTTAGCTCTTGAATGTTCTGTTCTCAAAGCAGCAAAGACCTAATTATTGGGAAGGGTTCTTGAGGTTTGCGGCCTACTGTAGAAAGTATCTGAGTTGATATGCATGTGTGATTTTTAAGAAGAGATCTCTACTTTCACTCTGTAAAAAGGAATGTGGGACTCCAAAATGGCTCAGGGTCAAAAGGAAAACGGCAAGGAGTGCAGCCTCTCTGTGGAGTGGTCCCACAGAACCTGGAGTGGGAGATGTGTTCTCAGACGGGAGCTCGATCCCCATGTCCTCGCTCCTAATAACTATATAGCATGGGCCTGCTCGCTCCATGCATGTGTCTGTGACAATTACAAGGAAACAGAAAGACACAACTTGATTGGACTATTGTGTGGCTTAGATAAGAAAATATGCATCAAAGTCAAGCTGGCCTATGTAAATATTATTCTTTCCCCCCATTCTGTAATCCCGTTCAAATAATGAGCCTCCTTACTGCATAAGTGAGTCAAATCAAAGTTAAAGCAGGGCACACAGCTTAGTTGTCTCCCTCTCTCTCTCTCTTTTTTTTTTTTTTTAAAGATCTATGGGCTGGAGACATGGCTCAGTGGTAAAGAGCACTGACTGCTCTTCCAGAGGTCCTGAGTTCAAATCCCAGCAACCACATGGTGGCTCACAACCATCTGTGACAAGACCTGATTCCCTCCTCTGGTGTGTGAAGACAGCTACAGTGTCTTTAAAAAAAAATTTATTTTTTATGTATATGAGTACACTGTAGCTGTCTTCAGACACACTGGAAGAGGGTAGCAGATCTCATTAACAGATGGTTGTGAGCCACCATGTGGTTGCTGGGATTTGAACTCCGGACCTTCAGAAGAGTAGTCAGTGCTATTAACCACTGAGCTATCTCTCCAGCTCCCTTGGTTATCATTGTAGGGTTTTTTTCTCCCCATATCTTTATGAATTTTTTTTTGAAGCCAAGGCCCACAAATCTCATGATGTTGGCTTAAGCTAACCTCAGACTTGCAGTGATTATTCTACCAAGCTCTGGGATTCCAAGAACAAATCACAAAACACAAAATCTGGCTTTTTCTTTTTGAGATAGTTTCACTATGTAACCATGGCTGTCCTGGAATTTACTATATAGATCAGTAAGCAAAGTGGACTGGGTGTAACCTTTAAAGGCTTGTCCTGGTGGTCTATTTCTATTAAGACGGTACTCAAAGCTGGGCAGTGGTGGCGCACGCCTTTAATCCCAGCACTTGGGAGGCAGAGGCAGGCGGATTTCTGAGTTTGAGGCTAGCCTAGTCTATAGAATGAGTTCCAGGACAGCCAGGGCTACACAGAGAAACCTTGACTGAAAGAAAGAAAGAAAGAAAGAAAGAAAGAAAGAAAGAAAGAAAGAAAGAAAGAAAGAGAGAGAAAAGAAAGAAAGAAAGAAAGAAAGAAAGAAAGAAAGAAAGAAAGAAAGGAAGGAAGGAAGGAAGAGGAAAAGAGAAAAAAAAAAAGTACTTAAAGTAGCACCGCCAGCTAGGTAACAAGCATTCAGATCATGAGCCTGTGGAGGGAGCCCTAGATTCAAACAGTAAGAGCTGCCAAAAGAAAAAGGTAATGTGGTAAAGCCCAGAGAAAATCAGTTTCCAGAAGTCGCTTTATGCTCCATACATACTCAACTACCCCAGCAAGAAACCATGAAAACTAAAATGCTGCCCACAGAGCTTATTGTGGGCACAGTCCCAGGATGGTTTAATGGAGGCTGATGATGTATGTGCCTATTTGTGGCAGGGTTCAGTTTTTTGTCTCCAAGAAGGGAAGCAGGTATTCAGCCTAACTACACAGCTCACAGAAACAGTTTACACAATGAGCCACTCTTAGCAGCTAAGTCTCAAAAAGGTTTCATGAATTCCTAAATGCCAGCCAGAGACCAGCCTTGTGAGCCATCTTGATGAACAGGAACAGGCAGCCCCTCCCCTCACATCCATCTCCCTCCCTCAATCTATCCCCCTCCCTCACATCCATCCCCCTCCCTCACATCCATCTCCCTCCCTCACATCCATCCCCCTCCCTCACATCCATCTCCCTCCCTCACATCCATCCCCATCCCTCACATCCATCCCCCTTCCTCACATCCATCTCCCTCCCTCACATCCATCTCTCTCCCTCACATCCATCCCCCTCCCTCACATCCATCCCCCTCCCTCACATCCATCTCCCTTCCTCACATCCATCCCCCTTCCTCACATCCATCTCCCTCCCTCACATCCATCTCTCTCCCTCACATCCATCCCCCTCCCTCACATCCATCTCCCTCCCTCACATCCATCCCCCTCCCTCACATCCATCCCCCTCCCTCACATCCATCCCCCTCCCTTCCATCCATCTCCCTCCCTCATATCCATCCCCCTCCCTCACATCCATCACCCTCTCTCACACCTCCTTCCATCTCTGTTGCTAATCTCTGTCCTTTACCAACTATTATGGTTTGAGTTTGGGATGTCCTCCCAAGTCTTGTGGCTTGAATGCTTGTTCCCAGGTGACAGTGATGTGTTAGATGGTTGTAAAACCGTTGGTTCTGTGACCTAGCCAGCAAAAATGGGTGACTGGAGGAAGGTCTTGAAGGTAATATTTGCTTTGGGTTCTGGCTTGAGTTCTTTGCTTTTTGACCTGCCAAGATGTCAGGAACCCTCACAGCACGTCTCTGCCACTGGACTGAGATGTCCTAGCTCCCATACCTTCCTGTCATGATGCATCCTCAGAAACTGGGAGCCAAAGTACCACCCATACATATTCACTAAGTTGCTCCTCATGGGTATTCTATCACAAGGAAATTCTATTAGTGTCCTTAGAAGTACTGACATTAAAAGTAGATAGAGTATCAATGAGACTGGTTTGTGCTATATATGTACACGTTCTTTTACTGTATTTTGTCTTTGTCAAACCAGATTTTAAAAGATAAAAAAGATGCAAAGATTAGGGAGCTTGAAGCCCGAGTGAGTGACCTCGAACTGGAGAAGGTGAAGCTGGTGAATGCAGGCTCTGAGCGGCTCCGAGCGGTGAAGGACATCAGACATGAGAGAGATCAGCTGCTAAATGAGGTGAAGACTAGTAGGACTGAACTAAACCATCTCTCAGGTATGGCACCTCAGTTTCCTCTGTCCTAAATGCTGTGAGGTCCCACACCACAAATGCAGATAGCCACACTGCTCCAGCTATGTGATCTGCGCCCCACTTCTTCTCACAGTTGTCTGCGAGGAGCTTGCTTCTTGATGCTTACTAACCATTACCTGTATTCAGTCCTCGGTTCCAAAGAGTGGGACGAGGTATTGAGACACTGGGCTTCCTAAGGGGTTGTCTTTACTGCTTTGTTATTCTGGAAATGGGAGCCTTGCATCCTTTGAGCCAAATTACTTGATTAAAGGTTTAATAAACTGACATGTATAAATAGAAATTATGCAAAACAGGAGAAATCCATATGAGGGAACAGAGGCAGTGGCAGCAAGAATGGGAGAAGAGCAAAGAATTGAGACTCCTTTGGGCAGTGTGGTTGTGCACACCTTTAAACCCAGCAGTGGGGAGGTGGAGGTGATGGATCTCTGAGTTCAAGACCAGCCTGATCTACACAGTGAGTTCCAGGGCAGCCAGAGCTATATAGTGACATCCTTTCTCAAAACAACAACAAACAAAACCATACACACCCCTCTACCCACCAACAAACAAAACCATACACACCCCTCTACCCACCAACAAACAAAACCATACACACCCCTCTACCCACCCCCATGCAAAACAAAGAATAATTTGGAAGGTTGCTGCAGTAGAATTAGTGACTGGTCCATTTGTTCTGGGTTTTTAGTTTGTGGGATTAGGAAGCAATAATAGCAGTAACTAAAAAGAGAGCTAGGGAAAAGGCAGAGGCAGTCAGATGAGGCAGCACGGAGGACATGTAGGGCTGGACTTGTGTATGTAAATCTGTATGGTAGCCAAGTGTGGTGCATGACAAGGAGAGTCATGCTTATTTTCAGCAATATATTAAGCTTGAGACAAGCCTGACTGCATAAGACCTTGTCTTCCCCTCAAAAATCTATATCATATTCTTAGGAAAATAGAATGTATGGTGGATGAGTTTGTGGCAAATGTTTTTAGAGTAGAGAAGTCTTTGAAACGTTGACACACATATGCACTGCATTTGGTCATACCCATTCCTCCTACTTGTGTTCTACTCTCTCTGGGACCCTCTCCTGTCTCCCTCCCATCTGCGTGTCCTCTTACTATTATTTATTATAGCCCACTAATTCCAATTAGTGTTGCTTAAATATGCATTGATTTAGGGCCATCCACCGAAGCATAGGCAACCTACAACACCCCTGAAAAACAAATAAAAAACGAGGTCTTCCCCGGCAGCCATCAACTACCAATCGTTCCTCAGCTGTGAGCGGGGTCTGGGAGTCTCTCCTGTCATTAATGCTGGAATGTTGACTGTGTTCCAGATATTTTGATAGTTACTAGAGAGAGATAGACAGACAGACAGATAGATAGATAGATAGATAGATAGATAGATAGATAGATAGATAGATAGATAAATGAAATAACTTGGTAGTAAAATACTTGCCTGTATAGGCAAGGCCTTGGGTTCAGTATATAGACAGTATATATCTTAGGGTGGGATGAAGACGAGACCCTTGGAAGTCTGTAGTGAGTGAGTTTGTCTCCAGCCTCTGAGATGCTGCAATCACTGAGGACATTGTCGTTGTGTTCTGTAGAGGACTATGAAGTCTTAAAGAGGAACTTCCGGAACAAAAGTGAGGAGATGGAGAGCACCACAAACCGCCTGAAGATGCAGCTCAAGTCGGCTCAGTCGGAGCTGGAGCAAACAAGGAACACACTCAAGACCATGGAAGGCTCCGATGGCCACGGTACGCTCTGCTCCAACCCCTCTGTCTGTAAACCCATTGCCTAGAGTGTCTCAAACACAGTCCTGGATATACTGCGCGGCACCTCTTCACAATGCCCCGCAACGTGAGAAAGACACACCTCAGTGTGGGTGCTGGGTGGCACAAATGTGTTTCTACCGATTTAAGGGAGGTTGACATGTGCTTTAGTCCCTAATATATCTGAAGACATATCACTTTTTCTTTCTATGGCTATTTCAGTAATTTTTAACAAATCTCACCGTTTCTCCTTATTTTTAATTTTTTTATTAGATATTTTCTTCATTTACATTTCAAATGCTATCCCCAAAGTTTCTCCTTATTCTTAAAGCTAGAAACACAAGAAATTTTTCATTAAACCTCATATTTTTACACGTACAGTGTCTACATAAACTGTAGCTCAATGGCTAATTGGCAGCTCTTGACTTCTTCTCTGTGATAAAAATGAGACGAGATTGGTAATAAGGCCTCTAGACGAGGGGTCTGTATCTCACAAAACACTTGACACCTTCTGCTCACGGCCGTACTAGTCCACGTACGTGAGTGCCCTTGAAGTGCCCGTGAGTGCCCATGAGGCTCGTCAGTGAGAGCAGCTGCTCCTCTCAGGGCCTTCTGCCATGCTGGGTATATCTGTATTAGCTGACTATACAAATTTAAGCATAGTTTTTGTATTTTATGACTTCTTTAATATGTGTGTGCATGTAAGTATGTGTGCAGAGGTCAACATGAGGTGTCTACTTCCATTATTCTCCACTTTATTTTTTGAGACAGTCTTTCTTGCTTGCTGACCTGGAGGTCCTGATTTTGTTACATTGCCTAGCCAGAGAGTACAGGATTGCATGTGGCTGCTCCATGCCAGGCTTTGTTGTTGTTGTTGTTGTTGTTGTTGTTGTTGTTGTTGTGTGTGTGTGTGTGTGTGTGTGAAAATTCGGTCCTCACACTTCCACAGCAAGTATTTACCAACTAAGCCATCTCCTAGCCCCTATCTTTTTTTGTTATTTAAGTTAAAAAATTGTGTGTGTGTGTGTGTGTGCGTGTGTGTATGTGTGTGTGTTGAGGTCAGAGGACAACACTCTAGAGCTGGCTGTCTCCTGAGACATCTGTTGGCCCCTGAGGTTATTTGTTTTTTTGTTGTTGTTGTTTTTTTTTTGTCTGTTTGTTTGTTCTAATTAGTTAGGAGATTCATTTATGCTTGTCCAGCAGCACAGTTTGTTTTGTTTGCCCAGATTGGTCTCAAAGTTGCTGTGTAGCTGAGCTGACTCTGAGCTCCTGCTCTTCCGGTTTCTATTTCCGGAAGCTGGGGTTAAAGGCATTCCGAACCACACCTGGCAAGAACCAGATGCTGTTAATGAAAAAATCAGACTTAGCATTTTTCTGATGGGTTGTTTTCAACAGATAGTATGTTTTTCTTTTCCTTTTAAACTTCTAATTTATAGCTAGGCCTGACTCAAAGCAGCATTAGTTTCAAACAGACTTTCTCAACTGACTTGTAATAAAAGATAGGGTCTTCTGACTTTACACTTCTATGTAAAGACAGGTTCACCATAATGTTTCCTTAGCTTACCACACCCTAAAGAGTCCATGGTGTGTATCTAGCTAAAACATTCTCATGGGGAGATGCTGGGGACACAGCTCAGTGGATTAGAGTATCTGTTACTCTTCCAGAGGACCAGGGTTGAATTCCCAGTACTCAAATAGGTGGTTCACAGTCATCATAACTCCTGTTCCTGGGGCTCTGACTCCCTCTTCTGGCCTTCACAGACGGCACAAAGCACACATGTGGTGTACATACATACATGCAGGCAAAAAGCTCATCCATATAAAATAAAATAAAATAAAATAAAATAAATCTTTTTTAAAAAATGGTCTCATTTTTTTCCAAAAACAATCATTTGTATGCTTCTATGATATTTTTACTACTGAGACTGTAGTGAGTTCTAGCATATGACAATATCTTTTGAGGATGAAATTGAATGGCTTGTGACATCCCTGGAATCTTTTAGAAGTCTGTTAATAGTAGATATCTTAAATGATATTTAAAACATGGGTTTCTGAAAAAAATCATCTTGGTTAAACATCTATGACTATTTATGTGTTTATTTCCTATATGTGTATAAATTTATTATTATTACCAATGAAAACATGAAACTAACTAGTCAGTGAAATTAATTCTAATAGCAAAGAAACCACAAAACATCAGCATAGGGGCTGGAGAGATGGCTCAGCGGTTAAGAGCACTGACTGCTCTTCCAAAGGTCCTGAGTTCAATTCCCAGCAACCACATGGTGGCTCACAACCATCTGTAACAAGAACTGACGCCCTCTTCTGGTGTGTCTGAAAACAGCTACAGTGTACTTACTTACATACAATAAATAAATCTTTAAAAAAAAACATTAGCATATATATTTTTCTTAGTTGAGAATCTGTGAGTGTTTGCTGCAGTTGTTATATAACCCAATACTGTGAATCCTAAAGTCCTTACTTCATGATATTTAATGGGCACTTCCCAGGAACCTTAGTGCTTTTCACTTGCTGTCTTGTCAAGAATTTCAGTAGGCTTTCAAAATGTACAGCTTGCATCTTTCTCTCAGCTATGAAGGTGGCAATGGGCATGCAGAAGCAAATCACAGCCAAGAGAGGTCAAATAGATGCCCTGCAGAGCAAGGTGCAGTTTTTAGAAGAGGCCGTGACAAGTGCCAATAAGGTGAGTCTTTGTCCTGAGAAACCAGCATGGTTACTCACTCACTCGTTTGCTCGTTGTACTGGCTAGTTTTGTGTCAACTTGACACAGCTGGAGTTATCACAGAAAAGGAGCTTCAGTTGAGGAAATGCCTCCATGTGATCCAACTGTAAGGCATTTTCTCAATTAGTGATCAAGGGGAAAGGCCCCTTGTGGGTGGGACCATCTCTGGGCTGGTAGTCTTAGTTCTATAAGAGCAGGCTGAGCAAGCCAGGGGAAGCAAGCCAGTAAAGAACATCCCTCCATGGCCTCTGCATCAGCTCCTGCTTCCTGACCTGCTTGAGTTCCAGTCCTGACTTCCTTTTAGTGATGAACAGCAGTATGGAAGTGTAAGCCAAATAAACCCTTTCCTCCCCAGACTGCTTCTTGGTCATGATGTTTGTGCAGGAATAGAAACCCTGACTAAGACACTCGTTAATACACCATAAGGCAGAAGAAGGCATAGCACAGGAAGTGCAGTTGGGGAGACATTTCTGATTGAGAGAATGAGGGAAAGATTCCAAAGGAGTCTTGAATGAGGAATTTTTAAATTTAATTTAATTTTTAGGGTTTTTAGTTTATGTGTATGACTGTTTTGTCTGCATATATGTGTGTACATATGTGTATATATATATATATATATATATATATATGCACACACATGTATATATATGTGTGTGTATGTACCACATGCATCCATATGTGTGCAGACACAGAAGATGTGTCAGATGCCCTGGCACTGGATTTATGAATAGCTGTGAGCTACCATGTGGACGCTGTGACCCACACCTGGGTCCTCTGCAATAGCAACAAGTTCTAAACTGCTGAGTCACCTCCAGGATCCTAGTCACATAGAGTTATCACAGTCATTGACTGAAAATGTTCAGAAGCAGACATGAAATTTGTGTTATGTCCAAATGTTCTCTGATGACAGTTTGAAGCAAATTTACATTTTTATATTATAACAGAACTGAATGCAATGAACATGCAAAAGAAATGGCATAAGTAAAAATAATCAGTGTAACTAAATTAATTACTAGCTGATCACCCACAGTGAGCCCTGGGGATCCTTTAGAATGTACATATATTGCTTTACCCCTTATCTTATGTACCTATCGGATTTCCTTTTTCTGTTCTTTCCCATTTTCCTGAACATATTCTTTTCTCTTTCTCTTTATTCCTTCCTTCTGGGAATCTGAAGTAGTGCTTCTCCCAGTTGATGGTACTTAGGGATTTGTGCATTACTGCTTGATGTCAACCCATGCCTGCCTCCACCTGAAACAGCTCAGAGACACTCGCTCAGACAAAGCAAGAGGAGACTGGCAAAACAAACCCAACTTCCAATCTACGGATGTTCCTGCCCAATCCAAGCAGAAAAAGGGGAGGGGGGAACACACACACACACACACACTGTGTCATGACAACACTTTCTGATGTATTTGTAACAAACACAATGATTATGAAAAAAATACAAAAAAGCAGACTAGATAATGTGGTGCCCATGTTTCATGTTAACAATTAGCCACTCTTTGTATTCGTTCCATGGTACTTTTCTAAAGGAGAAAACTAATTTGGAAAGTTTTTTGTTTAATACTGACCATATTACATCAGCTATTTTATTTGCACTACTGTCCTGACAGGTAGCTTGAGAGCTAGATATGTCTGTCCCATGTGTTTCTGTCATACGACCTACAGTAGACATTGGTGAAAGAACCATGAGCAAAATTGAAACTCTTGAGACTTTCAAATAAATGCATCTTCTTTAACTATGTTATTGTTTAAAATAAATCTCAGTAAAATTTAGTATACAGTTATTCAATCCTACTGCACCAAAATTCTATTTTTTAAATTTAATTTTGTTTTATTTATTCTCTTTACACCCCACTCACTGTCCCCCTCCCAGTCACCCCTCCCACAGTCCTTTCCTCTTTCCCCATCCCCCATCCCCTTCTCCTCTGAGCAGGTGCCCCCTTACTGGGTGTCCCTTAACCCTGGCACTTCAAGTCTCTTCAAGGCTAGGCACATCCTCTCCCACTGAGGCCAGATGAGGCATCCCAGGTAGACAAACATATCATACAGGCAACAGCTTTTAGGATAGCCTCCATTTCAGTTGTTCAGGACCCACATGAAGAACAAGCTGCACATCTGCTACATATGTGTGAGAGGCCTAGGTCCAATCTGTGTATGCTCTTTGATTGGTGGTTCAGACTCTGAGAACTGCAAGGGTCCATGTTAGTTGACTCTGTTGGTCTTCCTTTGGAGTTCCTGTCCCCTTCAGGGCCCACAATCTTTCCTGCTATTCTTCCATAAGAGTCCTCAAACTCCATCCAGTGTTTGGCTATCCCTGTATTGTCTGAGTCAGATGCTGGGTGGAGCCTCTCAGAGGTCAACATGCTGTCTGCAAGCATAGCAAAGTATCATTAATAGTGTTAAGGATTGGTGCTTGCCCATGGGATGGGCCTCAAGTTTGGCCAGTTATTGGTTGGCTATTCCCTCAGTCCTCCATGTCTGTATTTCTTATAGAAAGGATAAATTTTGAGTTGAAAGTCTTGTAGGTGGGTTGGTATCTCTTATCGCTCCACTGGGGTTCCTGACTGACTACAGGAGGTGGCCTCTTCAGGTTCCATATCCCTAGTGTAGTGAGTCACAGTTAAGGTCACCCCCATTGATTCTTGAAAGCCTCCCTTATCCCAGGTCTCTATCTCTACCTAGAGATGCCCCTCCCCTCCTCACCCCAGTCAGTTGCAGATTTCTATTCATACTCATGGCCACCTAGTCATCTCTCCTGTCCTTTCTCGTACCTGATCCTGAACCGCCCCCCACTCCCTTTCCCATCCCCCCTCTCAGTACCCTTTCTCCATCTGCCTTTTATGACTATTTTATTCCTCCTTTTAAGTGAGAGTCAGGCTTCCTCACTTGGGCCTTCCTTCTTGTTTAGCTCCTTTGGTTCTGTGGAGTTTAACATGGTACCTGTATTTTATGGCTAATATCCACTTACAAGTGAATATATACCATGTATGCCCTTTGTGACTGGGTTACCTCACTCAGGATGATATTCTCAAGTTCCATCCATTTGCCTGCACAATCCATGATGTCTTTGTTTTTAATAGCTGAATAATATTCCATTGTGTAGCTGTACCACATTTTTCTTTATCTATTCTTCAGTTGAGTGACATCTATGTTGCTTCAAGTTTCTGTGTATTATACATAAAACTGCTATGAATGTAGTTGAGCTAGTGTCTTTGTGGAATGTTGGAGCATCTTTTGGCTATATGCCCAGGAGTGGTATAGCTGGATCTTGAAGTAGAACTATTTCCAATTTTCTGAGAAAATGCCAAATTGATTCCCAAAGTAGTTATACAAGTTTGCCCTCCCACCAGCAATGAAAAAGTGTTCCCTTTGCTCCACAATCTTCTCCAGCAGGTGCTATCTCTTGAGGTTTTGATCTTAGCCATTCTGACGGGTGTAAGAACCTCAGAGATGTTTTGATTTGTATTTTCCCTGATGACTAAGGACTTTGAACATTTCTTTAAGCTCTTCTTGGCATTCAAGATTCCTCCGTTGAGAATTTTCTGTTTAGCTCTGTACCCCATTTTTAAATGGGTTATTTGGGTTGTTGATGTCTAACTTCTTGAGTCCTTTATAAATTTTGGATATTAGCCCTCTGTCAGATGTAGGGTTGGTGAAGATCCTTTCCCCATCTGAGGCTGCCAATTTGTCCTATTGACAATGTCCTTTGCCTTGCAGTTTCATGAGGTCCCATTTATCAATTATTAGTCTTAGAGCCTGAGCCACTGGTGTTCAGGAAATTGTCTTCTGTACCAATTCATTCAACAGTATTTCCCACTTTCTCTTCTCTGAGAGTTAGTATATCTGGTTTTATGTTCAGATCCTTTATCTACTTGGACTTAAGTTTTGCACAGGGTAATAAGTATGGATCTATTTTCATTTTTCTACATGAAGCTATCCAGTTAGTCAGCACCATTTGTTGAAGATGCTTTCATTTTTTCATTTTTTAGTTTTGGCTTCTTTATCAAAAATCAAGTGTCTGTAGGTGTGTGGCTTTATTTTGGGGTCTTTGATTTGACTCCATTGAACAATATGTCTGTTTCTGTACCAATCCATGGAGTTTTTATCACTATTGCTTTAACCAAATAAGTGACAAGAACTTCCAGTCCCTGAAGAAAGAAATTGAAGATGATCTCAGAAGATGGAAAGATCTCCTATGCTCATGGATAGGTAGGATTAACATAGTGAAAATGGCCATCCTACCAAAAGCAATCTACAGATTCAATACAATCCCCATCAAAATTCCAACAATTTTTTATAGATCTTGAAAGAACAATTCTCAACTTCACGTGGAAAAACAAAACACCCAGGATAGCCAAAACAATCTTGAACGATAAAAGAACTTCAGGATGAATCACCATCCCTAGTCTGAAGCTCTACTACAGATCAAAATTCTGCTTTTCACAATGCATGGCTGCTTCATATTTTGTAGATGTTATCAAAGATCTGAGGACCTAAGAAGTGATACTAGTAGAGATGAAAATGTATCAGAGTCCTTTGTCAGAAGTCTTAGACTTCAGCACTTATCACACTTTTATCAGCAATTATTCCTGATTCTTTCTCTTCCATAACTGTAGGAGAGACACTTTTTGAAAGAAGAGAAGAGTAAGCTCAGCCAGGAGTTGAGTACCGTAGCAACAGAAAAAAACAAGATGGCTGGGGAGTTAGAAGTGCTACGGTCTCAGGAACGACGCTTGAAGGAGAAGGTTGCCAACATGGAAGTCGCTCTTGACAAGGTAGTTTATTAGCTGAGGTGATGTGGGAATTAGCACCAGGACAACAGCTCGGTAGGATAGTTCTCAGTGGAAGTTCTGTACCATCAACTTGCATCATATCTCAGTCTTACAGCACAGAGGCAGGCTGTCACTGAGGAGACATTTAGAGATCTGCCATTGCATAGGTAGTCAGTACCTCTGTGTGGTTGTTGCCTGGGAGGGACAGGAGAGGCTTGTTTTCAGTCTTGATTTCATGTTTCTCTCAGTACATCATGAAAGGAAGGTTGCTGTGGAACTCACAGTAGTAGGAAGAATGGTAGCCACACTCATATCATGACATATCAGGGAGCCAAGTGAAGAAAAGGTACCAGGGTAAAGAAAAGCCTGTCTCTAGGGCTGTGGTTCTTAAACTTCCTAATGCTGTGACCTTTTAATGCAGCTCCTCATGTTGTAGTGACCTGTAACCATAATATTACTTTTGTTGCTACTTCATAACTATAATTTTGCTATGTTATGAATAATAGATGTAAATATCTGATATTTTTGATGGTCTTAGGTGACCCCTGTGAAAGGGTCATTCATTCAGCTCCTAAAGGGTGAGAACTGCTGCTCTATGGGGCTTTTTGTCTGCTGGGCCCCACTTCCTAAAGCTTCCACAGCCTGTGGGAAACATTTTTGACTCAAGTCATAATAGCATAGTCCTTCTCCCCAAAATGAGCATTTTCTGTTGAAGTTGAGGTCTGATTCTTCCTCCCAATTCCATGTTCCCAGAAATAAGACTCAAACTCAAAATATATTTACAAACACCTTGGCCATATGGCTAGGCTCTTCTCTGACTAGAATCATAACAAGATAACCTATTTCTTTTAGTCTACCTTCTGCCACTTGCTTGGTTACCTGTGCTCAGGTACCATGTGTCTGTCTCCTCACATCTTCCCGGGGTTGGGGGAACTCCCACTTGGCTTTATCCCAGAATTCTTTCTCCTCCCACATTTCCCATTTTCTATTTCCTGTCTAAGCCATAGGCCATAGACTTTTTAATTGACAGGTGATGCATCCATTCCGTGGTTGGTACACAAGATATTCTCTCTGCAGTTACCAAGGTAACACAGTCATAGGAGCAGTAGATATAATCTATCCTTGCTAGTTTTACTCACCTGAGTAAACATGCCTCTGTGAGCATCAGCCCTACCGTCAAAAGTGATCTACACTTTAGGTGCAATACAGTCTCTTAAATGTTAATAAAATGATAGTGCTAATATCTGATGCCCTGCTGGGTCTGGAAAGGTTGGGTAGAAGACAGAAAGAAGGAGAAGGGCCTGGCACTGATTATCATTGTTACACGAGGATAAATCTGTCTTCCTGTTACTTAGAAACCCCGAAAAACCTAAAGGTATCAAAATCAATCACTAGTTCCTAAGAAGCTAGACCTTCGTGGTTAGATAAAATACTCCATGATCTGACTGTGCCAGCCATGTTTCCTAAAACATGCTATTCTGAATTCAGGGGGAGTTTTGCAGTTTTGAGTGTGGCCCCAATCTTGCTATCTATATACAGCCCAGGGTGACATTGAAATACTGATCTTTCTGCCTCCACCTCCTAGCCCTACACCTCTCAGCCCAGATATAAATTTTATGCTTTAATAAAGCTTTTTGCTCATCTCACCCTTCGTTCATTCACTCATACTAATTACTGCATATATGCTGTGTGTACACTGGATAAGATAGACCACATGACTGAATAGGACAGATACATGGATCACTAGAATACAGTGTGCCGGGGTAGATGGTTTTCCTTGAAGAGCTGAAAACTATATTACAGGTTAATGAATTAAAAGTGCCTAAAGAATGGGGGATAAACCACTTATGGTTGCTCGATTGTAGGCATCTTTGCAGTTTGCAGAGTGTCAAGATATAATACAGCGCCAGGAACAGGAATCGGTGCGTCTAAAACTTCAGCACACTTTGGATGTAAAAGTAAGGGTGTTTTCATAATACATAGTTTAAGCTGAAACAATGCCTATGCTTGATATGCTCTGATATTTTCTTTACATACATTCTGTGTGTGAGAGAGAGGGGGGAGGGGTTCATATTTGCGTGTTTTTAAGTGATCACTGTAGAGGCCAGAGGTTCATGTCAGGCTCCTTCCCCAGTCACTTCCCAGCAGGATCTCTCACTGAGCCTGGAACTCACTGACTAGGTCAGACAGGCTGGCCAGCACGGCCCCAGGATCCTCACCTCTCCACCTCTCTGCACAGGGTGACAGACGTTTGGCTCATTTGGCATTGCACGAGTATGGGAGTTCAAGTCCTTATGCTTGCACACAAGCCCTTTACCATCTGGGCCAACTCCCAGGTCCCTGCATATCTTATATTTAATGATAGTCTGTGGTGGTGTTACTTCTCAGTGTGTCCACCTTGTGATTTAAGATAACATGGAAGCATCCCAGTTTAGACCTACTTGACACTAAGCAAGTAAAACAGTGCCCCCCAGCGCCTGCCTTGAGTACCCAAGGGGAGAGTTTTACACACACTGAATGAACTCAAAGACCCAAAGGATCAATGTTTAGCTCGTTTTTTGGAATAATCTACGTGACAGTGAAACATCTCTTCTTAAAAAGGGTGCTTTTATACTGAAATGTGGATATTTTTCAGAAGTATAGTTTAAGTTGATCATTATTTTAAAGTTTTAATAATAGGTTTGCCTGTGAAATTAAAAAAATAATTTTGATTTCATAATTCTTTGTAGCTGTAAGTTGGCATTACTTTACTCACATCTGCATTATTTGTAGGAACTTCAGGGCCCTGGATACACCTCTAATTCTTCAGTGAAACCTCGCCTTCTCCAGCCAGCATCTGTGACTCGGTCTCATTCTAACATACCATCCTCCCAGTCGACAACCAGCTTCCTGTCTCATGTTAGTAACCAGCCATGTAATTATAAAATGAGTGGGAAACGTCACCTTCAAAGTCATGTTTATCATGAACATTGCAATGAGAATCCAGACTGAAAAAGCTCTTTACTATTAATTATTTTCTTAGAAAAGACAAAATGAAATAATCATTGGAATTGATGGTAACAAAAATATTAATTTTTAGACATTCTCTGCAGAACTTTTTATACTTTCTTTTTTTGTTTTTGTTTTTGTTTTTGTTTCTGTTTCTGTTTTTTGAGACAGGGTTTCTCTGTGTAGCCCTGGCTGTCCTGGAACTCACATTGTAGACCAGGCTGGCCTTGAACTCAGAAATCTGCCTGCCTCTGCCTCCCAAGTGCTGGGATTAAAGGTGTGTGCCACCACTGCCCGGCTATACTTTCAAAACACAAGAAAAATATGGACAATATAAATTCAGGCTTTCTCTGAAGATGTACAAATTCCTTATAATTGGTAGCCAGCTCTAACTCTTAAAAAAGAAAGACTTGTTCTATACATCAGTTCCAATAATCAAAATCTTTTACTTTTAAAAGCTCTGTCTTTAAAATGGAGGATCATCAGAACCACTGCAAATCCTATTGAAATAAAAGCTGGGTGTGAGCCAAATGACTAGTAGTTGGAATGGACCTGTGCGCTGCAATTAAACCATCATTTATTCTGCTTTTCCATAATGTCTGTCTATAAATAATGTACTGATGTGTGCATTGCTTTACTCAGCACTCTATAAAAACCAACACACCGAAGGAGGACCCGACGAGGGACCTGAAGCAGCTCCTGCAGGAGTTGAGAACCGTGATCAACGAGGAGCCGGCCATGGCCCTGAGCAAGACTGAGGAGGATGGAAGGACTCCATCTCTTGGAGCACTGTAGGTGACTCTCTACGACTGCATGCTCACAATGGCAAAGCTCCTCCCAGGAGTGTGCCACCATTAAGTGGTCCACATGCTCCTTTGGAAGGTCAAGGGTTAAACAACTTTGAACCAGCATAAAGGTGGAGAGGTTAGGCAAAAGCAAAAAGGCCAGCCCCCACGAGCAAAAGAAAGAGTGCTCATTCAGTCCAGAAAGTGGCCAGTGCACAGTGTTAGTCAGTGTTCATTTGTAGTAATTTAAGATTCCCAAGAGATTTCACATCCATAATCTTACTGAGTATCACACGGTAAGTGAGTAGGTGGTGTTGCTCATAGGTTTTGCTACTGCGGTTTAAGCTCAGGCAGACTGTGCTCCCAGCTCCACCCAGAGTTCCTCAGATCAGTGGATGAAAGACGCGCACGCGCTAGCACACACACACACAGGGCGCTTCTAACCTCCCATGGCTAGCGGGCCCTTCCGATACTCTGTCTGCCCTCAGCTTTAGTTGCCTTTCTAATCTCCTGCCTGGGGAAATGGCCTATGGCTGCTCCACCTGAGATCTCACATGGCTGGTCACCTTTTGTCTCTCTGAGGCATGGTGAAAAAACATGACAGTACAAGGTGGGACAGCATTTATTTGTCCCACCTTACAAGCAAAAGAAACAAATCCCAAAGGGCTGATTTGTGTACAACAACACACAGTCTATTGCAAAACTAGAACTATGTAGCACTGGGAACTAGGAACACTCAAGGCATAAGCTAATAGGAAAAGCCCAGGTCTCTGGCTGTTCTTGACAATGGCTTATATCAAATTAATAAGTCTCACCCAGGGCTGGTGAGATGGCTCAGCTGGTAAGAGCACTGACTGCTCTTCTGAAGGTCCTGAGTTCAAATCCCAGCAACCACATGGTGGCTCACAACCACCTGTAATGAGATCTGACGCCCTCTTCTGATGTGTCTGAAGTCAGCTACAGTGTACTTATGTATAATAATAAATAAATAGATCTGTAAAAAAAAAGTGTCATCCAAAACAGATTGAGTCAGCTCAGCAGCCCCCCCGCCCATATCTACAGAGATCAGTGAAATTCCTATGTGCTTTCCAAGTGCTCTGAAATAGTTATTTAGATAAACTCATATTAAACATTTAACATGGTATCCATGTTGGTGTTAATCTTAATTTTGTAATATTAATGTGTTTATAAGGCAAATACATGAAAGTAAAAGTTTCTGAATATCTCTGTAACTCATTTCCAGTTCCTTAAGATGTTCTGAGAACATGCATATTTAATCTAAATGCTGACACTAGCTGGACTGATATAATTGCTGTAATAACAGTAAAGCATTAGTGATACATCACTTCTATATCATGACATTGCATTACCTCTGGCACACAATGGCAGAAATGTGCTGTTGGCTAGTCCAGCAAAGAGTCCTTTGACTTGCAGAACTCGTCCTTTTCCGTGTGTGAGGGGGAATCAGGCAGGGTCACTGTGTAGCCCTGGCTGTGCTGGAATTCACTGTGTAAACCTGGTTACCTGCCTGCCTCTGCCTCCTGAGTGCTGGGATTAAAGTGTGTACTACCACAAACTGTTTTGTTTTGTTTTGTTTTGTTTTGTTTTGTTTTGTTTTGTTTTGTTTTGAAACAATCTTACCCCAGGCTGGCTTTGAACGCTTGATCCTCCTGCCTCAACATTCAGAGTGTTAGGATTACAAGCATGCATGTGCTACCATGCCACGCTGATCACTCTCACTTTTCTTGTAACTCTAGCAGGCCCTCTGTGCATGGGCAGTGTTGTAAGGTGAATTGACTGATGAGTAAATATCGGCATAGGCTGACCTTTCTCATATGAAACCAAGCGAGTGTCACGAGTCTGGTCCTGAGCACTAATGATGCGGAGGGTTACCATAGCTTCCCTAGTCAGTTTCCATTACTGCTGTCCCCAGTGGCCTTGAACTTGGGACTACATCAAACAAATGTATCTGGTGATAATTCCAGTGAATTTTCTGTAATCCCCCAAATGGCCCTGTCACTAAAGTCTGACTTCTCCCTAATGCTGAAGAAGGCCTGCAAGAAAGCCTGTGTAGTGGTGCACGCCTGGAATCCTAGCACTTATGGAGCAGAGGCAGGAGGATTGTCGCCAGCCTGGTTTACATTGTGAGTTCCAGGCCAGCCAGTGCTATACTGCTCCAACCTGTTAAAACAACAAAGAACTACACACCAAAAACAAACTCATGAAAGAAAGCGTTGTCCGAGTTGAAATCCAGAGCTAGCTGGCTCTTGGTAGGTTTGCTTGGATCGCTTAAATACAGTGATGGGTAGGTAGCCTAGAGAAATACAGTGATGGGTAGGTAGCCTAGAGAAATACAGTGATGGGTAGGTAGCCTAGAGAAATACAGTGATGGGTAGGTAGCCTAGAGAAATACAGTGATGGGTAGGTAGCCTAGAGAAATACAGTGATGGGTAGGTAGCCTAGAGAAATACAGTGATGGGTAGGTAGCCTAGAGAAATACAGTGATGGGTAGGTAGCCTAGAGAAATACAGTGATGGGTAGGTAGCCTAAAGAAATACAGTGATGGGTAGGTAGCCTAGAGAAATACAGTGATGGGTAGGTAGCCTAGAGAAATACAGTGATGGGTAGGTAGCCTAGAGAAATACAGTGATGGGTAGGTAGCCTAGAGAAAAATTAAGCATCAGTGAGTAGTCGATTGTTTCTAAAAGATGAACCCTGAGATGCACATGTGTTTAACTCAGTTAACTGGGTTGTCTGTCTCCACAGAGAAGACAGAGTAAGAGACTGCATCACCGAGTCAAGTCTGAGAGCAGAGCTCTGCCACAGGTAAGAATATCAGACTCTTAGGCCGAGCCGTTGTGCAGGACTGTGGTTTCCATGGAACCTGATGTGCGTATTGGCTTCAGAGAAGGAAACCTGTTCCATGGCTTAACTCTGAAAGGGACGTCCAGGTTCTCGAAGTGAACTGAAAGCATTTTCTTCTCTTCTTTGCCTATTTCCAATCTTGCTGATTGTGAGCCTCAGCCTTCTGTCATTATAGCACACTGCCTGAGGGAACTTAACAAGAACAAAAGTTGATGTCCCCCACATCCCTGAGGTTCCAATCCACGGTCAGGCACACCCACTGCTTTGGGACCCTGTTGACGGTGTCAGATGGCAGTGGTAAAGCTGTGTAAGACTCTGAGGCAGGCTGTACACCTCACTGCTGAGAAGCAAGAGAGACAAGTCCCCTTGGATATCACTCATGGTGACACAAGGCCCCACCTCCTGAAGGGCCAACTGCCTTCCAGTGGTTCCAAGCTGGGGACCAAGCCTTAATTCTTCATTTAACTCAGGGGACTTAGGAGGATGTTCAGCATCCAGATAAAAGCTCTGATCTGTAGCCATATGAGCTATGGGTATGGTATGCCACACCAAAGGACTTTCTCTATATTTACATGTATTTACAGTGTCTGCTGTAACTTTGAAAGGTGGTTCAGAAGGAAGTTATAACAGCACCAATGTAAGATTGTGCTAAAGATGATCCTATGTTCATCAACTTAATAGCTGAATTCTAAATAAAATCATTAAAATGAAGAAAACTTACAACATTCTAAAAAACTCTACAAAGGACAATTTCTGAGAGCAATGTGAGCAAAAGAAAAAAAGTCTAATGGTCATTATTCAGAGAGGACACAAAACTCCTTGCTTTAAAAACCCTGTCTCATCACTGCCTGTTGCAATGAACACTGATCTCCCAGGCTGGCATCAAAAACTGACTTCTAGTAACTAGTCTGTGGTGGCTAGTTTAAGTCAACATAATGCAAGCTACAGTCGCTTGAGGAGAGGAAACTACCGTTGAGAAATGCAAGCCTAGGTGGTATTCTCAGGATGAATGATTGATGTGGGAGGCTGAACCCACAGGCAGTGGCACCATTGCTAGGCAAGTGGTCCTGAGTTGTTTAAGAAAGCTGGCTGAGTAAGCCATAAGGAGCGGGCCATTAAGCAGGATTTCTCTATCAGAAATCTGCTTCAGTTCCTGTCTCTAGGTTACCTTGAGTTCCTGCCCTGACTTTCCTCAGTGCTTTTGGCCATGGTGTTTCCTGACCACAATGATAACCCTAAGTCACACCCTGTACTGATGTACTGTGCTCTAATCTAACTAGATCGTTCCACCATTACCAGCACCCTTTTTAAAATCGTGAGGCAGGATCTTACATATATCCAGGAATGGGTGATCTTGAGTAACTCCTGATCCTCCTGCCTCCACTGCCAGTTTATATGGTGTTCGTGATCAAAGCCAGAGCTTTGTACATGACAGGCAAGCATATACTAAGCTGTCTTTAGTCCCTAAGTGCCACAAGACACTCTGCAGGAGTCTAGTCTCTCCATGGCACTCCAGGGATCAAATTCATGTTGTCAGACTTGGCAGCGAGCCTTTTACGGAAAGGCGTCCCACAGCTGTCTTTCTTGTGACTTCGCATTCTCTCATAGAAGAGCCAGAGTGTCAGCCTCATTCTTTTCTGTCTATATCTGCCCAAAATCAGTGCTCAAATGAAAATGTGTTTTATCCTAAAGCTAACACTTGATGATATATCTAGCTATCAATATAAAAATAAATTGTCCTTGCAGTGTAGCTTGTTTTTACACACAGCCCTGGGTTCAATTCCCAGCACCCTCCCCCACTAAAGAATAAACTATTTCTCTTACAGATGTTTATTATACCAATAAGAAAATAACAACCTATCTTTTTTGTGGTTTTTGTGTTGTTTTGTTTTTCAAGACAGGGTCTCACTATGTAGCCCTGGCTGACCTACAACTCACTATGTAGGCCAAGGTGGCCTGGAACACCCAGAGATTGGCTTGCCTCTGCCTTCTGAGTGCTGTGATGCCTGGCCACTGTGCCCAGCTTTCTAACATTGTATCTTTAATTCCTGCTCTTCTCTTACCAACAGGAGCAACAACTCCTTGAGGGAGTCCACTGAAGGCAGCAAATCCAGTGAGACTCTGAGCAGGTGAGAAATGGCTTCACTGCCTGCCCTTGCTTATAAAATGTCCTTTTTGTTCAGTTCTCTGCCTTAAAGCCTGGAACTCTGTAATGTACCAAATGTGCTGTCCTAGGCCCATGGAATATAAGCAAGCAGATTTCAGTCCTGACTCTTCAGTTGCATAAAATTATAATGTGTGTTTATAGAGTAACGTATAGAAAATCCTTAATCTTTTTTGTTTTCATGACCCATAAAAATATAAGCCATCTTTATATCTTTCTTAAGAGTATAAGAATGTTTTTTTGTGGGACTCCTAACAGTGGGCGATGTGTTATAAAAAGATAAAGAGGTTTAAGAATATGTTCTATGGGGGTGTGGTGAGGTATGGGGGAAAGGGGATGCCTTAGCGGGCCCATGCTAAGGCATCTCTTCCCTCTGAGGGACCAGCCACAGGATGCTTTATTCAGGGCATGAGGAGGGGAGTTAAGAGGGTAGTAGAGGCAGAGAAAGGCAGAGAGAAGGAGAGAGTAGAAAAGTAGAGGCCAGCCATGACCACGTGGAGAAAGGAGAGAAGGGAATGGGGAGAGGGGGGAGCAAGAGGCAAGAGAGCAAGAGAAGTGGAGGGGGGCCAAGTAGCCCCTTTTATAGTGGGTCAGGCCTACCTGGCTGCTGCCAGGTAACTGTGGGGAGGAGCATACCTGGCTGTTGCCAGGTAACTGCCGGGTGGAGTTTAGACAGAATGCTAACAGTAGTAGTGGGGGTGTCTTTGACTCATTCACCTGCTCTTGGGACCCTTTTTCTCCTACTGGGTTGCTTCACCCAGCCCTGATATTAGAGCTGGTTGTGCCATGTTCATTTGATATCCCTAGGAGGCCTGCTCTTTTCTGAAGGGAAATGGAGGAGAAGTGGATGAGGGGAGAAGGGAGGTGGGGAGTGGAGACGGGTGGAGGGAGGGAATCTGTGGTTGGGATGTATTGTATGAGAGATGAATAAAAAAAGGAATATGAAAATGATTGCATAGTGGAAACTGCTTACATTTTAGTTATTGTGCTGGCTAGTTTTGCCAACCTGACACAAGCTAGAGTTGCCAGAGAGGATGGAGCCTCAACTGAGAAAATGATTCCATAAGCTCCCGCTAGGCAAGCCTGTGGGGCACATGGTAATTAGTGATTGATGGGGAAAGGCCCAGCCTATTGTAGGTTGTGTCAGTCCTGGGCTGGTGGTCCTGGGTTCTATAAGAAAGCTGACTGAGCAAGCCAGGGGAAGCAAGCCAGTAAGCAGCACCTCTTCACGGCCTCTGCATCAGCTCCTACCCCAGGTCTCTGCCTTGTTTGAGTTCCTGTCCTGACTTCCTTTGGTGATGAGCTGTGGTGTAGAAGGGTAAGCTAAATAATGCCTTTCCTCCCCAGGTTGCTTTGGTCCTGGTGATTCATGGCAGCAATAGTAACTCTGACTAAGTTACGAATGAGCTTTTTCATCCCCATGTGCTCAGCACTTGTGCACAACGCCTACCAAAAACCACTCAGTAAATACTTTTTAGTGAATGAATCAAGACAGTATCTTCAATACTGTTTCTGTGTCTTGATCACAATACAATAAATTGAATCTTTCTAACTCTGTCTTTCTTTTCATCTAATCAGAAATTATTGATTTTCTACTTTCTTGGATATATAGTACTATACTGTACTATAATAACTATATTATAATTCTATCTCTCCTCTTTTCTAGTTGCTTTAGAGTTATCTCATCTTGTTTATCTAATGTATGTGGTAGCTATTATCTTCTTTTTAGGCTAGAAATGAAGAAAATCAGATTGTGTAAGCAACTTGCCAAGGGCATTCAACTTGTAATCTCTGAACTTGAGCCTTAGTGGCTTCAAAGCACATGTTTGTAGCCACTGCTGTGTACTGCCTCTGGGGACTTACGCTGAGCTACCTGGGAGGAAGCCAGTCACAGGCATAGGGCACAGTTACTTCCCCTAGGTAGCAAAGGCTCCACTGTAGAGTTTCTTTGTGGTTAGAAAAATCTGTTTCTTTCAGTAATGAAATTGCCAATACTTATTTTATTATTTTAAAAATGTCACTGAGGGCCGGAGAGATGGCTCAGTGGTTAAGAGCGCTGACTGTTCTTCCAAAGGTTGTGAGTTCAAATTCCAGCAACCACATGATGGCTCACAACCATCTGTAATGAGATCTGATGCCCTCTTCTGGGGTGTCTAAAGACAACTATAGTGAGCGAGCGGGACTGGAGTGAGAAGAAAAAAGGCTGAAGACAGCTACAGTGTACTTACATATAATAAATAAGTCTTTTTTAAAAAGGCACTGAAAAGATAGTATTTTACAGCTGGATGACTAGCATAGCCGAAGCAACCAGGACTCTCACACCTGCATTTGCATAAAATGTATTGTGATAACCAGCTGTCAGCGGAGCTTCCCAGGACTCCACTGTACACTTTTCTGAGACTTTTTTCTTTAAAAATCTTCACGTTTATTGTGATGTGTGTGAGTGTGTGTGCATGCACGTCCCAGAGCACATGTGTGGCAGTCAGAGGAACAACCTGTGGGAGCCAGTTCTCTCCCTGCACTGTCTGACCAGGGACTGAACTCAGAACAAGCGGTTTTCCCTGAGGCACCATCTGGGAAGCCACCACACCATTTTTCGTTGCTGTAGTTACGTTCTTACTGAGCCTTACCACTTTTGTTCTCTAGTAACTCAAAGTTACTACAAAACTGACAGAGTAACCCCCAGTGCTTATTTACATTAGTCATCTCTTTAACTTGTACCATGGGTGATGATGGCTATGACTAAAGCACTTAACCGCAATGAAGAAAAGCTAGTACCATCCCTGTGTCACAGCACCAATTGTAAGCTCAGTTACCCAGAGGACTCAGAGTGTCAGTCTCAGAACTGCAGGGCAGGGCCAGGCCTCTTTCCACCCACTGAGCCGACTGTATCTGAGTTCTGTAACCTTGCATTATTAATGCTGAGTTCTTGTTAACTCTCTTTGGTTTCTTCCGTTTCCTTTCTGGTCACTTGTTTGCCATATAGTGCTGGCTGGTCTAGAACTCAGCTCCCTCTGCCTTAGCCTCCCAAGGGCAGGGGTTACAGGCATGTACCAACACACTCAGCTGCTTACCTCACTCCTAAATGAGTGGTTAAAATAGCAACTTACAGGATATATGAGAAATTTATATCTACTTACAATTTTTATTATACAAAAATTAAAATTTCTAACCAAGATTCCATTAATATGATTTTAGTGAGTAGGCCGGGGTTGCCTGCCTATAATCCCAGCATTCAGCAGGAATGAGCAGGAAGGCCACAAGTTCAAGGTCATCCTCAGCTACATTGCGGGAGCTGTAGAGCAGCCTAGGCTACAGACCCTGTCTTAAAGGGGGAGGAGGGAACCCTTTTTGAGTACTGAATTAAAAACTACAATGTATTTTGGCTTTCCCACTACAGGTGTTTGAGAACTTAACAGCTTACAGTTATGATTGGGCATCTTAAGTTTATATTCCAAGCTGCTACATGTGCCTGCATTGGCTTCCATTAGTCCATATATCTCAGTACTGGGCTTCAGAAAACAAAGTTTGCATTGGCCTTTATGTTAGCTTCTCTCTAACTCTTATGCCTGAAAGAAAGAACAGAAGGGAGGAAAGGATTTTATTTGGGCTTCAGGGTGTGCTTGGACAGAACTCATCATAGGAGTATGTGGCAGAGAAAACTGTTTATACATGGAAGAGAGGAAAAGAGAACGTGGGGAGAATACTGGAAGGATCCTCCACAAGTCTCCGGTGGCTTACTCCCATGACTAGGCTCCTCCCCTTCCTCCTCCCTCAACTTCACTCGTGGAGAGCCTCCACAGTCCAGTCGTCTCTGGGAACCCCAGCGATGCCCTGCCTGGCTCTGGGAACCCCAGAGATGCCCTGCCCGGCTGTATGCCTCCCTCATCTCCATGTGTTTCTCAGTGTAGTCAAATGGGCAAAGTTAACCTGCACACTGTCCTTACGTTTCCAGAGAGCCTGTCCCTCTGCATCCCGGAGACCTAGAAGACCCGTCTAGCTGCTTCACGTTCACATCTACAGGTGAGTTTTCAGTGGACTCCACAGAGGTGCCTCACTCCCAAGAGAAGAAAGCCAAAGTCACACAGCGGTGTTTAAGCCCCATGGACTCTCACTTCCTACAGCTCCCGTTCAGTTTTTTCCACCTACAGTGCCAACATTGCCAACCACCTCAGATTCTTTGAAGTAATGTAAATGTCACTTTCTCGGAAACCCTTAGCTCTCACCATTATTAAAAAAAAAAAAATCACAACCTTCCCACACTTTCCAGTTCCCCTGACCTTTCCCACTACATTACACATCATCCTGGAACGTATCATGTAACGTACTAATTCATGTTGCTAGTGTGTGCCACGGCCTGGGAAATAAGGCCCAGTAGTCTTTCCCTTTCTGACATACCTGGGTGTTTAGAGCCTTCCTGACACAGAGCAGGTGCTAAGGAAATGGTCATTGAATGGCTGGAGTCAAAGGGAGAATCACAACTCTCCAGATCATTTCCCGTGATGTACAAAGTGACTCCCATAAAAACAAAAGAGACAGACAGACTGAAAGATCAGACTCTGTTTAGAACTCGCGTGGCTCAGACTCAGAAAGGGAAAGAGGAATGAAAATATTATAGAGAGTGACTTAAATTGTAGCCAAGAAACAAATTACAGGAAGCAAACTTCATTAGGAAGACAAATTATAGAAAGCATATTAGATGCCTTAGGAAGCAAGGGCAAGACAGTAAACATAATTTACCTCACAGAAGAGAAAACAATTGGGAAAGAATGAAACAAACAGTTACTCAATGAAAACATGGCTATAAATCTGGCCTGTGCTATGTGAAAAGAGCTTCATTATAGAGGAATGTTAATGTAGTTAAAACGTGTGTGCATTTGTGTGTGCAGGTGTGCATGTGTTCGTGTGTGTGTGTGTGTGTGTGTGTGTGTGTGTGTGTGTGTGTGTATGTGTGAGAGATGAGCCCTGAGGTCATCCTTGAGTATCATTCCCCAGGATGCCGTCCATCTTACTTTAGGGAACAGAGTGTTTCACCTGAAACTCCCAAGTTAGGCTAGCTGTTAGCTGGCAGCCCCGGGGACCCTTTCTCTGCATGACCAGTGCTGACATTTCCAGCTTATGCTGCCACAGTTTATGGTTTACGTGAGCCCCAACCATCAAACTCAGGCACTCTTGTTTGCATAACACATATTTTACCATCGGAGTTATTTCTCCAGCCCTTTGTCATGGTTACTTTAATGATTAGTGAGGACACGAGAGCAATACTCTGTCTGATTGGATTACTCTAAATGAGAATGTTTGCCTTCTCACATATTCTGAATACCATAGAGCACTTTAACCCCACTCAGTATCCTTCCAACTCTCAACAATTGGTGTAATGCACATTAATATGAACATGGTTGTTACGGCTTAGCTAGCTGCCTATTCCTGTGATAAAACGTGGCTTACTGAAAGCCACTTGAAGAAGAAAGGATTTGGTTTATAATTCTGCAGCACAGTCCATCATCAAAGGAACTCAGGGCAGGAACTGAAGCAGAGACCATGGAGGAGCACAGCTTACTGGCTTTATCCTCATGGCTGGCTCCACCTGCTTTCTTATAGTACCCAGAATCACTCTCTGTTATTCGACGCGTTCTCACGACCGGCCAGGAAGAACACAACAACCAGAATCTTCTACGGCAAAGCTTTATTGCTTACATCTTATGGGGCCAGAGTGTAAGAAGCAAGAGAGAGCGAAGCAAGAGAGCGAGAAAACGAAACCCCTTTCCTCTTTAAAGAGAACAACAATTGCCTAGGACGCATCACTCCCTGATTGGCTGCAGCCCATGGCCGAGCTGACGTTCACGGGAAAAACAGAGTACAAGTAGTCGTAAATACCCTTGGCTCATGCGCAGATTATTTGTTTACCAACTTAGAACACAGGATGTCAGCGCCATCTTGTGACGGCGAATGTGGGGGCGGCTTCCCACAGTTCCCCCTTTTCTATTAATAAGAGCAAATAGGCCACCCATATTAATGAGAGTGGAGATAGAGGTCAAATCCCCAGTGTGTAGGTAAAGGAGCCATGTACAGGATTAGCTCTTAGGCTCACAGGCTTTTACCCAGAGCAACCCTGACCTGCTCCCGTGTCGTTTTGCCTGGGGGAAGGGAACTAGGACACTGAACCTTCTTGAAAGATGACATGTCTCCCTAGAATAGGCTCATATATGCCGCAGAGCCCTTCTACTGCAGTGCTTAGCCTTGCAACTCTCTCGGGCTGCTGAAGCACACTCACTCTATCTCGTGCAATGAGTCTAGCCTCGTGAGATATAAGAGCTGAGTGGCCAGCGACCTATTGCCTAAGCATAGATAACCATATATCAGGGGGAGCTCCATGTTCTAGTCCTGCAAGCGCCTGGGCAATAACCACCTTGTCTCTCCTAGTTTAGGCCTTAAGCTTACAGACCAATCAAAGAAGCAACACTAATCCACAGCAAAGTGTATCTCCAAATAATATTAATCCCACCCAATTTTTTAAAGAAAGAAAATGCTGAGGAGATCCAATTGGGTAATCCTTTGGTCAGCGACAGGTCCAAGCGCGTGGAGTTGACCTGAAGTCTCAATTCTCGAAGGATCTGTTCAAATTCAGCCATCCAATTCTGTAACATATACTGAAAAAGACTTTTTGACAAATTAGCTGTCCTAGTAAATTTAACATACTGAATGGAAATAACACACAATCCCGGAAACTTTTGTTCACATCCCTGCTGAGTTATTTGTCATAATACATCTAGTTGTATCTGGACAAGATCTATGAGTTGATTAACCAGCATGAGACCTCTCTGTATCTTGACATTAGCTGAGGCCTGTTTATCTATGACTGTAGTCACTGAGGCTGACAAAGTGTTAATGGTGTCAGTCATCTGGACCTGTCCAGACAGAACCAAGGCTGTCTGAATTAAGGCCAAACCCAGTTCTCCTAGTTAGTGGTAAAAAAGCAGGAGAATACTTGAGCATTATACATCACCGTCATTGGGAGTGGAAATGTCGACATTATCCCCCAACGCTGCTCTCTCTTTATTATTGACGCCCTGGACATCACCAAGACGAGGGACATTAGTATTCCCTTGGTCAGTCTGGATTTTTCGGGTGAGTCTTTCTGGTACCCAAAATGGGTTGTCTTCATTCTGTGGGAAAACACAGATAGCTCCCCTGGATCTTATCAAAATAGGATCCGGGCCATACCATTTATTATCAAGAACATTTTTCCATTTAACCATCTCATTGGGCCTATCTGGCTCTGAACAATGACGTTCAGCCGCAGTATGGCCATGAGCATCAATATTTAAAAAATTGAGTGTAAAGAGTGCCAAAGACACCGACACTCTTGGTGCTCGGGGTACAGTCTCCTCAAAAGTTCCCCTCTTCTGTTTTATAAGATAGGCTTTGAGGGTGCGATGCGCACGCTCAACAATACCCTGTCCTTGAGGGTTGTACGGAAGTCCAGTCAGGTGGGTTACGTCCATCTGACGGCAGAACTGCTGAAATTTTTGAGACGTATAAGCTGGTCCATTATCAGTCTTAAGGAGTCTGGGTTTCCCCCAAGCACTCCATGCCTCAAGACAATGTTGAATCACATGTGAGGCTTTTTCTCCGGTTAACGGAGAGGCAAACATGATGCCAGAACATGTGTCAATGGACACATGGAGATATTGAAGTTTTCCAAAGGAAGAAACATGTGTAACATCCATTTGCCAGACCTGTAGAGGTCGAATACCGCGTGGGTTAATTCCCACATGAGGAACTGGCAAGAACTCACAGCAGCTTTGACATTGAGTAACAATGTCACGGGCTTCTTTTCTTGTCAAGGAGAAACGACTGCGTAATGTTTCAGCCGTCACATGAAAATTGTTATGAAAATTTCTTGCAGCCTCTACCGGGGATGATAGGGCAGCAGCCACCACTTTAGTGGCCTTATCTGCCAAATCATTTCCCAGAGCCATGGGGCCAGGTAGGCCTGAATGGGCTCTAACATGAGTAATATAAACAGGAGATCTTCTAGATAACAAAACTAATTGTATCTGCTGAAAAATATTGGCAACTCTACTGGAAGGCTTAATCACTCCAGCCACTTCTAAAAGATTTACTGCATTTACCACATAACAGGAATCTGACACAATATTAAGGGGTTCTAAAAAGGTTTTTAAAACTTCTAAGACCACTAAACATTCTACCACTTGCGGTGAATTTTCATTATATTGTTTGGATACCACTTTACCATTAGCCACATAGGCACCTATGCCAGTTTTTGATCCATCAGTATATACCACAATCCCATTTTTAAGTGGGTTTCTTACTGTTATTTGTGGAAACACAACAGATTGATTTTGGGCAAACTGTAAGATTGGATGTTTTGGATAATGGTTATCTATTTTTCCTGAAAAGGAGGTAACTAAAACTGCCCAATCATTAGATGCGGCTGCCAAGGTTTGAACCTGTGCAGCGGTATAAGGTACAATTAAAAGATATGGACTTTGCCCAAAGTGGGTGATTGCTGCTTTTAGGCCTTTAAGGGCAAGCTGTGCAATTGCATCAGGATACCAATCTATTATTTTAGCTGGGGATACGTTTGGATGGATCCACAACAATGGCCCATTTTGCCACAAAACTGCAGTTGGCAATTGTGCTGTCTTAAAGACACACAAACTGAAAGGCTGCGAATCCTCAATACGTTGTAATTGTGCATTCTGTAAGGCTTTTTCCACCTTTTGTAAGGCCTGGTTAGCAGCTAGAGTAAGAGTCCTAGGGGAGGAGATATGAGGATCTCCTTCTAAAATACTAAACAAAGGCCTTAACTCAGCGGAAGGAATCTTTAAAAAAGGTCTGAGCCAATTAATATCTCCCAACAGCTTTTGAAAATCATTTAAGGTATGGAGGTGATCTCTTCTTATCTCTACCTTTTGGGGCACAATCTTATCTGGGGACACCACAGAGCCCAAGAATTGTCCTGTATCAGAAATTTGGACCTTTTCTGTGGCTATCTGTAGACCCCACTGACTTAAAGTTTTAAGTAGAAAAGGATATGCCTTTTGTAGCATGGTAAGGTCTTTATGGCACAGGAGGATGTCATCCATGTAAAGGAGCAAAATTAAAGAGGGGAATTGTTCCCTCACTGGCAAAAGAGCTTCTTGTACATAAAGTTGACACATAGTAGGACTATTGGACATTCCCTGTGGTAAGACCTTCCATTGATACCTCTTATCAGGTTCCATGTGATTAATAGAGGGGATGGTAAAGGCAAATCTGGGCCTATCCCTTGGACACAAAGGTATAGAAAAGAAACAATCTTTAATATCTATAATAATTAAATTCCAGCCACGTGGTAAGGCGGAAAGTACAGGGAGACCCCTCTGTACTGGGCCAAATAAGTTCATTTGCTCATTAATGGCTCTGAGGTCATGGAGCAGTCTCCACTTTCCTGACTTTTTCTTAATTACAAAAATTGGAGTATTCCAAGGTGAGGTAGAGGGTTCAATATGGCCTAGTTTTAATTGTTCCTCTACCAGTTGAATCACAGCTTCTAGTTTTTCAGAGGATAGGTGCCATTGAGGAACCCACACTGGGTCCCCTGTTTTCCATGGTATGGGTCGTGCTGCCCCAATGGCCGCTAAGGAAAACCCAGACCCTGTCTGTCTTGGTTTCCATTAGGTGAGATGGGCTCTATCCTTCCCTGTTCTTGATGTCCTAACCCTTTTCCTTCTTTATAACCCATCTTCGCCATGATATTTTTTGCTTTAGCTGAATACCCTCCTGATGGGGCGTTTTCATTGGACAAAATAAGGCCCAAATGCTGCATAATATCCCTTCCCCAGAGGTTAACCGGGAGTGGGAGCACATAAGGTATGAATTTCCCTTGCTGCCCTTCAGAGGATTCCCACGTCAAGGCAACGGAGCTTATAGTGGGACATGATTGATATCCTAGGCCCTGTAATGAATGAGATGACTCTGTGGTGGGCCATGCTTTGGGCCACCAATGTGTAGAAATTATACTTTTATCTGCTCCGGTATCAAGGATGCCTTCAAACT
Source organism: Mus musculus (assembly GCF_000001635.26). Lineage (NCBI taxonomy): Eukaryota > Metazoa > Chordata > Mammalia > Rodentia > Muridae > Mus > Mus musculus. Next base: position 92,617,326 of record NC_000071.6, on the reverse strand, counting down.
CTTTTCCATTAATCTTAAGGCGGAGCTTAGGTCTATCATTTAAAGATACAACCAAATAGGCAGAATCATTTCCTGAGGAGCCCATTTTCTTTATCTCAGGTCCTGCAGATTTCTCCCTGGTATTATCAGGGAGGAGCAGCAGCTGAGCTATCCTATCTCCTTTACTAATAGAAAAAACGCCTTTAGGGCTTGAGCACAGGACCTGTATTTCAGGGGAATGTTGACAATCCATAACTCCAGGGTGGACTACTAAGCCCTGCAAGGTGAGTGAACCTCGGCCGAGAATAAGGCCCATGGTTCCCGGGGGCAAGGATGGTATAGGCTCCACCGGCACCGGCTGAATACTCATTTGAGGCATTAATAGGAAGTCGGAGGCGGCACGCAGGTCCACCCTTGTGGGTCTTCCTGGGTCGTCTCTCTGACTGCTTCCTGGGTCCTGACAAACCGGTTCCCATATCTTTGAGGGCCCTGGGACCGAGGGCCCGATGACCCGTTTTTTGGCACATCAGTTGATTGACTATCAGGTGGGGGAAGGACTCTGCCCTTTATATCCCTCACAGAGCGACACTGGTCAGCTCTATGATAACCCTTGCCACACTTAGAGCAAAGAGTGAGAGTCCCTCCCTGTTTATCTGGAGCTCTGCAATCTTTCTTAAAATGCCCAGGCTTTCCGCAATTAAAACATGTCCTCTGATTATTTCTGCTCATGGAGCGGTTCTGAGATTGAAGGATGGCAGCCGCTAAACCTGCATTGCTGAGAGGTCCCCCAAGCTCTCGACAGACCCTGAGCCAGTCTTGTAAGCCTTTGTTCTTTCTTGGGGCTATGGCCGCTCGGCACTCCTTTGTGGCTTGCTCGTAGATTAGCTGTTCTATGAGAGGCGCAGCTTGCTCTGACTCTCCAAAAATACGCTCTGCTGCCTCTGTCATTCTGGCCACAAAATCTGAGAAAGATTCCTGAGGTCCCTGGATTATTTTTGTTAACTGACCAGTGGTTTCACCTGCTCGAGAGAGCGCCTTCCAGGCCCTAATAGCCGTGGAAGAAATCTGGGCATAAGCTCCCCAATGGTAGTTTGTCTGATCAGCAGAATAAGCTCCCTGACCCGTTAACAAGTCAAAAGTCCAATCTCTCTGCTCTGGAGTTAAAGCAGCAGCGTTTGCTCGGTCCTGCGCCTGTGCAGCCTCTCGCCACAGAGATCTCCATTTCACATATTTGCCCATACTAGGGAGAGCGGCTTTTGCAATCATTTGCCAGTCGGCAGGAGTTAGTGCCATGCTGGCGAGCCTGTCTAACTGCACCAAGGTAAAATTAGCATTGGTTCCGTATTTACGAACCGACTCGGCAATTTCCTTAATCTGTACGTATTCTACCGGAGCGTGGACACGCCCACCCTCGGCTCCTTCAAAGACCGGAAATGCCTGTTGTATTTTCCTTTGTTCCTCTCTGGGAATGAATGAGTCTGCGCACTGCCTCTCTGCGCACTGCCTCTCTGCGCATTGCTGACGCACTACGGGCTGACGCACTACGCAGGGCGGGGACTCCGCATAGGGCGGGAGTGCACCTGGTAGCCGATTGCCCTGAGGCCAATTAGCAAACTGGCCTTCGCCAGCCGCTTTTGGCTTTTTCCTTAAATGACTAGTTAGCACTTTACTTGGCGGCTGGTATCCTTTTCTTTCATAATGAGCCGCTTTTTTCTCCCAGTCTGTTTCTTCAGAGCACAGGCTCCTTCTCCTAGAGACCTCCGCTAATTGATCTTTCTTCTTTTCCCTTTTTCCTCTTTTTCTTCTAATCTCTCTCCAGGTATTCCTACCTAACCTTAACTTTTCCTCGGGTTCAAGACCCTTGGAAAGGCCTGTATACTTATTTTGTGTACCATATTTCCTTTTTGTTCCTACTCTCTCTCCCCGCTTTACTTCTGATAGCTTGTCCTGAATTTCCTCTAGAATTTTCAGCCCTATCTTAACCACTATATAACATGTGAAAAGGAACAAAAGGGCTTCTAACACTAGAAAAAATTCAAGGCCAAACATAACTTGTAAAGCCATTTTCCACTTTACTTCTGATAGACTGTCTTGAATTTCCTTAGAAAGTTCAAGATCAGACTTACCTCGTTCCCCAGCTGAAAAGTTCTGAATTCATACAGTTGAATCCTTCTTAACAGTCTGCTTTACGGGAACCTTTATCACCGTCGTTCCCCAGCTGATGAGTTCTGAATTCGGCAGTTGAATCCTTCTCAACAGTCTGTTTTATGGGAACACTTTATCACCGTCGTTCCCCAGCTGATGAGTTCTGAATTCGGCAGTTGAATCCTTCTCAACAGTCTGTGTTACGGGAACCTTTATAAACGTGATCCGCAGTTCTGGTTCCGGAATGAGGGATCCTCCTTGCGCCAGTCCCGAGTTTTTTTTTCTCGTCCCGGAATTCGGCACCAATTGTTATTCGACGCGTTCTCACGACCGGCCAGGAAGAACACAACAACCAGAATCTTCTACGGCAAAGCTTTATTGCTTACATCTTATGGGGCCAGAGTGTAAGAAGCAAGAGAGAGCGAAGCAAGAGAGCGAGAAAACGAAACCCCTTTCCTCTTTAAAGAGAACAACAATTGCCTAGGACGCATCACTCCCTGATTGGCTGCAGCCCATGGCCGAGCTGACGTTCACGGGAAAAACAGAGTACAAGTAGTCGTAAATACCCTTGGCTCATGCGCAGATTATTTGTTTACCAACTTAGAACACAGGATGTCAGCGCCATCTTGTGACGGCGAATGTGGGGGCGGCTTCCCACAACTCTCCAGGGGTGACATCTCCCTCAGTGAGCTAGGCCCTCCCACATCAGTCATCAATCAAGAAAATGCACCACAGGCTTTTCTACAGGCCAGTCTGATGGAGGCATTCTCTCAACTGTGGTTCCTTCCTCAGATGAATCTAGGTTGTGTCAAACTGACAAAAACCATACAAGATAGGGTTTTGTTTGGTTTTGCTTTGTTTTGTTATTTGAGGTAGGTTTCTTATGAAGCCCAAGCTGGCCTCAAACTCACAGAGTTCAACTTGCTTCTGCTTCCCAAGCTCTCAGATTAAAGGTGTGTGCCACCACACCTGGCTTAGGACAGGTTATTTGTATTTTCCTGTTTAATCAATATTCACCTTGATATGCTGACATCTTGGTTCTTTACTTTCTAACTAGTATAATTTTACTTAGTGCTTTTAATGTATGTCTGAGGGTGGTAAATTTTCTCAGTTCCTGACATTGTGTATTTCATCTTCATTTTGAGGGACTACTGAGTATAGAATTCCAGGTCAGGATTTCTTCACCACTCTAGTAATGTGGGTAACTTTCCCCACTCAGGGTTTCTGCTATATCTAAGAAGTCAGCTGTAAATTTAATGGATACCTATTTAAATGTTGTAGCTGTGATATTTTTGCCTTTTGTTTGCTTGCTTGTTTTAGCAGTTCTTACCCAATTAGCCATTTTCTTTCTATGAGTAGAACACATCTGCTGTGTGAAGTCATGTGGTTTGAATCAGCGGAAGTCTCAGTTGCATTGTCTGGTCTCCCTCTGTACCAGTAATCTCCTAGTTACATTTTTTTTCTCTTGGTTTTCTTTTTTCTTTTTTTCTTTTTCGTTTCTTTCCTTTTTTTTTTTTTTTTTTTTTTTTTAAGATTTATTTAATGTATGTGAGTACACTCTCGCTGTCTTCAGACACACCAGAAGAGGGCATTGGATCCCATTACAGATCGTTGTGAGCCACCATGTGATTGCTGAGAATTGAACTCAGGACCTCTGGAAGAGCAGTCTTAACCTCTGAGCCATCTCTGCAGCCCCTCTTGGTTTTCTACCATGTCATCTTTTCTTCGTACACCCCCAGTTAGGTTTTATTATATGATACTGGATTCAGACTTAGATCGAGACTACCTTCTTCTAGACAAAATTCACTTTTTGTTTGTATTTGTAGACAGCTAAGAGATTTGACAATTCCAAATCAGTTTGATCAAACCGTCAGTGGATCTGATTTGAAGTGAGACCTCTGGATATCACGATTCTGTACATTCTCATTCCTACAGCAGGGTTCACCAGAGGAGCAAGCCATGAAATGCTTATATAACTATAGACTGATGTACATGATCAGAGGCGGGGGTCCTACAAAGGCCATCTGCAAGTTAGTAACAGGGAAGAACAACTGCTTAGCCTAAGAATCTTTGAAGGTTCAGCAAGAGAGGCAATGCTTCACCCTGTGTGGGGCTGAGGCCTGGAGACTTGCTAGAGTGTACACTCAAGGGTGAAGAATCTGGGCCCTGGGGTCTCCAGGTAACGGCAGTATCCAAACCAAACCCACCCATGCAGAACTAAGCTAGTACCCATGGGCCAGTTTTCCGTACCACTGTGTGCTCCAGCCGGACTTTGCCCCTGGCCAGTCCTACCCATGTATAAGGGAGGCCTGCCTCGTCCAGTTTGTTGATGTCAATGCCACTTGTCTCAGAAACTCCCTCCCACACAAACAACTCAGAAATGGACTCTACCAGTTTTCTAGCAGTCTCTCAATCTAGTTAACTAAGATTAACTTATCATATAAGGTACAACCCTTTTTAGGACATAACTATTTAAAGTTCTAACCAGAAACTTTAGGTATTTTCCTCCCAACCCTGTCATTGGGGGTGTTTCTTTATTAAGTGCAGTGCACTGTTTTTAACTAATTTTTTTTTTACCTTTGTCCTTACGCAATTTTAGCAAGTCCATCTGGGAAAATGTCAGCTTCTCGTTCCTTCAGTTCTTCTCCTAAGAAGTCTCCGGTGCACTCCCTCCTGACTAGCTCAGCTGAGGAGTCCGTGAACTCCACACCACAGTATCGCTCTACCAAGCCTATTCATTCACCCACCTCTGCAAAAGGTAAGAAGGACCCGGTATTGCCAATGGGGTTGGCTGGTTTCTTTCTTTCTTTTTTTATTAGGTATTTATTTCATTTACATTTCCAATGCTATCCCAAAAGTTCCCCACCCGCTCCCCACCCACTCCCCCACTCCCCCACTCCCACTTCTTGGCCCTGGCGTTCCCCTGTACTGAGGCAGATAAAGTTTGCACGACCAATGGGCCTCTCTTTCCACTGATGGCCGACTAGGCCATCTTCTGATACATATGCAGCTAGAGTCAAGAGCTCCGGGGTACTGGTTAGTTCATATTGTTGTTCCACCTATAGGGTTGCAGATCTCTTTAGCTCCTTGGTTACTTTCTCTAGCTCCTCCATTGGGGGCCCTGTGATCCATCCAATAGCTGACCGTGAGCATCTACTTCTGTGTTTGCTAGGCCCCAGCATAGTCTCACAAGAGACAGCTATATCTGGGTCCTTTCAGCAAAATCTTGCTAGTATATGCAATGGTGTCAGCGTTTGGAAGCTGATTATGGGATGGATCCCCGGATATGGCAGTCTCTAGATGGTCCATCCTTTCGTCTCAGCTCCAAACTGTGTCTCTGTAACTCCTTCCATGGGTGTTTTGTTCCCAATTCTAAGAAGGGGCAAAGTGTCCACACTTTGGTCTTCGTTCTTCTTGAGTTTCATGTGTTAGGAAATTGTATCTTATATTTTTTCTTAATCCAGGGGATTGTAGGATTCTGCACACACTGCCCATATGTAGCCTGAAGTTGGTGCTATTAAGTAATATGGTGTTTAAATTAGACAGCTATTACAGCATATACACACTCATGCCTTAGTATAATAAAAGCTTAACTATTGTATATAAATACACTTTTACACTTTTGTGACATGAACATCGAATCTTTTTCTTGTTTTTTTGTTGCTGTTATTTGTTGGTTTAATAATTTTTATAATACTTTGTGTCTAAGTGCTGAGACTTTCCATTCTTGCTCAGTTAAAGTAGGATTTTCCTTCAGCCAACATCTTTTCAAGTATAAATGTCTGCTATACAAACTCATTAAAAATTTCATCAAAATTTTTAAGTTCAGCTTTTGTTTTATAAAAAAAATTAAAAAAATAATTTGATTTGGACTAAGTGCCTTAAAATATGTGAGTTGCATATAGGTCGAATTGTACTTGAAATGTCTTCCATTCTATACAGCAGTGACCAAAACCAGCCCATCATTCCCGTTGATAAGAAATAAGCTGCACAAGGTGTTGGGTCATAGTCAAAACATCTTAGTCTTTTGGTATTCTATGCCATACATATTTCTAGATCCTAAAAAAGTATAAAAATCAGAACCTAATCCTATTTGAGTACATGTTACTCTTTACTGTTATCTGCAATATACTCTGAATCTTTTGATTCTAAGCTCTTTGTGGCCTTAGTCAGGCCACAGAAAGCAGGTCTCCAAAGTCCAAAGCCTTCTCTCCATACATAGTAAACCACAAGCTCTCCATGGCTACCTAATTACCCAGTTCATGACCGCATCGCGATACCCCGTCTGTGGCTACATCGTAATAGCCCATGTGAAAGAAAGCAAACTCAGCACACACGCGTAAGAATCAGCTGTGACCGGTCCAGAGTGATGGCGAGAGGAGCGGCAGTGCCTGTAACTGCACAGGGATAGGGCACGTCCCCCATTCGCAGGTCCTCACCACGCATCATGCTACATATTACTTTTGTTCAAAGATTCCTAATCTATCCTAACTTTGAAGAAGTCTTAAGATTTGTTCTAAGATACTGCTGCTCATCCTCTTGAACTGAAAAACATTTAGACAATTATCTTTAATTTACAATGAAAAGGTACTTTGGAATAAAAAGTAAGTCAATAAAAATGTTTTCAAAATTATTCATCTAGTTGGGGGCTGAGATCCATTTGCTAGCCAAGTATTTTCAGAAACTGACAGAACTTCACACACTTAGTAGAGACAGCTTTCGTGCCTCTGGGCCCTTGTCAGTTGCTGCCATAGCATTGTAGGGTCATTATGCTGTGTCAGCATGCATACAGCCCTTTCCCACCACATAGACCATCCACACCCAGGTGACAGGCACACACCGAGAAGCCCCCAATTAGAAACTACTCAGGTTTGGTGTCTAGCTGACCCATATAGTCTATCGCTAACTTCTTCCCATGAGTTTGTTTAATACTATGTAATTGAATCATAGTAAATCAAATTGATTTCAAACAAAACCAAATAAGCTAGTATTGCTCTATTTAAGTGGGAAACATTTTTATTTTAAAATAGTGTTTTAAATTTTTCATAAGAAAAGTTGTTTGACTTGTCATTTGAAGATTTACAAAATAAATATTGAATAGACTTTTAATATCACATCTAAGCAATTTTCTAATAGATTCACAGTCTCCGTCATTAGAAACAACAGGAAAAACATGCCAAAAACTGCAGAACAGACTGGAAAGTTTGCAAACCCTGGTAGAAGATTTACAGCTGAAGAACCAAGGTACAGTATACAGAGCAGTCTGGGGAGTTAGCTCAGTGATAGAGTACTTGCCTAGCTAACGAAAGCCCTGGGTTCAGTCCCCAGCAATAGGGGGGAAACTCACAGAAAGATATATACATGCGTGCACACACAAGAAATATTTTTCTAACAACAAACATTTGAACAATGAATGTAAGCATGTTACTAATACTCAGTGGCATCCACTAAGAACTCACTCACTGTTATTCGTCTTCATGCCGCCTTCACAGCAGCATGGGAGTGTGGGGCCTGATGACACAGTAAGTCCCATGTCACATAGTGAACGGGATAGCTGAGGCTTGATCCTTGCAATTTCTGATGCTAAAGTCAATATCCTTTAACACACTTTGTACATCACTTTACTGTTTAAGAAAATCTCAAGTAAATTGTGTTAGCCCAGCTCTCTCTGAGCAGTGAGAAAACATTTTGCACTGCTCATATTATTGTGAGTTTTGGGTTTTCTTTTTCTTTTTTTTTTTTTTAAAAAAAAACATAGATTGGTTTTTGGTCCCACTTACACCCACACTTTCTAAGTCCCTCCTGCTTATGCCATCCCAGCGGTGTCTATATGGAAGACATGCGGCATCTGTTTAATAGGAACAGTGCCTTGGGCCAGATGCAATGCCTGGCAAGATGGTGCTTGAGGTCTGAACAAATATTTTTGGAGTTTTTTGGACAGAATTTATCAAAATTTAAACTACAGGGCTGTAGGTAGAGCTTGATATTAAGAGACTGCCTAGCCCCCAATGGAGGAGCTAGAGAAAGTACCCAAGGAGCTGAAGGGATCTGCAACCCTATAGGTGGAACAACAATATGAACTAACCAGTACCCTGGAGCTCGTGTCTCTAGCTGCCTATGTAGCAGAAGATGGCCTAGTCAGCCATCATTGGGAAGAGAGGCCCCTTGGTCTTGCAAACTTTATATGCCCCAGTACAGGGGAACATCAGGGTCATGAAGTGAGAGTGGGTGGGTAGGGGAGTGGGGGAGGGTATGGGGGACTTTTGGGATAGCATTTGAAATGTAAATAAAGAAAACACCTAATAAAAATATATATAAAAAGAGAGAGAGAGAGAGAGCCTAGCATGTGCAGGAGTGTGGGTTGAGTCCCCAGCTCAAGCAGAAGCCAAAACCATACACCTATTGTGTGCATGCGCACAAGAGCACAGAGAAATTCCCCAAACTACTTGCAGTAATCAAGTTTGGTCCCAGAGATGGAAGGACAGGCGGCTTCCCTCTGGGACCCTCCTGAGGTGCTTGGCTTATATCCCTGTTATCTGTCCCGCTTCCAGGAGGCTGTTACAGTTGTTACAAAAGGGCGCTGCATTGAAGTCTTAATGCGTCTCAGGGTCTGACCTGCAGGCTAACAGCTCATCCTTGAAGAGGAGTGTGAAGGGGTTTCAAACCTGAGTTGACTTTACAATCTAACTTTGTTTTATTGATATTTCAGCAATGTCTTCAATGATCAGAAATCAAGAAAAGAGGATTCAGAAAGTGAAAGACCAGGAAAAAATGTTACTAAAATGATGCGTTGCTTGCCCGCTCTCTACAGAGGGCTGACACCCGATTAATTGTGGTGTTACTTATAATTAGTGCCCTGTGAACTTTTTTCTTTTTATGTGAATTTTAATAAAAGATACCCTGACCTGTATACTCTATTTTGAAATAAACTTCCTGAATGCTCTCACAGTAAAACTTGTAACATTACCAGTTAGATTTGAGAGTATTCATATATTATAATATATTAATTTATGCTAATGCTAGCATGTTGGTATAATTGTTTTAAATTATTTTACTGGTTCTAAGATAGCAGAGTTAATTTTTCCCCCTGCTTTAACAAATTCTGGGTTTCAGGAGTGGGGGAACGTGTTCAGATGGTGTAAGAGGCGCAGAGCCAAGAACAGAAGGACAAACTCCAGCATGCTGGACAAACACCAGGCTTTATTAGTGACCTTGCGCTCACTGTTCTGTCAATATCAATAATCAACAAAACCTTGGTGCCCCCAATCCAAACTTAGAAATCTCTTCTCTTGCATAAAACTAAAGAAAGAAAATACTTTGTTACTCTTTAACTTCTACATTGAATACAGTCTACCTTAATTAAATTTTAATAAAATTTATATGCAAACTAAATACACTGAGGCAAGAGCAGACACACAAGAGTTTCACTTGTTCCGAAACATCAGAGACAATATGGCAGGGGTCATGGAGACACAGCTGCTTAGCTGGAGGCCTTGTTGCAGCCCCACGCCCCTCACCTTTCACCTCTAGGGATGGTCACCTGACCAGTTCCCACAGGTGGAATGGACATGGATAGAGAACTGTGGGCTACCTTCAGGTCAGAGTGTTAATACTGAATTTGCCATTTTTCCTCAAGTTATTTTCTTCCCACAGAATAGATGACAAGGATGGAGAGGGCCCTCAAGGAGGCACCACAGGCAGAAGGGGGTCTGGGGAACTCTACATGGAGGGCAGATACTGCCCAGAAGACCTGATAGTGCTGACTGACACCACAGGCAGCAGGGGCCCTGAGGTGGGTGTAGTTGCTCTCTCAGGGAAAACTGTCAACAACAAAGTTATCACTCTAAAGCACACCTAACTTCAAATGATGATTACAATCGATGTGCATTTAATTATAAATGATGTAAGTGTATATACGTAGCATGATTTGTTTCTTAAGTCAATGGGCTTTAATGAGAGGTTAACTTTAATTTCATCAGGTAACTGTAAATAGAATTCTAGAGACTTCTATTTAAACTGTTTTAATTAGCTTTGTGACGTAATGACCAGTGCCTTCTGTGGATCTCATTGTGCGATACATAAGCAGAATGCATGGATTTCACCTCAAAAATGCTGAGAGCCGCAAAGCTTCCAAGCAAACCTTCTAATGCTGCTTTCAGGTGAATCTAGGCTTTTGTCAGCACAGGGCATCTTAGACGGAATAAAATACCTGCCTTAGCTGATAGATAATATAGACTGTTAACACATGAAAACTCATTTCACTTGTGCATTTGGAAGGTAGAAGTAGGAAAAGCAGCTGTTGATGGTCGTCCTTAGGTATCTAGGGAGTCGCAGGCCAGTCTGGCCCACCCTGTCTGAAAACACCAAGGCCGAGAGTGAATTTTGGGGTTAGCCTGTGCTACAAGAAACTCCGCCTCAAAAAGTCCCTTCTAAGCAAAGTTTTAAAAAATATTTAAGACTTTCTAAAAAAAAAAAAAAAAGCATTTAAAACTCCCTGAGGGAGGGACAAGACTCTCCCTATGGTATCTGCTATAACTTGAGGCTTGCTTTTCTCTTTATGTAAAATATAGCTCCTTTATACCTAGGTTCAAGTGCTAAAATTGAAACAAATGAGACATTGAATAAAGATATTAAAACTCAGTATTTATTTATTCAGTTATAACTTAAAGCTTAATTATTTCTTCTCAGCGCAAAGACATTCTTCAGTATGGTCCTATAGAGAATTTCACTCGCTGGTATGTAAGGAGAGTGAAGAGTTAACAGATGGAAAAGATGCCTCTGGGGCAGCCCATTTGTTGACCCCATGTAGGAATGAGGTGGAGCAGTGAGCAGAGATGGTCCAACCAGGGCACTGTGGGTAAAGGAGGGATGTACCAGACTCAGACCTGTTACTCCCAGTCCTCAAGGAGCCCTTCAAACCACCTCAGCATCTCACACCTCAATCCCTCATGCTCTGCTTCCTGGGTGACCACCTCTGAATAGGCTTTCAGCCACTAAGACAAAGGCGTACTTGCTAATGTCTCGCCTATCCTCAGCAGTTAAAATGGAATAAAAACTAACAGGAAGTCTAGAGTTTCACTCCGATCCTTACTGGTCACAGTTCCGTATGATGTAAACAGTGTTGCTTTAGCTGTGTTTGATGGGGCTTATTGTAGTCTTTCTAGTCTAAGAGCTGCTAAGGGCGCTCTACCTTGTACCCGTGCAGTTGCTTAGTTGCTCCTTGCCCATATGTAGTCCATACCTCAGGTGTACTACCCAAGATGCAACTACCCAGGATGATCAATTCCTCAAGTCCTGATGTGTCAGCACAAACCAGTCAATACAATAAGGGACAAGTGCCAGCTTACAGGAAGCATTATCTGCAGGCATACATCTTCCTACATTTTGGACAAAAGCCACACTAGCAAATCTGAAAGAGCCCTGATGGCTACAATTGGAATCACACCGCCTTTACTTTAAGCTATGCAGTGCGCTCTAAAGCCTTAGCCTTGTCCACATTCTGCTGCAGCCTCTTGGATGCTCTGAAAACTGAGTCAGTGAATCCCCCACCACCCATGAACCACTTTATCCTCATGGCCAGTCTGCAGGAATCTATTGCTGCATTCTTCCCAACGAGTAACTTCCTTATTCTCTACCAACACGAACTTCCACTCCACCACTGTGTCTGCAGGCAGGAAGACAGAATGAGACCAGAGCCCGTCTTTGCAGTAGTGGAGTGGGATGTATGTGTTCCATCTCCCAAGGCTCTCATGGTCTCCAGTCACTGCAATGAACTGCACATCGGTGTTTGTGGTGTAGTGCACCTGGAACTGGATGCTGACCTGTTGAGGTTTCAGAGATGCCACTTTCCCATCTACTTCCCAGCCTCTTCCTCCCACAAGACTGTTTGTGCTGTCGTCCATTCTCTGATTTAGACTTAACCTAGAAGCCTCAAGACTGCCACCCAAACCAACACTCCCCCAAGATGAGTGCCTAGACACCACTTCCCAGTCCTCGTGGCCTGCCTGGTCCTGACTGACTGCTTTAGCTCTGTCCACAAGCAGGCTGCTGGAGGGCAGCTTTGCGGCCACACTGCCAGCTACTTTGACAGCTGTTTCTTGTCCTTTGGGGAGTCTCCATTCTCCTCCATGAGATCCTGGGCTTTGATTTCTTGCCGCTTCAGAGTCGGCCCTGGAGTGTGTGTCTGGAATCTTCCCAACAGGAACAAACTCTCTGGCATTGACCCAGTCTGCTCCAACATTCTGCAGCCGCTGTGCTTCCGGCAGGTTACCAAGATCTTTGCTCTCAGAAATCAAATGTCCGTTGCTTTCTCGAAGATGCTCTAAGAAAGGAAAGGGCAGTAACATTAGGTGGTTCACAAAGGAAGACGCAGAAAACTTTTGCTCTTGTCTTTATTTCTATGTACAGTTCAAGGCTCTGTTTTAAAAAAAGCAAGTACCTATTTGAACATTCCCAACACTGCTCTAAGAGCACACATGTAGAGCCAACGATCAAAAGCACACTTGGGGAGTCTCAGCACACACCATGAGAGAGAATGAAGTGGCAAGTTGCAAAGTCTCCCACAGTCCAGACCATGTTGGCAGGTATCCAAAGTTAAGTCACTTGGCTCCTGTCATTTAAAGAAAAGAAGAAAAAAAAATGCTGTCCAAGGGTTGGGGCAGGAGCTTAGCACAAGGCCCAGCCTCACATGCTGGTGGCTTCTATAGAACAAAGGATTACATGGCTACCCTGCACCTGAGAGTACACCTGAACTCCCTGGCAGTGAATACAAGACGGGCCAGCTCCAGCTAACTGGAAAGCATAGCAGTCAGTGTGAAGAAAACCGAGAACAAGACTGAGTGGAGCTGGGGGGGGGGGGTGTGGTGGGGGTGGGGAGGGCTTGAGGGAAAAGTAATGTCTTCAACAAGCACAAGATTTTCCCATCCCACCCACCCTCCTTAATAAGTACATACAGTTATAAAAACTATTCTTAAAAGTATACTATCCAAGTTCTCTAAAACCCTGGCTTCATTCCTGGCGACCTCTCCTAGAAGCCTGACCGCCCTAAAACCATAAATCAGCAGGGGTTAGGAGAACTCTGCGCTACATGTTTGCCTCTTTTTAATGATGACCTTCAAAGTGAGATGTCAGCAAATATTACTCTGGAGTCCTAATTTTCTGAAGAACCTTTTATCAAAACCCAGCCGTGGGAAAGATTTTCACGTAGTAGCTACAAATGACCACCACTAAAAATAAGTTCTGCCAGGCAGCTGGGCAAAGGGCACAGGAGGTAAGGGTTTGTGCCAGTGCACACTGATTGCCTGATGCAGGGTCTCTAAAATGTAGATTTAAACTTAGGTGACAATTCTCATCAGAGTTCGATTCCCTAGTAGGCCACCACTTGTTCACACGCCAGCACAAAGCCTCAGCTACAGTGGCCTTCATGACCTAAGTCTAAGCTGAATTTTACTTTCCTGAAAAAGCTGCCCAGATAGTAGGAAGTGAGTGTTCATAAGCCCCAGATCTAAGGAGGGGTGTGGTATGTCAGCGACTGGGACTCAGAAGATGTCCCTCTCAGCTTCAGCAGGAACTGAAGAGTTGTGAGATGCCCCCCCCCCCCCAAGCCATCCTCGTACACTGCTCCAAGTGCGGCCAGGCGGAGGAGCCTGTGCCCGCTGAGGCGGCAGAAGCTGGGCGCGGCCTCTGGAGGACCCGCGTGGCCTCTCCAGGACAGGACAACCCCAGAACGCGATGAGGGCTGAAGAAGGTTCAGTCCGAGGTCGGGGAAGGTGGTCCACCAGAACCCACCCGCATGGCTCCAAGTGCCTTTCGTTTCCCCTTCCCCGGAGAACTTCAAAACAACTAGCTCGAGGGGAGGAAGAATACCTGCTTTGGAGACCAGCTCCCGATCGGAAGGTTCAGGGCTCAGGCCGCCACTGCCACCACCACCCGGACCGTCTCCCGGGGCCGCAGCCTCCCCAGGAGGTGCGCCCTTCTGCGGCGGCTCCGCAACCCCGTCTTTCCCCGGGGCCCCAGAGTCTCCCCGCAGCAGCCACAGGATGAGCGCTCCAGCTAGACCCCCGCCGACCAGCAGGGCTGACCAGACGGCGCCCATGGCTGAGAGAGGCTGAGGGAGACTACGAGCCCCAGTGCAGGGCTCCGCTCACCCGAACGGCCACACCCACCCCGCCCGCCCCATCCTTTTAAGGTTCTTGGCCGCCAGCCCAGCCTTCCACGGCCGCCGCGAATTTTCCTGGCCCCGCCTCCCGCCCCGCTCGCCCCGCCCCGCAACCCGGCTCTCGCCCACTCCCATCACCGCTGCCGGCCCTTCCACACCTGGTCCCGCTCCACTTTATCCCACGCCAGAAGAGCCCGGTTACGCACAGCTCCGAGCCAGGAGATGGGCGCCCGGAGCTCTGAGGCCGGAGAAGGCTCTCACTGGACGGTTAGCACAATTAGGGGTGGAGAGAGTAAGGATCGTGGGGAGGGCGCAGGGGCTTAGGGGAAGCTCCAATCCATCCCCAGCTTTCTCAAATCTCTACATAAAGGCCCACCACCTCCGCCAATCTTGTTCGCCTTTACCTCTGGGACCTCCTACACTCTTTTTTTTAAAAAAAGGTTCTAGACTAGCCTAGAAGTCTTTCCGTACCCCAGGCTGCCTCAAACTCGAAATTCTCTCCCGTTTCCAGTGGGGAGTTACAGGCTCTGGCGCTCTCTCTCTCTCTCTCTCTCTCTCTTCCTCTCTCTCTCTCTCTCTTCCTCTCTCTCTCTCTCTCTCTCTTCCTCTCTCTCTCTCTCTCTCTCTTCCTCTCTCTCTCTCTCTTCCTCTCTCTCTCTCTCTCTCTCTCTCTCTCTCTCTCTCTCTCTCTCTCTCTCGCCACGCGTGTTGCTGCACACCCACCCACCCAGCTGAACTGGATGTTGCCCAGACACGGAGCCCCTACAAGTAAATATTAATAAAGCAGCAACCCTTTATCAAAGCATCATATAGTCAAAGTGTTTTGTGTATGAACTTAAATTGGTCCTCACACAACAGAAATCCTGTGAAGGAAGGACCACACTGCTGTGCTGATGTGCACACTACTCAGGGTAAAGAGCCGGGTGTTTTACCTGGAGTCTTTCCTTTAAACACATACATCCTGTTGCTGAGGCCACAGCTGGAAAGTATATGCCTTGCAATTATTGCTAACATGGCTCCCTCTGGGAGGATCAATCACTCAACAGTGCACCTCGCTGGATCACTGAGATCACAAGAGATCACACATCTCCTGAGAGAGACTTCCTGGTGGGTTGCTCCTCTCTTGGCATAGGCTGCAACTGGTAGAGAGGTGGAGAACAGAGCAATACTGACTCCTGTTTTATTATTAAATTATTTAACTTTCAAATAGACTGTTGCTATACCTGTAGATCAGAGCATCACTCAGCCCTCCTCAGAGAAGCTGCTTCCTGCAGTAGAGGGGAACTAGCACAGAGACCCACAACTGGACCGTGTGGAGAGAGAGACTTTGGAGCTTTCAGTCCTAAATGGGATGACTTTTTTAAATTATCCCCTAAAGGCTCAGGGATCTAAGTGGAAGAGGAGGTGGATGGTGGAAGAAGGAAGCCAGGGGTAGTGGATAACTCCACCGAGACAGTGTCTGGCAGATACAACGGGACTCGAAACACTTACGCACTCACAGAGATTGTAACGACTTGAAAAACACCTGCAGAAGCCCAAACCAGAGAGAATCCCAGCACTGAAGGCAGTGGGGGGAGTGAGCACCAAGTCCCACCCCTGACCAAGAAGCCACTTGCAATTGCTGCCTGCTGGAAGGGGAAAATCCATTTTCTCCAATGGAGTCTCACTGGGTATATCAGCCACATTCTAGGAGTAGATGGTTGACACACACAAGCTCCAGGTTTCATTTGGGGATTTGTGTGTGTGTGTATACTTTTTGTTTTGTTTGATTTGGGGGTTTTTTTTTTTTGGTCTTATTAATTTTCTTTTTTTAAGTTTGTGTTTCTATATTCATTTTGGTTTTTGTTTGTTTGTTTGTTTGTTTGTTTTGTTGTTGTTTTTTTGTTTTGTTTTGTTTTTGAGAAGGGGGAGACATGAAGTTGGGTGGGTAAGAAGACAGGGAGGTTCTGGGATGAGCTGAAAGGGAGGAAAGAATATGATCAAAGTATACTTAAGATTAATTTAAAATTTTAAAGAATTTAAGATCCAAGCAAAGAAGTTACATAGATAGTCAGAAAAATGTAGATGACAGAGAGGTAGAAGAGGAGAGACACACAGATAATATAGAGAAGCATAATAAGAAGAGAAAGGATGGGTTGGAGAGATGGCTCAGCAGTTAAGAGCACCGACTGCTCTTCCAGAGGTCCCAACTTCAATTCCCAGCAACCACACGGTGGCTCACAACCATCTGTAATGGTGTCTGTCTTCTGGTGTGTCTGAAGAGTGTAATGGTGGTATACTCATATGTATAAAATAAATGAATAAATAAATCTTTTTTTTAATTTATATTTTTGTTTTTCAAGACAGGGTTTCTCTGTAGCCCTGGCTGTCCTGGAACTCACTTTGTAGACCAGGCTGGCCTCGAACTCAGAAATCTGCCTGCCTCTGCCTCCCAAGTACTGGAATTAAAGGCGTGCACCACCATGCCCAGCATAAATAAATCTTTAAAAAAAAAAAAAAAAAGAAGAGGAGAAAGGATGAGCTACCTGACAAACACATCCAATCAAACTCACTCAGGTGAAGACATCACTACAGCTATACTGAGTCACAAGCCCCTACATGATGCCTGTCTTCAAACTAGAGGCTAATAGAGCCAACTGCAACCATGTCAGACCTTCATGGAAGACTGCCCAATGACCCTGCATCTCACAGCAAAAGCCTGCCCTCCTGACCTCTCGGCCCCGCCCTCGCTGGCTCTTTCCATCCACAGTGGCTTTCTTAACTTATACAGATCCCCACGTGCCTTGCAAGCACTACAGACATAGAACGTGGTATGATCTTTGTCAACTCTATTTCATGTCTTTAATTAGAGATCTAACGGTGAACTTGGGTTCACCATATACAGTTTGGAATATCCAAACCATAGCGCATACCTTCCATTATAATCCAGTGAGCATAAACCCATGGTTTCCTTGAGTTCTGTGAATTCATGATTCCCAAAAAGAAGATAGGTAGGTGGATAGTCAGAAAGATATAGATGAAAGAAAATTAGAATGATGTTTCCTTGAATTCTAGCAAATCATGAAACCCAAGGAAATGGTTGTTGGATCCTGGAAGTTCATCAGCCAATAGAAGCAGAAAACTCATGAACTTGCGATTGATTGTTGAAATGGGGAGAATCTTAAACTGAGTTCTTTAACGTATGAGATCAAAACTGACTCGGGGTAGAGTGTCAGAACTGTGTTAAAAGGGAGGACATCGAGTTGATATCCTGTGAATTTAAGAATTGCTTAGTGTGCAAAACCTCTCCCTACTTACCAGCTCTCTCCCTGGAGAGAGGTGTTTAAGAGTGGGACAGAGTAAACCTCCCTTTCCACCACCCTCTGTGTTATTGGTTTCAGTGTCTGTACCCTGTTCGAACCTCATCTGAGTACCTCCGTCTATTTAGGCTCCACTGCACTCTGCAACTCTTCTTGGCTTAACCCTGCTCAAAGTCTTCCCTAAAGCTTGGCAGTGCTCCCCGCGGCTCAGAATTCCACTCAGAGCCTCCCCAGACCCCAGGGCCCAGAGGCTCTGGCTATACCAAATCCTGGTGGTGCCTAAACCGTGTTCACATTTCAACACATAACCTTTTAGAAGTATGTGAATTTGGATGCATGACATCATGGTTGCCTTCCGGGAATATTCCAGCATAGCAGACGAGCTGCTGGTTCCAACTCCTCTCTCTCCAAGCCCTGGCTCTCTGGGAATGTACCACAGCACCTGTGCGTTTCTGTCAAACTCTGCGCCTGTGTCTCCCTCCACATGACATTCTCCACAGGCAAACACCCTCTCTGCAGATCGGTCACGTTGGCGCCTCCCGGCCTCGGGTTTCATAGAGACATTTTCTAACTGCAACTGTTTGCAAACCTCTGACTCATCTTGGCACCTGGACGGACTCCAGGCTGAGCTACTTGGTAATGATGAAACCTTTAGAAATGGAGAATCTGCATTTCCCTGATGATTAAGGATGTTGAACATTTTTTCAGGTGCTTCTCAGCCATTCGGTATTCCTCAGGTGAGAATTCTTTGTTCAGCTCTGAGCCCCATTTTTAATGGGGTTATTTGATTTTCTGGAGTCCACCTTCTTGAGTTCTTTACATCCTTAATCATCAGGGAAATGCAAATCAAAACAACCCTGAGATTCCACCTCACTCCAGTCAGAATGGCTAAGATCAAAAATTCAGGTGACAGCAGATGCTGGCGAGGATATGGAGAAAGAAGAACACTCCTCCATTGTTGGTGGGATTGCAAGCTTGTACAACCACTCTGGAAATCAGTCTGGTGGTTCCTCAGAAAATTGGACATAGTACTACCGGAGGATCCCGCAATACCTCTCCTGGGCATATATCCAGAAGATGTCCCAACCGGTAAGAAGGACACATGCTCCACTATGTTCATAGCAGCCTTATTTATAATAGCCAGAAGCTGGAAAGAACCCAGATGCCCCTCAACAGAGGAATGGATACAGAAAATGTGGTACATTTACACAATGGAATACTACTCAGCTATTTAAAAAATGAATTTATGAAATTCCTAGGCAAATGGATGGACCTGGAGGGCATCATCCTGAGTGAGGTAACCCAATCACAAAGGAACTCACACAATATGTACTCACTGATAAGAAACTTAGGATACCCAAGATATAAGATACAACTGGCTAAATGCATGAAATTCAAGAAGAAGGAAAACCAAAGTGTGGACACTTTACCCCTTCCTAGAAATGGGAACAAAACACCCATGGAAGGAGTTACAGAGACAAAGTTTGGAGCTGTGACAAAAAGATGGACCATCTAGTGATTGCCATATGCAGGGGTCCATCCCATAATCAGCTTCCAAACGCTGACACCATTGCACACACTAGCAAAATTTTGCTGAAAGGACCCAGATATAGCTCTCTCTTGTGAGACTATGCCGGGGCCTAGCAAATACAGAAGTGGATGATCACAGTCAGCTATTGGATGGGTCACACGGCCCCCAATGCAGGAGCTAGAGATATTACCCAAGGAGCTAAAGGGAACTGCAACCCTATAGGTGGAACAACAATATGAACTAACCAGTACCCCGGAGCTCTTGTCTCTAGCTGCATATGCATCAAAAGATGGCCTAGTCGGCCATCACTGCAAAGAGAGGCCCATTGGACTTGCCAACTTTAGATACCCCAGTACAGGGGAACGCCAGGGCCAAAAAGGGGGAGTGGGTGGGTAGGGGATGGGGGGGTGGATATGGGGGACCTTTGGGATAGCATTGAAAATGTAAACGAGGAAAATACCTAATAAAAAATTAAAAAAAAAAAAGAAATGGAGAATCTGTGTCAGAAAAACTAGCTAGTTCACCGTGGGGGGGAAGGGGGCGGGGAGAGGAGGGAGAGGGCGGGGCCATGTTCGTGAGGGGGCGGGACAAGGTTCGTGGGGCGGCACAAGGTTCGTGGGGCGGGACTAAGTTAGTCCTGCAGCTTTAAACAGTGTGTTTCAGGTAGACTAAAATTCACCAATCCGTGAAAATGGTAAAAGTACAATGCTAAGGAACAAAACCCAAGACACTGTCACCACGAGAGTACCGGACATAGGCTGTTTTGATAAAATTACTTCCAATGGAGGACGCTTAGATAAAGTTACCAGATAGCTCCAGACAAGGGCAGATAGCTGCTTTGTCTAAAAGACAAATGATTAATATGCGAATATCCAACAAATCCGTCCACATTGATAAGAAATGGGCAGAAAGGACACTCTTTTCTTCACGCCGGGGCTGAGCTGACAGCAGATAGCCAGAGACCGAAGAAACAAACATAAAGAGATTCGAAATCACTGGTAGTCAGAAAGGGGCGAATTCAAGGAAAGTATCTGCGGCTATTCCAGAAGCAAAGCCTGGCAAGAAAATAGGCTGGGGCAGCTGGGGAAGTTACTGGCATAGTCAGAAGCCTTGCATGAAATGACCAATGCATGGACACCACCACCTGTCCCTCACCAGCTCTCGTGGCCTGCAGGAGAATGCCTCGGTTTTTTCTTCTGCTCTTATGCCATAAACACAGCCAGCCTCTGCGATCAGATGTGGGGGACTTTCCCCATATGCACCAGCAAGTTCTTCTTCAGCAAAATCTGCTGCGTTTCCACTTAACTCAACTCTGACAGAATCTACCTGGAGACATTATCAACTCCCTAGATGAGGGGCTTGGTCCCCGAGACTGCACCCATTCACCATGCTGGACACCACTCAAGCCTGGGAGAGCTTCATCTGTGTCTGTAAGTGACCAGTTATAAATCAGGGCTCCAGAGCTCAGTGAACAGCATGGGCTTAACACTGCGAGGCCTGGGTTCTATGCCAACTACCCACAATGCAACCTGAATTTGTAGCTTCTCCAGAGCTCCTATGTGAAGATACAGCATTGTCTGAGAAAGGATGAGTCTCCAGTGCTGATGTGGGAGCATGAAGGAAGATGATGATGGCTTGAAGTGTCCTGAACTCCCAACCCCTGGAACTATGCCACTCAGTCACCTTAACAAAAATAACCGGTTCCTGGAGCCAGATGCTTCCTTGAATGTAATCCACTGTCATACTGAGGCTCACCTGTAGGCTCTCCTAGCCCAGGACTAAGCACAGCTGGAGTGAAGCAGGCCAACAGTCCTCCCGATGGTCCTCCTGATGGTCTCTGGGGTGAGCTTCTGGAACTTCTATCTGCCTCAAGTTTTGGGGTCAAAGGTTTCCTTACTTCAGTCTTCATTCTCCCCAGAATCAGACACACATCTTAGTCTAATGGATTTCCACCATTTTTTTTAAATATGGACTAGAGTTTACTTAGGACATGAGAAGTGGAGTTGGGAGTCGGGCTGACCAAGGAACACATGGAGAGCAGAGGGAGGAGGAAGGCAAGAAAGGGGTCAGGGAGAGAAGAGGCAGAGAGTGCGAGAGCCCCACCACCTTTTCAGGATGCCCCTGGAATTAGACTTGAGGACATCTAGTCCCAGTTTGCTGTTTGTTTCCCAGAGAACTTGAACTGGGGTGCTATCCTCTACCACAGACTTTTCCCTACCTCTGTGCAGCAAGGCCTCCCCAGCTTCCATGAGGACTCTGAGATGATGTGCGAACAGCCTTGGAAAATGGGAGGAAAACTGTTGTCTTTATTCTTCACCCCTAACATGCATCTTAGCCTTGACTCTTATGATGGATAAATGTACCAGAGACAGAGTACCAATCCAAAAAACAATTAGGAATTCAGAGAGCAGGTAGGTGCAAACTGCCCTTCCTAACACTCAGTCACACATACTTCAGCTAAGTAAATGATACTTGCAGGAAACGAGTAAAAAAACCTCACCTAGTTAAACAAAATTATATTAATCTCTATGCTCTCAGGATTTTTTATAGCTACTTCATCTGCATGTTGGATATACTAGATGATGGTGAGCTGCTTGCTCACAATTCCACTTGGATTTTGGAAGCCAGATTTACACTTAGCCCAAGGGCTGTGAAATGGTCCGGAGGCCTGGTTTAGATATGCTGTCTCAGCTCATTCATTCAATCGTCTGAGGAGCTGCCAATTTTGAGCCCAGCATGTCACTCAAGAAGGCATCCTAGCCCTCCGAGCCCCTGGATCCAGTATTCTCAAAGCATGTGCAGCAGGCACAGCTCTGAATAAAACTTCAACAAGCCCAGAAAAAAAATCCTAGCTCCGGCACTCAGTGTTCTGCAGCTGAGCCACAAATCCAATGACATAAAATTGCCCTCTTGGTTTCTCGCTGGGCAGTAGTTAAATACAGCAGGCCGATCTCGAGACAGTTGGTAGCCATGTGACAGGTGCCTGTCATCAATCAGGGGTTACTTGATCCACTAAGCCTGGGCATCAGCTAACATTCAGTGTGTGTGAGCGATGTGCCAGGGTCTGTTCTAAGCACTTGTAATGTTTCCCTAGCCCTTACCACATCACTGGAGATAGAACTGTTATTATTGCCACCATTCCTATTGGAGATGAGGGGACAAGAGGAGACAGGATAACCAATCTGTCTATGATCATTCGGCTGCTAAGTGCCAGGTCCTTTAGAACCCGGGCCCCATGCTGCAAAGTCCCACCTAACCACTTTGGCCCCCAGGGCCTCCTGGAAGACTTCAGTTGCACAGTGTGCCACACCTGCCGTACTTTGATACCTTCTCCAGCCTGCTCCTCTCACCTCATGGGACATTCTCTATGTCTGACCAACCGACTAAAAAGCCAACACAATTTGATGTTAGCCGCGGGACTTTACAGCCCAGTTCCAGGGTGGTGCTGAAAATCAAGGCAGAGAAACTCTCTAGAATTTTAAGCATTTCACTCTTTTATATAAATGATTACGATTACTTGTTTTTAAATCGGAGATTTGTTGTAAGGGTTTAAGAAGGTAGAAATACGATCAGACTGGAATTCAGAGGCAGGACGTTTGAGAGTTAAATGAGACCATGAAACTGTGGTCCCAACCCAATGGGGTTCCGTGGCTTTATTAGAAAATAGGCCCGCGCTATGCCATCGTGGGTGTCTGCAGAGCTCTACCTATCAAGCAGGACTTCATGAGATACGGCTACAGTGTCCTGAGCTTGCCAGCCCTCAGAGCATGAGCTGAGGCCATTCATTATGATAAAAACATCTCTTATGTTCTAAGAGACAGAAACTTTTGCTGGGCCTCTCAATCCAGAGTTAATAATGCACCTTACAGTCACTCAAGGCTGCTGTCCTACTGTGTGCTCAGCCTGTTTTTTAAGCTGCTTTTTCCCCCCCAAAAAAACTTTATTCATTGTTTCAAGTGGTAAAATGTCATTGGTCTCTGTGGGGCACCTAGTGGGGCAGAGGGAGACCTGGGGTGGGGCTTGGGGTGGGGGCCCACCCATTACAAAAATCAAAGGCTTTTATAAAAATGCTATTTAAGCTGCTTTTAAGAGAACAATGTTACAACCCTCTTTACTTGCCTTGGACTTCCCAGGTAAGCAGCTTACC
The DNA here is from genome assembly GCF_000001635.26 of Mus musculus. Taxonomy (NCBI): domain Eukaryota; kingdom Metazoa; phylum Chordata; class Mammalia; order Rodentia; family Muridae; genus Mus; species Mus musculus. The sequence continues at coordinate 92,594,068 of NC_000071.6, read as the reverse complement.
ACCCAGTGCATAGATGCAGCCCTGTGTGTTCTTCCACGCCCCTCACCCAGGGCAATGCATGCGTGTTTGCACATGTGTCATGTGCTAAAGACAGCGAGAAGGGAGGTTGATAGCCAACTTCTGAAATGAACATCTACCGTAAATCTTGAAGTCAACATTTGGATAGTACTTGATAAACCATGATCTCTGTAACACTGTTTTGTGTGTCACTTGGGGTCAGTTGGAATCTGTGACTTAACCTCTTGTAAAACTCTGCTAAAGGCATCTGTAAAGTGTCCCCCATTCCCTCCCCATGCTATGTTTTCTACCCTGGTCAATAAATATGACCACGAACACTTGTACTGGCTGATTTTGTGTGTCAACTTGACCCAAGCTGGAGTTATCACAGAGAAAGGAGCCTTCTTTGAGGAAATGCCTCCATGAGATCCAGTTATAAGGCATTTTCTCAATTAGAGATCATGTGGGGAAGGCCCATTGTGGGTGGTGCCATCCCTGGGCTGGTAGTCCTGGGTTCTATAAGGAAGCAAGCTGAGCAAGCCAGGGGAAACAAGCCAGTAAGAAACATCCTTCCAGGGGGTGGTCAAGACTGAAACGAGCAAGAAAAAGAAGGAAGAGGAAGATGAGGAGGATGAAGAGGATGAGGAGGGGGAAGAGGAAGATAAAGAAGATGAGGAAGGGGAAGAGGAAGATAAAGAAGATGAGGAAGGAGAAGAGGAAGATAAAGAAGATGATGAATAAGTTTGTTCTAGGGCAGTTTTTTTCTTGTCTATAAAGCATTTAACCCCCTGTACACAACTCACTCCTTTTAAAGAAAAAACATTGAAATGTAAAAAAAAAAAAAAAGAAACATTCCCTTCTTGGCCTCTGCATCAGCTCCTGCTTCCAGTCCTGACTTCCTTTGGTGATGAACTGCAGTGTAGAAGTGTAAGCTGAATAAATCCTTTCCTCCTCAACTTGCTTCTTGGTCATGATGTTTGTGCAGGAATAGAAACCCTCACTAAGACAACACTTGAAGGTGACATGGTGGCCGCAAACTGAAGGAGTCTTCAGGAAGAACAGTGAATTATCTTTTTTTTTTTTTCTAGGAGGTTGTTCTGGCCTTAGATTTGCTGACCTTGCTTAAAAGACATCCACCCACACCAGCTTTTTATAGACTTACTGAATGCTTATTCACAGCTATGGTTTTCCACTTCATACTGGCTCTCATTGAGAAACCTATTTGATCATCATCGTTATCATCTTCATCATCGTAATCATCGTTATCACCATTATCATTGTCATCATCATTATTATCATCATCACTATCATCATCATTGATTGGTAATTCAGAACAGAATAGACCACACTGGCCTAAAATTTCTGGCACTCCTGCCCCAGCCTCTGGAGTGCTAGGAGCTACCATGCAAAGTGCAGAAGCTAATTTTTTATAGCAAAAGTGAGAAGGCATTTGCCTACACTACGATGCACATAGAAGTTGTATTCCAGACCCCAAGCGCCATTTGGGAGGCAATGTATTTAAAGTGCAGCGCCATTACCCACCCTGTACCTGTGTGTTCTGCATCCTCACAGTTAAACAGAGTTGAAAATATTCAAACCAGTTTTGTCCTTACTGAACACAGACTGACAGCTGTTTCTTCTCCTTACTCCCTAAACTGCACAGGGTAACAACAACAGTGTCTTAATTTGCATTGTGCAAGGTATTGAATGTAATGTAGCTATGACTCCAAGTGCAGTGTGGGGCACATGTAGGTCATAAGCAGGCACTGTATCATGTGAGGGACCTGAGCACCAGCAGATTTCAGGGAACCTTGGAACCAGTGTTTCACAGACCCTGAGCAATGGCTCTCTACACTGATCCAACACCAGCTCTTTCCGTGTACTCTGAGTATGCAGGTCTGAGTGTAAGGGGTGTGACATCAGGAGAAATGCCTCCTTAACAACCACTGGGAAAAACTGTCCCTTAGCCCCAGGAGTGAGCAATGGGTGGAAAAGCTTGAGAAAAGTCCCCACCAGCAGAAAACAGCAATATTTGGATGACTTAACAGCAATCACCACCTGTTAGTCAGTGGAGCCTTCTCATGCTGCTTGAAGAACCGGAAAGATCCAAGTGGTGGTAGCGCACGCCTTCAATCCCAGCACTGGGGAGGCAGAGGCAGGCAGATCTATGAGTTTAAGGCTTGTCTGGTCTACAGATCGAGTTCCAGGATAGCCAGGGTTATACCTGAGAGACAGGGAGAAACCCTGTCTCAAAACAAAAAGAACAGGACTGAAAAGAACACTCTGGTGTCAGAGTGAGGAGACTTCACTAATGAGGAAAATGATTGACTAGAGAGCAGAGGGTCTCTTGGAGTTCTACCATGTCTTGAAACATATATATGTGTGTGTGTGTGTGTGTGTGTGTGTGTGTGTGTGTGTGTGTGTGTGTGTGTATGTGTATATACACACAATTGCCTGTAACTCTAGCTCCAGGGGATCCAACATACTCCTCTGCACTCTGTGGGTACCCACGTGCACGGGCACGCGCATGCACACACACACACACACACACACACACACACACACACACAATTTTTAAATCTTTAAAAAGTAATGAAACATGTTAGCTTGATTTTCCTTTAAACTTTTTTGACCTATGACCTTCCACTTTAGTACACACTTAAGACCGGGGAGAAAAACGCCTCAGTTAGCTTAACTCGATGAAAGAAAATAATACTAATATTGTAAAAAAAGAAAAGAGGCACTCATTCTGTGTCAGGTTCTCACTCAAAGTAGTAACAATAAAGTAATTGTGACTTTGCCTATGATTTTATTTTTACAAGAAATCAATCATTTATGGCATCTTCATAACACGAAAGCGTGAGAGGACTACACACGAATATTGAGCCCATAGTTGGTAAATATACAAAATGTATTATTTTGTGCACCAGGTGTGTTGGTGCAGAGCTGCAACTCTAGACCCTGAGAGGCTAACACAGGGGGATGACTAATTAGAGGTCAGCCTAGGCCACATAGCAAGACTCTCCCTAAAGAAGGCCAAACCCCCAAACCAAACAAACAAGCAAACAAAACATTGATCAGTGGAGGCTGGAGAGATGGATCAGCCATCGGGACAGCTCACTGTTCGTCGAGAGGACCAAGGTTCAGTTCCCAGCACCCACATGGTGGCTCACAACCCTCTGTAACTGCGGCTCCAGGGCATTCAACGCTTCAGGCTTCTGAAGGCTCCTAGACTTGTGTGCACCTACCCACATGCAGACATACACAGCTGTACATAACTAAAAATACTACAAAAAAACCCTAAAGCCTTTAAAAAGCTGTTTAGAAAGACATTTGTGTTCAGTTTTATATTTGTAGATGCTGCCAGGTTGAAGCCTTCACGGAGGGCACTGCTATATTCTACTTATTAATTAAACTAATGGGGCAGTATCCAAGGATGCTGTCAATCAAAGCCGACTCATCTGCTCCCGGGATTCTTCTCTGTTTGCGTGAGTTTTTTAGGAGCCTTAATATTTTCAGATTTATTTTTCTCCTCCGCATATATCTTCTCAAGGAACTACAGAGGGGAAAAAAAAGAGAAAGTCTCTTTATTAGAATGTTAAATAAAAACTGGATAGCCCTCCTGCTCTAATAAACACTTTCCTCTGGCAGATTTCCTTAGGCTAGACCTTTTAAGTAGAGAACTTGAGTGAGAAGCAGTTGTTCAGTATCATAAATACTCAGATTGAATTCATCCTTGGCTTGTGCTCCAGCTCCGGCCAGCCCAGCTCTCAGCAAAGGCTTATGCTGCTAAAGGCCTGGGATCTCTCTGGGTCACTGTGGACAATGTATAGACACTGCTATATCCACACAAGAATATGCTCCTCTGTGACTGATGTAAATGTATATATACACAGAATACAGATACATTATGGGTTAGAAAAAATGAATATTCGCATATATATTCAAGTGACAGTTTGTAAATACATATGTACAGATATATTTTGCATACATGAACATCTGTATGTAATTTACATTTGTTTTGTTTTGGTTTTTTCATTTTCTTAAGACAGGGGCTCACTCTGTAGACCAGGCTGGCCTTGAACTCATAGTAATCTCCCTGCTTCAGCCTCTTGAGTGCTGGGATTACAAGTGTTTACCATATCTGACTTCATATATTATGATGGATTCCGTCTTTCATATGACATGTTATCGGTAGGTGATTATCTATAGGATATAAGAAAAAGGGACAAAATAGTGCCAGAGACTACATCACTGGTGTCCTCAAGCTGCTCCAATTGTTTAGCTTCATGCAGGGGCCCCATCTCTCTGGAGTTTGTGTAGCAGAGAGTGCAGCCAGTGTGTCAGACATGTTTCTTTCTGCCCACCATGAATCTATGTGTGTATCGACAGAATGAATTACAGCAGCAGGGACCAACCTGAATCGTGGAGAGCTCTTGGTGCCACTTCAAGGATCTTGGCAAAGATTTGACATTGGGCTAGGACAAGGAAGTAGGCTTGTCACCTTGATAAGTCCCTGAATACCACAGGACTTTGTTTACTGTCTTGTTTGCGCCTTGACTATCTGTTTATGCTTTGTTTATTCCTGGACCTTGAACTGAGCCTTTGTATGTACTTAAAATGGTACAAAAGCAGACTGGGAAAAAAATCAAGGCGCTTCAGCACTGGCTGGGGTCTAGTTGTCTTTTCTTTTTTAATCCTCACTCCCTCCCGAGAGACCCTGATGACTGACTGAGCTGGCTTAGTCACTGAATAGAAGAAGGAAGTTGTGACAGTATAAATATTAAGGCAGACATATATAACACAAGGCTGGTAGGATGGCTCCGTGGGTAAGAATGTTTGCTGCACAAAAATCTCAATTTGAGTCCCTGGCACCTATAGAAAAATGAATGTCCAGAATGTCCAGTCATGCCTGGAACTGTAGCATTGAGGAGAGGGACAGTGGAGATGGGTGAATCCCAGTCCAGCCTGGACAGAATGAATGGTGAGCCTCAAGGTGAGAGAGAGAAGAGCACACACACACACACACACACACACACACACACACACACACACTACATAAACATATTTATGGTAGCACATGCCTATAACCTCAGCACTTAAGAGTTGGAAACAGAAGAATCAGATGCCCAAGGTCACTTAAAAAAATCAAAACAAATATAGACACACACACAGACATACATATATATATGTATACATATATATAAGTTATGTAATATACGAAAGAGTATGTAATGTGCAATGCAAGATATTAAGCATAGTTATAGACTCTATATATAAAGATATATAAGTACACTTAAGTGGGCCTTATATGAAGATCAAGTAGCTACTGTATATATGTCAAGCCCAGTATATATAGACTATATAGAGAGTATAAAGTAAATATAGTTAGGGGGCCTATCACTGATGCTCAGAGCTAATGGAGAAACTCCACTGAAATCTATGATGGAGTGTTTTAACACTAAATCTCTGCCCCATGCTTTAAACTTGCCTAAAGTCAGGCTGTTTCTGAGCATGTGCAACATATTCATTTATTTGACATTAAATATAAGCCACTCTTAGTTGATCACTCAGGAGGAATAGATTCCAAGCCAGCTGTGGTGGCATATACCTATAAATCTAGTACTTGGAAGGCAGATCAGAGAAATCAGAGAAGTTAAGGGCCAGCCTCAGGTACATAGCAAGTTTGAAGCTAGCTTGAACTACACAAGAAGACCCTATCTCAAAGCAACAACAATTTTTTAAAAAGAAAGAAAAAGAAAAGAAAAGGGAGAGAGAGAGACAGAGACAGAGAGAGACTGGTTGACTCAGAGTTCCATTTCTAACATCTGAGAACCTTCGCTGTTCTGCCCTCTGGGGAACCTAAGGGTCAAACGCATGATTAGCTATGACTTCGGCGCCATATGCCTTGGAGTCCTGCTGTCTGGATGCACAGTTTGCTATGGTCTGCTCAGTTGATCTCCCACTGAGATCTTTGTGTTGGAGGGGTGTGTGAGCCTGCCCTATGGACGAAGGCTGGTATACCTTTTCCACTTACAAGCCAAACCTCCTTCTGGATCAGGGAGAGGGCAGAACAGAAGCTGGGAGACCCCCAGATGTGAACTTCTACTGAGTTTCAGTTTGGACAGAGCTCACACTGCGTGATACGATTTTAAGTGCTCACTCCCTTTCATGCTGACCCAAGCCATGTAACTTTGTCTTCGACCTGAATGTCCTGGAGCCCCAAGGAGTTACTAGAGAGCGCATACTGTCATAGTAACAGGCTGTGCAAGCAGCGCCCCTCTACTCCCCTCACAGTCCGGTCCGAGGATAGTAGACTTCAAAGCAGCAGGAAGATGGCGCCTCTGCAGTGGCATTAGCCAAAGGGCCCCATCTGGAAAGCAACGCTGAGTTTTTATTTGACCGGTCCTTCCCGAGGTACTCTTATCCACAGCTGTCTTCCTCAAAGCTCTCAGCAGGGCTCTGCAAAATAACTCACCCTGGGCATCCTGTAGCCCCTGCTTAGAATGAAGTCCTTAAAGGCTGCTGTCCCTCGCAGGCCTGCAAGCAGCTCCCCCTAAAAGAGCAGTTTAAAAGAGCTGTGAAAAATCTGGGGAGAAACTTCCATGAAGCTCCTTGCTGCAATCTCATCCTTCTCACCGTGGGGTTCATCAGTTACGAAAGATGAGAGCTTCCAGAAACTTCCATGAAGCTCTGCATTGCAAATGCTTCCTTCTCACTATGGGGTTCATCAGTTACGGAAGATGAGAGCTCCCAAAGACGTCTGATTTTATCCTCTTGCCCTCTCTTTCCCCTTAGCCTTGTATGAAGGAAGGATGAGCAACAAGTCAAACTTTTGATTTGGGCTGTCTAGAAACTAACTTATTTCATACAATATAGCCACAACTTAAAGGTTTTAATTTTTATTTTTTTAAAAGATATTTCCTAATGAGAAAAGCAAGTGGATCATTTCACCAGCCCCACAATTTATTGATCTTAGCTACAAAGGGCACACCAATCAAAACAGACTTGTTTCAGTCCCAACTCCTCTGAATACTCAAACATCCCTTGGAGTTTTTCTTTACATTTATTTGAACTCGAAAGGTGGATGTAGAAATTTGCATACCACAGTTCAACTCTCTAAGGTCATTTCACCTTCCAAAACCAGTTAGTCAAGGATAGTGAGACCTCTTGGGTTCTTGGTGAGACTGTCATAGCGACTCGCAGTGGCACCTTCCGTGCAGAAGCTAAATCCTCCCTCGGGCCTTGTGAAAGTATGGCTTACCAACAGCACTGTAGGCTGGGCATGGCAGGGCATGCCTGAGATCTTGACCCTTGGGAGGGTGAAGCAAGAGGATCATGAGTCTTAGGCTAGCTCCGACTACATACACAAGACTAGGTCTCCACAGAAACTGCTGTAGAGCAATCTTATTGCCTTGTCTGCCCCCTGTGTCTAGATCTCCTAATGAATAATGCTTCCTGCCATAGGAATATCAACCACGATGTCCAATGGAAAAGAAAAGATGCTGCTGCTTCTCTAGCTGTCTATAGGCACTCTGACAGACACCATAAATAGCTCTTGCTGTCAAAATAAAATATTATGCTATGAGCTAAATTCACATAAATGCAGGCACTCTGAAACCATGTACTCAGAAATTCTACTAAGGATTATTTTTGGAACTTATTCAAGCATGTTGTACTTAATAGAGTTCTGGCATACTTAAATTCCTAAAGACAGTCCTTCATACCCAGCCCTGGGAAGAGAAAAATGACCTTTCTGGTCGGCAGAGTGGACTGATGGATGGTTACTAAGGAAGCATCGGCTGTCTCTGTACAGGGTTTGACTTTCCCACGTGTTTCCCTACGAGTATCCGGAGACACTCTGGTCTGTGGTAAAAGGGAAGAGGGCCACAAATGAGGTCATCAGAGTCCAGTGGAGCATGTGGCAACACACCTGCCTGTGTTTAGAGCAGCAGTGATGACCTTTGCTCCAGCAGATGGGCATACACGAGAGACGGGCAGGCACACAGCCTATCTACAGTGGAGCAGGGCCACGTCTCGGTGGAGTGGATTTGCTGCTGGGTCATTTAACTTTTGACCCCTCTCTTAGGGAGCCTCTGTGGCAACTGAATGCTACTAATGAAACTTCCCAGGCGCAGCTTTGAATTCTTTGACAGCCATCTCGTGCTGGTAGGAAACAAGTCCCACAGTGAGTCTCCTGAAACTTCACAAAAACATCATACAAATTCGGAACACTGTGGTGGGCCTCGCTCCTCCCCCACCCTTAAGCATTTACTCATAGAACACATTGTTCAAGATGATAGTTGTGGGCTGGGTGGAGGGAAGTGCACACCTTTAACCCCGCCATTCAGGAGGCAGGAGGATCTCTGTGAGTATGAGGCCAGCCTGGTCTATGTATAGAGTGCTACAATAGCCAAGGCTATGTAGCGAGACAATGTCTCAAACACAAAATGGTAGGAGCGATGTCCTGTCTTTAGAGTTACCGTGTTTACCATGAAGGCAGAATTCAAGCCTTGCTTATCACATCCTCTCCACAAATCATCTTGCCTCTCTCATTGCTGAACTGAACAGACATGCCCTGAGACTTTGGGGGAACCTCCTTGCCCAGCCTGTAGCCACTGTCTGTGCTCAGAGAACCGGATCTCAGCACATGGACACACCTGCTCCTGAAGCTGCTCTTTAAAGGTTGAATCTTGAGCTTTGTGTGAGACCATGGGGTCGACCAGAGGTTCATCCGCTCTTTGCCTCTTCCACAAGCTGGTGTTCAGGTACCAGGCTCCGTACCTCATCTTTACCCGCTTCGGCTTCTGAGGATTCTAGAGAAAGGAACGCAATCCGGGGTTCTCAGTGATGTTGCTTACTTACTTAGTAGTTGGTTGGTCGTTTCAAATATCAAAGGCTCACGGTATGAAAGGTGTGTCGTGATTTAGAATTTAGAGCTAGTTCTTGCCAAAGTGTTCTACAAAGTTTCAGTGTGCTTTGGGTTTTTATAAACGAAGCACAGAACATTCATAATTAGGAAAACAGAGTCACACCTAGGAACAGGGGTGTCGGATATAGACTGACCTAGGCTTGAATTCAATCTTTGTTCTCTCAGTAGCTGTGAGCCCATGGCACACCACTTCGAGTATTTATCAGGCACGTGGAGATAACAGGTTTTTAATCCTGTAAGAGTGTCCTGAGGATTATAGGAGATAACATATGCAAAGCAGGTAGAGATCAGGTTAAAAAAAAATCACATATTTCACCCAAGAGTGACAATTTTGAACAAGACCAGTGAGCCAAACTAGTAAGTTAAACTCACTAAGCCCAGCACTGTGCCCAGGCTCGGGAGCACTATGCCCAGGCTCAGGAGCACTATGCCCAGGCTCAGGAGCACTATGCCCAGCCTCAGGAGCACTATGCCCAGGCTCAGGAGCACTATGCCCAGCCTCAGGAGCACTGAACTATCTTTGATCAAACTGTTTCCTAGTCCCTAACCTGCCCCTTTAATGGAGAGAGAAAACATGAAGGAAGAGCTGGTCTTGCTCTCTTTTCTGCTACTTCCATAGTTGTGCGCTAAGGAGAACTTCAAGCTGATTCACAGCCGCCATATGCTACGGATACAGGGCTGCATGTCATCTTATCACAAACTTAACTTGTGGGTGGAACGAGGAGACATGTAGTCACAATTCTGTCTCGGTCTCACACACCTTCGCACATTTATTTTTTTAATTCTATTCTATTCTATGTATGTATGTATGTATTTATTTAGGGTTTTGGGAGATAGGGTTTCTCTGTGTAGCCCTGGCTGTCCTGGAACTCTCTCTGTAAACCAGACTGGCCTCAAACTCTGCCTGCCTCTGCCTCCCAAGTGCTGGGATTAAAGGTGTTTGGCGCCACCACTCAGCACACTTTTTTTTTTTTAAGAGATTTTTTCTTTTCTATAAATGAGTGTTTTCCCGGAATGCATGTAGTAATCACATGTGTACCTCATGCCTATGAAGGTCAAAAGTTGGTGTTAGATCTCTGGAGCTAGAGTTACAGACAGTTGTAAATCATCCACCATGTGGTCCTATGTAAGAGCCACAAGTGCTTTTAACCATTGAGCCATTTCACTAGGCATATATATATGTATTTAAATATATATATATATATATTTAAAATTGTGTGTGTGTGTAGGTTTGTGCACTGGTACTGGTATGGAGTACTGGTACGGAGGAGGCCAGAAAAGGACATTAATTTCCCTGAAAATAGAATTACATGCACTTGTGAGCTACCTGACATAGGTGCTAGGAACCTGTGGAGAGCTTTTTGGGGCTGCTTGGCAGGAATCTAACATTGGACCAGGACAAGGAAGTGGGCTTCAGGCAGGAATTTGACTTTGGGCCAGGACAGGGAAGTGGGCTCAGATAGGTCATCCAGGAGTGATCAGAGGACTTTGTTTATTGCCTTGCTAGTTCCTTAACTATTTGTGTTTATTGTACTCCTTAACCTTATTACTTGCATGGAATTAAAACGGTATAAAAGTGGATTGGGGAAAAAAATAAACCACCTCAGCCTCAGAACTGGCTGGGGTCATGCTACAAGGTTGTCTACTTGTCTTTTTTCTTTTTAATCCTCATTCCTGTGCTGGAAAACCTGTTGACTGACTGAGCTGGCTAGGTCAGGAACCAAACTCAGGTCCTCTGGAAGAACAGCGAGCTTTCTTGACATCTGAGCCACCCCTCCACTCCTCTTGTCTACATTTAAACTACACACTGGAGAGTGGGACTGAAGGCCAAGCTACTTGGAAGCATGTGCTGAGTCCAGCCCAGGAGGCATGGCCCCACCAGCTTCCATATCTGATGTTTGGGACAGGCCGTTAAACTCCAGAATGTTTCACACTTGTGTCCATGCCTCACGGGCTTCCTTCCCATACCTAGTTTGTGCTGTTTCTGGTGGCATCCTCCCAACCACCCAATCTATAGTCTGCAACCCTCTCACAACACACATTCCCTTCTTTGCCTCATGTTTCTTAGCAGTGCTGGTCTTGTGTGCTGCATCTCTTTGTGCCCTCTGGATGGAATGCAAGCTTGGGAGGCTGTTCTCCACTGTGCCTCCCTAGTATCTAGGACACTTAGTCTATAGCAAGGGTTCTATAAATGTTTGCTGAATCACATTGCTGTTTCTTAACCCTGCCACTGTTGACATTTGGGTCATCTGAGGAGAGGCGACTGACCTCCTCACAGAAGAACGCTCGTTAGTGTTCCTGGTCTCATCTATAAGATGCTAGTGGTACCTGCTGAGGTAGGACAACCCAAGTCGCCGTCTGCAAACATTGCTAAATATCCCTGGGAAGAGAGGGATGGTGCACAATCTCCCTCAGCTAAGAAACACTGGACTGAAAGGGAAGCAGAGATACAAGGGGTAAAAGACTGGAACCCAAGGGAGGAGCAGGAGTTGGTAATTTACTGGTGATCTTCCATGACTCGGCGCTGCACAAGCAAGATCTCTTCTCTGAAGCCTTTATCAAAACTGCTCACCCCCTGCAACTGTTAGGTCGACCATGTCTTCTTACATGTGTACACACAAGACATCATTCTGTGGCAGTTAATCTTTTTCCCTGATTACTTCCCTAGACTGTAAGTTCTGAACACAGGGAGTAGCCTTCCATAGGAGAAATATGCAGGCATGACCTAAATAAGTGTGGCACGCCATGCCTCAGAAGTCAGAACGTTGAAATCTGAAGTAGCATGTGTAGCCAATCGCTGGCCTGCAGAGGAGTCTGCATTCTCCACTTCTCCTTCAATATACCTCTTCTGCATAGAGACCCTGGCGATATGAGTGTTCACTGTCCAATCCAGGATAATGTGCTAACCAGTGACAGTTGATAGGCTTCCACCATACAAGTGGCCCTCACGTGCAATAGTAGATACTGCTTCCTAAAACTGACTCTAGAGTGGTTCATCTCTGTACCCTGTACCAGTCCAAGAGCAATGCAGTCTTGTCAGAGGACACCCTGGTAAAGATGGCAGTTTTCCAGTTTCATGTCATTTGCTAGCAATACCTTTGAACACATCGATGCTCAGAAATGTTTGTTGAATGAATAAATAAGCTGATGGATGAATTGGCATGCAGAGTGAAAATGGAGAATAAGGACACATGGCACTATGAAGGATGGGAAGTAAAGATACAATAATCTCTACCAAGCAACCTAGAAGAAAAACCTCCACAGCAAAAATGGACACATACCCTCATCTAAAAGGAGACAGAGATCCATCCAGGGAAAGGGGGGACTTCAAACAGACAGAATGCATGAGCAGAACTATGGTGGGAGGAGGAAAAACTGCTTTAAAGACCATCAGAGGACAGAATGTAGAGGTGCTGAGAATTCTATGTGGGTAGAAAGCTAAAGACAGGGCCCAAATGCCGACTGACTTTCCCTCCTGCCTTCCACATTTGGAACCCAGAGAAAAACAATAGTCTGCAAGACGCTAGGCCTCAGTAACCAGGACAGTAATCCCTGGGAGAAAAGGGACAAACAAAATAAGTGTCATAATTGCCTGCCGACTGCAAAAAAAAAAAAGTCTCTAGGGCACGGGGGTGGGGGGGGGGGCAGAAGCAGCCCAAGGGACTCTCAGATTGAGGAAACAGGAGAATCAAGAATCCAGGGAAAGCCAGGCAGCAGAAGTTCACAGGACAGAGCCCCAGAACAGAGAGAGGGCTCTGTGTACCGCAGTGGTGAGGGAGTGGGGCACATGTTCGGGAAACCAGCCACGACCAAGCAAAGAACCAGCTAAATATCCCAGAGGGAAAAGTACCCAATAGTTGCACAGGGCTGGGATCAGTAGCCTTTTCCTCCTGGAAGACTTAAAGGTTCACAGGACCCTGGGAAGAGCACACTTAAGGTCTTGTTCAGTACTATGAAATAATTAACCCAAGACCGAATATTACTTTATTCTCTCTCAAGAAGTCTTAAAAGCAAGACCCCCCCCCCAAAAAAAAAAGACCAGGCTTTTCCGAATAACTTGATTCTAGCCCAGAACAATTTTCAAAAATATTTACAAAAATGTCAAAGTACCCAAAACACCCATTCAGGTGAAATCCGCAATGCCTGGCACCCACTCACAGACCCACCAGACATGAAGCCATGCAGGAAAACATAGCATACCTCGAGGACAGGGACTGACACAGAGCAGATTCAGGGGTTGTGATGCAAAGACACCAAAGCAGTTTCTGAGCAGTATCTCATATGCAGCTTCCAAAGATGAGAGCCACGGAAGGCAGATGCATACATCTAACATCTAGAAATGAAGACTGTAACTATGAGACAAAACCACAAACATTTCAGGAGAAGAGATCACAGCGTTTCAGGACCTATCAACCATAAACCAAGGAGGACACAGAACGGAAGCAGGGACCGGGGTCAAGGCTCCCGGGGAGTAATTCGAAAGCTGGGAGAGGGCTGAGGCCAAAAACCAACGTGAGCAACTAGCGGTCAGGTTGTTTTCCCCAAAGCTATGAAAGACATACACTGCACATGTGCATGAAAACGTCACAATGCAACCCAGTACTCTGTGCAAGTAATATACACTAATAACTTTAGAAAGCAAAAACAAAAACAAAAAAATCCCCACAACTATGAAAAGTATATGTTCATAGGCTGAAGATGTTCAGTGAACCCCTACATAGGTCTAAAAAGAGAGGGGGGTATGTATATGTGTGTGTGGGGGGGTGTATGCATCTACACACACGTGCAGGTCAGAGGACACCTCTGAGTGACCGTTTTTTACTTTCTATGGTTTGAGGAAGGATCTCTCTGTTGTTCGCTGCAGAGATGCCAGGCTGTGAACTCCCGAGGACTCCCCTCACCCCGCATCCTCTCGCTCTTCCATCTCACCATAGGAAAGCTGAGATCTCAGACCCTGTGCGACTGTGTCTGCTTTAGATGCATTCTAGAGATTTAAACATGGTTCACAGTGTCCGTGCTTTACCAAGAGCTTTACTGGCAGAGCCATCTCCCCACCTGAGAGAAGGGACACACATTTATTCTGTTTTTCTCTGCAGAGAAATAAAGCTATGTGGTAAGCTATGCGTGTAAAGAAAAGCCACAGGTAGTTCAGAGCTAATTAGAGATAATGTTCTGTTTTTTTACCTTGAGGGAAGACACTCCCCACTCAACACAGGCGCTTAAGTCTGTTGTTGACTCGCACCGCGAGGCACGTGTGCTTATTTTGTTGCACTGGCGATTGAACGGAAAGTTTAAAAGATCGTATACATGCTACCTCCCTTCAAAACGCTGATGCAACTCTTCCTTCTTCTGCCATGCTCCCGTGTTGGCCGAGACATGTGTTTATGTTAGGCAAGAGTGTGACCAGGAAGGACGTTGTGGGGTAGAGAGATACTCAAAGGTTAGAAGCACTTACTGCTCTTCCAGAGGACCGAGGTTCACTCCAGTGCCCACAGTGTTCTCGCAGGGAAGGTGGTCTATTGATGAAGAGTTTGTCCTGCAGAAGGGTGACATGGACTCCACTACTTGTAATAACAGCTTTAGGGGATCCTATGCCTCTGGCTTCCACAGGCACCTGCACTCAAGCGCACATATCCATATACAGACATACCTATACACACATAAGTAAAAATAATTTTTTTTCTTTTTTTTGAGACAGAGTTTCTCTGTGTAGCCCTGGCTGTCCTGGAACTCACTTTGTAGACCAGGCTGGCCTCGAACTCAGAAATCCACCTGCTTCTGCCTCCTGAGTGCTGGGATTAAAGGCGTGCGCCACCACGCCCGGCAAAAATAATTTTTTAAAGATTTATTTTATTTACATGAGTATACTGTAGCTGTCTTCAGACACACCAGAAGACGAAATTGGATTTCATTACAGATGGTTGTGAGCCGCCATGTGGTTGCTGGGATTTGAACTCAGAACCTTCAGAAGAGCAGTCAGTGCTCTTAACCACTGAGTCATCTCTCCAGCCCACTAAAAATAATTTTTAAAAATCCTTAATAACAACAACAACAAAAAGATGTGTGGTCAATTTTATTCAAATAAAAATTCAAGAATTCCTTGGGCATGAGATTAACAGTGTTCAGAGTCATTACTGGATTACTCTTAGTCTTGTTTTTAAGTAATAAGCACTTATTAATATAACTAGATGTTATAGTTTCAATTTAGGAAAAACATCAAAAAGTCTGTCTCTAAAAATGGATAGTCACTAACAATTCCAAATGATATCTCCTCTTCGATACAAACCATTATTATAGATATTAAATATTCATTCTCTTATCAACTATTTATTATATTAAATGTAGTAACATTCTGGGAAGTCTACTTTGAAAAGCCAGAGTCCCAGAGAACCAGAATTCAAGAACGTTTAAAGCTATAAGATAAACTCAGTTTCGTTAGATTTTTGGTTAGTTCTCCTGTGGCCCCCTTTGTTTTCTGGAGTGCCCCTCATGGTCTGGTTTATGGTACCACTCTTCTCTTCCTCCCGTGGCTTACTCAGCTATCTCCCTTTCTCAGCTCATTGTACCTGGTTCAGCCTCAGCCTGAGAAGCGCATCACAGCTGCGTCTAGTCTGATAGCCGATGTCAAACTGCTGCAGGACGAACTCTTCCTCAATGGCAGAGCTTCCCTGAAAGAAAGCTACAATGTATGAGTGAAGGACAGATACCTAGGAGCGCCCTGCTTCCTACATTCAGCGCAGGAAGTGTTGGCCACTCGGGAGGACAGGTAATTTGGAAGAAATATAGCTAGCTGATGCTCAGGGAACATTCTGGAGATAGAAGTAGCTGGGCGCTGGAAGGCTTTTGCAGTCTAAGGAGACTGCTTCAGGGCCTGCAAGAAGCCATGAGTCCCTGAGGAAATACTATCGGACCAAACACAAATTTTTCTGACACTTTGTAGCAGAGATATTCCTAGAGTGCTTTTCAAGTGTATCCTTAAAAAAGAAAAAGTGTCTGGGGTATGTTGCTGAAAATCTGTGTCACGTGGGCGTGCAGGTGTCTCCAGAGTCCAGAAGAGCTAGTCATATGCCCTATAGCAGGAGCTGTGGGCAGTTGTGAGTTGCAGTGGATGCTGGGAAATGAACCAGGGTCCTCTCAGCCACTGAACCATCTGTCCAGGCCCTCTCCATGGCCCAGTTCAAGAGACCATTTCAATCTTTTTGTACTCAGAACAACACTGTCCTTTCTTGCTCCCTGGACATAGTTGGTAGGGGTAGAAACGGATGCACTGAGTGGCTCAGGGAGATGACTTTTGTCCTAACCCTGAAAGACAAACTTGAGTCAGAAGAATCCCACTTTGGGAGATAAACACTGGGAAACAGAGAGGGTGGGGTGAGTGGGAGTTGGAGATGAAGCAGCATTTAAGGATAGGAGTCGTGAACCAGGGTCAGAGCCTTCCACAGATGGAGCAGCAGCAGGAGCAGGCTTGGGAGAGATAATGAGAAGAAACAGAGCAAGCACAAGCAGTGAAGTGCAAGAATCCATAGTGCAGAAGGAAAAGTGCAAGTTAGTGCTGGAGATGCATGCCACAGACCGCTGCAAAACAGGAGAATCTGAGGACCTATAGGACTCTGATTATAGAGACTGGAAACACAGCAAGCTGGCAGGACAGCTGAGCCGCAGTCTCTGGGTTGGTACTGTGAGTGTTTTTCCTATTATAAAGAAAACTTTATTGGCCTTTGTTTCCTCAAACATTCCCAGGCTTCTCCAGCTTAAGTAGCTGCAGAGGGGAACTGTGCGGTAGCAAACACTGAGGGAGCTGCTGGGGTCATGAGGCTAGCTCAGCTGGCAAAGGCCTGCTGCTGGGACATACTTGAGTTAGGTCCCCAGAACCCTCAGAGAAGGTCTCTGCATGTAATCCCAGCATGGGCAGAGGCAGGGGGATTCCTGGAGCTTGCTGGCCAGCCGACCTAGCCTAATTGGTGAACTCCAGGCCACTAAGAGACCCTGTCTCAAAATGATGTTTGGCATCTGAAGAGCAACAATTAAAGTCGTCTTCTGGCATTAGTGAGTAGACACATACACACTCATATACACCACACCACACACACACACACACACAAACCACCACTACCCCTACGCATATACACGTATGCACACAATAAAGCACACAGAACTAAGGAGTTTGTGCTTTAAATATCAGAGTTCCAGATCAGATTCCTAAAAAGACTTTTTAAAGGTAACCACCCCAGGAACATTGTTTATTTTATCTTCTCCAGAAATTGATTCCATTCAATGTGTCTCTCTCTCCCTCTCCCCCTCCTCCCTTCTCCCCTCCCCCTCTCCCTCTCCCCCCCATCTCTCAGGTTTAATTTTCTATGTTTGTGTGTGTGCAGAGGCATATTGCATGCCATGGCATGTGTGTGGAGGGCAACTTGCAGGAAGAGGAAGAAGCCACTTCTGTTCTTCTAGCACATGGGTTTCAGGGATCAAACTCAGGCTGTCAGGGTTGGTAGCAAGCACCCTTACTCCTTACTCTCTGAGCCACCTAGCCTTGGTTTGCTTCATTCTTCTTCTTCTTCTTCTTCTTCTTCTTCTTCTTCTTCTTCTTCTTCTTCTTCTTCTTCTTCTTCTTCTTCTTCTTCTTCTTCTTCTTCTTCTTCTTTTTTTAGATTTACTTTATTTAAATAAGTACACTGTAGCTGTCTTCAGACAGACCAGAAGAGGGCATCAGAAACCATCAAAGATGGTTGTGAGCCACCATGTGGTTGCTGGGAATTGAACTTAGGATCTTCGGAAGAGCAGTCAGTGCTCTTAACTGCTGAGCCATCTCTCCAGCCTCTTACTTCATTCTTAAAAGCCTCATCAAAATCCTTTATAAGACCTGATGTCACCTGCTTCCTCTCCCGTAGAAAGTGGTATTTTTCCATCTATGGATTGCTCCTTAAAGAAGATTAAAGGTATTTGTTTTATCACCTGCAATAGCTGTTCTGTGACCCATCTTCTTCCAGGGCACAGGGGGAGGACAGTATATGTCATCTTGTTAGGGATGAGTATATGTCATCTTGTTAGGGAGGACATGGGACTAGTGTTTCTCTAAATCCTCAAAATGGCTGGAGGAGAGAAGAGACTCCAAGGGGTTGTCTTCGAACCTCCACTGTGGCATGCACACATTCACACATACATACCACAAACACACAGTAACAACAACCCACCAGGCTGCTTGGGTTCAACACAAGCTTAGTCAGCTTTTGTGGTGACTTTGGCACCCATTTCTTGAGGAAAACTTCAGAGTGAAGCTGGACAGAGAGGTTTGCAGGACCTGAGGAGAGCGCCAGAAGCCAGCCTGCAGCTCGATCTGACTGTGCTTCTGTCTAGAGCTTCCACGTAAGTCTCCCTTCTCCTTCAAACCCACCAAGGTATATTGAGGTTTGGAAGGCAGTCACTTGCTAAGGAAATAGTACCAGATGAATGCATTGACCAGGGCTGGCAAGATGGCTCAGCTGGTGAGGCTGCTCGCCAGCAAGCTGGATAAGCTGAGTTCAGTCCTCAGGACCCACATGATAGGAGAGAACCAACACTCGCACGTTGTCCTCTGTCACTGTGCGCACACACATACAAATAAATAAACGTAATGAGTATATGTATAAACTCTTTGACTAAAATTACTAATGCATTAAAATCTGAGAGGAATATAATACTGGAAGGTCTCAAAGCCAAGAAAACCATTAGAAAATCAAAAACCTCTGCAGTGACATGGAGACTAGCTGAGATCTGGGGTTCGTGGACTAAAGGCAGGGAAGGACCTTATAACCAAGGCAGATGTGTCCGCCCTTTAGAAAAGCACCCGTGTTGAGGGTGGCTCACACAAGCACTCACAGTCAAGTGTGTCTGGAAGTGTGAAGTCCTACAGGAGTGAAGGACAGCAAGGAGGTTCCTGTTACTAAAGTGGGAATGGAAGCTTTGGAGTCACAGCCATGGTGCAAGATAGAAACGTGAATCTTCCAAATAGCTCTGAGCTTACACACTTTGCAGAAGTTTCCTGTGCCCAAAACTTTCTGCTGTCAGTGACTGTGCAGACTGGTTCTACTGTGGCTGATGATTTGAGGATTTGCCTCTCATGATGTTTAATAGAAGTGACTTTGAGCTTGATGTGTTTCTTCCACACTAGACTGAGCTGAGGGCTTCACACCATGAGCTCGACTCTTCATTTATTAAAGATATATTTATTTATTTCATGTTGTGAGCACAGTCTCTGTCTTCAGACACACCAGAAGACGGCATCTGATCTCATTGTAGCCACCATGGTTTGTGAGCCACCATGTGGTTGCTGGGAACTGAACTCAGGACCTCTGGAAGAGCAGTTGGTGCTCTTAACCACTAAGCCATCTCTCCAGCCTCTGAGCTTGACTCTTGAGGGTAACTTTAGGTGTCACTGCTAACTTACAAGGTCCTCGGCCCAGTGGCAGAAGTCGGTGACTCCTCTGTGTACGTCATCATGGAGGAGTCTGTCTTTATAGAGTGAATCCACTTTGCTTGACTTTTCTTCACAAAGCCACTGGCCTGAACGTGAGATCAGCGTCTTCTTAGGCCTACATGCAATGAGATCATCAAAGAATTAAGCATGATGCTGGATGAATGCAAGTGGATTGCAAGCAGCAGTATTGCTGGGAAATGGTCAGCCCTCTCAAGTTGTCTAAAGGGTCACACGAGTTATAGCTTCAAATATCACATTTTCCTCTTCAGTACTAGAAAGGCAAGTGTGTCATGGTGTGTCATACTGATTAAAACTTAACATTAAATCAAGTGTTATGTCAGCTTTGAAAATTACAAGTACTACTTATTAATTAATACATGTACCAAGTAGAAGCCGCTGCACCTGAAGTTGACCTTTAGAAAACAGAGCATCTTTGACAATGAGCTCTCTCCCTCCTCTTTCCTCTCCTCTCTCTCTCTCTCTCTCTCTCTCTCTCTCTCATCTTTCTTTCTCTCTCTGTCTCTGTCTCTGTCTCTGTCTCTCTCTCTCTCTCTGTGTGTCTCTATATCTTTCTCTCTCACATCTCTCTCAGTCTCTGTGTGTGCATGTGTCTGTCTGTCTCTCATCTCTGATGAGACTCATGGATGTCTGGTAGATTCTAACTGTCTGTTTCTCTAGACTGTCATGAAAAGCTCTCACTGCTTTTCTGTATCTTTCTATCTATCCACCCAACCCCTAATCTTTTATTTAAATGTCAGGCCAAGTGCTCATTGCTAAATATAAGTCTGAGCATGTCAAATGCAGTCACCCATCATCCAACTCATAAAGCATTTATTAAATGCAAACACTGGGCTGGGGAATATAGCTCAGTGGGGGAAAACCCTGGTCCATTGCACAAAGCACTACACCCATCTCCAGCATCACATAAGAAGATGTGATGGTGCAGACCTGTAATCCCAGCACTTGAGAAGCAGAGGCATTAGGATTAAGAGGAGTTCAAGGTCATCCTCCGATACACAGTGAGTTCAAGGCCAGCCTGGACTGAGACCATCTCAAAAAACAATCTTTTAACTATTAAGGAGTATATAATCCAGTAATACATATTTCCAAAGTTACACAACCAACACAACTATCTCATTCCAGAACAAACCCTAAAACTATGAATAGTTCCTCTCCATTTCCACCCTTCTCCCCTTCCTGGTAAACAAAAGTCTACTTTCAATTACTATGGGTTTGTCTATTCCGTATGTCTCATTTGAATGGAATTATACAATCAAGTTTTTTTAAGTGACTGACTGGGGCTGGAGAGATGGCTCAGCGGGTAAGAGCACTGACTGCTCTCTCAGAGGTCCTGAGTTCAAATCCCAGCAACCACATGGTGGCTCACAACCATCTGTAATGAGATCTGATGCCCTCTTCTGGTGTGTCTGAAGACAGTGACAGAGTACTCACATATATAAAATAAATAAATAAATCGTTAAGTGACTGACTCTCACTAGCATAAAGCTTGCATCGATAATCTATGAAGACTCATATACCAGTAGCTTGTCCCTCTATTTAGATGAATAATATTTCACTGGGTAGTGATACCACATTTTGTTATTTGCTCACCAGTTGGTGGGTATTCAAGTTGTTGACACTTTTTGACTACGAGAAATACCACTGTTATGTAGGTTTAATGTGAAAGTTTCTGTGATCAGTAGCTCCCCTTCCAATAAAGAGGCTTCACTTTGAGCTGGGTGTAGTGGTGCACGCCTTTAATCCCAGCACTTGGGAGGCAGAGGCAGGAAGATTTCTGGGTTCGAGGACAGCCTGGTCTACAAAGTGACTTCTAGGACAGCCAGGGCTACACAGAGAAACCATGTCTTGAAAAAACAAACAAACAAACAAAAAAACCAAACCCACAACCCCCCCCCAAAAAAAAGAGGCTC
This sequence comes from Mus musculus, assembly GCF_000001635.26. NCBI lineage: Eukaryota > Metazoa > Chordata > Mammalia > Rodentia > Muridae > Mus > Mus musculus. The sequence continues at coordinate 92,572,752 of NC_000071.6, read as the reverse complement.
CACTTTTAGCATGGCCCCAAGGGTCTTCATGGTGGATCCCCCTTCAGGTCCTTTCAAAACTAGGCCCCCAGTCCTTTGCTTTCTGAGCTTTAAACACAGTGGCCCCTCTCCATTCATCCTGCCTCCAATACACAGGAAGTTGTTACATAAGCTCCATTTGACTACAGTGTCTTTCTGGCTGCCACATATAAATGTTCTTTGTAAAAGTTAAGCTCTTACATAGCTCAAACTGGCTTTGAACCTCCTATGTGGTAGCACAGAAATTCTCAACTCTCCCTATGCTGTGACCCTTTAACACAGTCCCTCATGCTGTGGTGACTCCCAACCATAAAATTATTTTTGTTGTTACTTCATAACTATAATTTTGCTACTGTTATGAATCATAATGTAAATATCCAATATGCAGGATATCTGATACGTGACCCCCACGGGGGTTGAGACCACAGGTTAAGAACTACTGCCCTAGCGGGATACAGTGTCTCTTATGGAGGCGTAGAGATGCCAGACTCTTTAGGAACAGTAGTACCAGGCTGAGGAGCTGGGGATGGTGATGGTTTCAGCCCATCTTCATTCCTTGGGATGGGAGTTCTGGCTGAGGACATTATTACTAATACTGCCATTATCCAGCACATTTACATTAAAAGAAATAGAGGCGTGAAAGTGTCATTCAACTCACAAAGGAGTCGTGACCTACAGGTTGAAAACTGCTGATAACGCTAAGCTTTGGATCCTCCCACCTGTACCTCATAAGCATTTAGACTGCAAGCATGTTCCACCAATCCTGCTTATCTGGTCCCAGAGATTAAGCCCAACACGTTTTATGCACTAGGCAAGCGCTATTAACAACTGAGCTATAGCCTCAGCCTACGCCTTTCTTCTTGAGGGAGGTATTCTACCAGGATGGCCCCTGAACCTACCCTTTTTTCAGATATCCAAATATGAACTCGTCTTCCATTCATTTAAGAGATAGCTTTCAAGCACCAAACATGTGCTGGAGATTAAGCTTTGCCGATCCAACTGTGTAGATAACCGGAATCCCTACCTTTGCGTGGCTTCGGCTATGCAGGATGGAGAGAGACATCGAGGCAGACAATCACATGCCAGGTGCTCACGGATGATGCAAAGAAAATGTAAGGTGGGAAGCGGCTGGATGCAGGACAGCATCCAATTTCTACAGAGAGAGTCTCTCTGCTGAAGTGACACTGAGCCCAGGCCCAGAAGAGAAGAGCATCGAACAGCTTAAATATCAAACTAGACTGCAAGGTCAAAGGCCTTGGGGCAGAGTGCACAGCATGAGCAGATCGGTGTGGACTTTAGTCTGCATCAGGGAGCACCTGCAGGAGGGTGAGCACAGGAATGACAGGCAGGTGTGTGAGAGAATCAGTTTGTGCTCTGAGTGACACGCAGGCTTTAGAGAGGAGAATGCTGGACTACTGAATTAGCTCAGCAGCTAAAAAACATCTTTGGCCAAGCTTTAATCCCCAGGACCCCAGTGGGAGAAGGAGAGAACCAACTTCTACAACTTGTCCTTTGACCTCCAAGTGTACACTATGGCACACACATAACCTATACACACTAAAAATAAATTAAAATGTAATTATTTTTAAGTTTAAGAAGAGGAGAATGGGCTGGGGGAAATGGCTCCATGGGTAAAACACTTACTGCACCAGTGTCAGGTCCCAAGTTCAAATCCCCAGAACCCATGCAAGGCCAGGCTGGCAGTACAAGCCTGTAATACTACTGCTCTTACATGGAGGAAAGAGGCAGAGACAGAAGACTCCCTGGAAACTCACAAGCCAGCTGCAAACAACCAACAGATCCTGCCAGAAACAGGGTAGAAGGTGAGGACCCACACCTGGGTTGTCCTCTGATGGATATATGTGTGCCTTGGTATGCATAGCCATCCCAATCTCTCTCTCTCTCTCCCTCTCCCTCTCCCTCTCTCCCTCCCTCTTTTTCCCTCTTGCTCTTCCTCTCCCCTACTGTATGGGGGTGTGTGTGTGTGATTCCCCCAAGCCCATTCTCTTCTTCTTAAACTTATAAGAGAGAGAGAGAGAGAATGGGAATATGGAGGGGTAGGCCATGAAACCAGTTGTCTGCTATGAAGAAACACCATGACCAAGACAACTCTTACAAAAGTAAGCTTCAATGGAGGCTTGCTTACAGTCTCAGGGAGCTTGTCCCTTATCCTTACGGTAGGGAGGAGGCTGGCATGGCGGCACTGGAGCTTTAGAGACTGCACGGTTTCTCCAGCTTTACGCCCTGATCCACTGGCAGCAGGCAAAGAGAGAGCTAAGACTGCCCTGGTGTGGACTTTTTAAAAGACAAAGCCCATTCCCAATAACACACCTCCTCCAACACCTCCTAGTCCTTCCCAAGCCCTAGTAACTAAACATTCAAATCTGCGAGCCTATGGGGCCCATTCTCATTCAAAGCACCACACCATAGTTAATAAGCTATTGTGATGATCCAAACAAGACACAGTGGCTTCCTGAAACAGCCCTGTGGTACAGAGTACTTTAGATTTCACAAAGTCGTTGCCATTTGTTGGCAGATTGCTGTTGTTCTAGAACCAGCTGATTACTATTTGCTTGCTAAGGTAATGAACACATCTGAAAAGTGTGGTTTCCACCTGTGAAGTCTGAGAGGTTAAATACAGGCCTGTTTGTAGGGGGCCAAAGTCACTTGGGTGGGAATGTCCATAAAGACATCAGAAACTGAAGTACTTCAGGGTTTAAAACAAACAAAACAAGAAAGTGGGGGCTACATAGGGAGGCCCTGTCTCAAAATAACCAAAACAAACGAATGGAGAAACCAGGCAAAGGAAGCCAAAGAGGAGACCATGAGATAGGAGGAAACTAAAGGAAAAAGAATATTCCAGAAGGTAAAGGAAGAAAGGTTATAAGCCTGGGTGTAGCGGTTCACATCTGTACTCCCAGCACTGGGGAGTCAGAGGCAGAAAGATTGCCATAAGGCTAGCCTGGTCAACATAATGAGACCTTGTCTGGAAAGAAAAAGAAAATAATGTTGTGGGAAAGATGATGTCATCAATTGTGTCAGTTGCCGTAGAAACAGTAGTGTGTTACTGTGTTAGTATGTTAGGTCCAAAGTGGATTCCCTGCCACTCCCAATTGGTAGTGCTGGTGACAATGTCTTAATGTCATTCTCAACTGAGGATCAAGTGACCCTGTCACAAGGCTCGTCTAAGACCATTGGAAAGCACAGATATTTATATTGTGATTCACAACAGTAGTTATCAAAGTTACAGTTAGGAAGTAGCAATGAAAATAAGTTTATGGTTGGGGGGGTCACCACAACATGAGGAATTGTGTTAACAGGTTGCAGCATTAGGAAGGATAAGAACCACTGTCCTAAACAGAAAGAAAGACTTTGGCCAGGTAAACAGAAGGATTCTTGGGTTAACAGAGGCCTAAAGTCAGCTACTTTTCCCCAGGAGCCTCCTTTAAACCACCAAAAACCAACTTCCTTTCTCTTAGTCTACATCCATCTCTCTAGCAAGGACATCTACTTCCCAGCCATCCAAACAGCCTGCATCAGTTCAAAGAGCCCACCCTGTCGACAGTCATAGGAAAGAAATCCACTTGTTTTCCCACAGTTTGCTCTTCTCTCTGCTCCCACCCCCCAACCCAGAGATAACCTTAACAGTTTGATTCCCAATTAAACCTTCCTTCTCCTGGTGCAGTCTGGTCACATGGTTTCACTGTGCCCTTGATGACAGTGTGGTGGTCAGTGAACACTTGCGTAGTAACTGCTAAGGACTGAGTGGGATTCGAACCCCAGAAGCTCAGCTATTTAATACTTGGTCACCAGCTGGGGCTGTTCAGATTATGGGATTCCTGGAAGGAAGGTGGAAGAAACTGTTGGGAGCATGGCTTGAGGGTTATTGCCTGGCCCTGGTTCAGGCTCAAGCTCTCTACTTCCTGTTGGGCTTTGGGTGATGGGCAGCTGGCGTTCATGGCGTTCATTCCTGCTGCCTTGGCTGAGAATCTGCCCTTGCCCATTCCACCCCTGCCATGATAGCCTGTACACTCTCGAACTGTGAGCCAAAGGAAATCCTTCCTACCTTGCACAGCTTCTGCCAGGGATTTTTGTCCCAGCAATGAGCAAAGTCACTGGTGTGGTAGCACAGGTGTCAATGTGACCTTAGTCAAGGGCAAGGTCAGTGGAGTTCAGTGGGCACTGAAGAGGAAGCTGGGCTGCTGTGGGATCAAGAGAGAAGTGAGTTGGGATGCCTCCTTCAGGGTTCTTCTCAGAGGACAGGACAGAGTATCTGGCCAAGGGGAGAGCGGTGGCGTTACCTCATGCTCTGGTAGGGTCAGAGCAACCTCTAAAGAGATGAAGGGCTAATCCACAGAGCTTATGCTACTCTGCTTTCCAAGTCTTTGCAGGTGTTCATCCAGACTTCTGAGACTAGGATATTAGCCTGGATTATCTTGTTGGGCCATACACACCATCACAAGTGTCCTTGAAGGAAAGAGTCGGAGGGGGCAAAGCCTGACCCACAACCAAGAGAAGGTGATGTGAGGACAGCCCAGAGACACGAAGCTGCTGACCTTGAAGTTTGGAGAGATGTTGTCACAAGCCATAGAAGGCCAGCAGCCACCAGAGACTGAAGGACGCAAGGAACGAATTTCCCTGAAGCACTAGGACAGCCATGTCAGACTGCAGGCCTGAAAGCAACTGTCATTAAATGTTGTTAAAACATTTCCATTGTTTTCTTGTTTTGTTTTGTTTTTTGGTTTTTCAAGACAGGGTTTCTCTGTATAGCCCTGGCTGTCCTGGAACTCACCTTGTAGACCAGGCTGGCCTTGAACTCAGAAATCCGCCTGCCTCTGCCTCCCAAGTGCTGGGATTAAAGGCATGAGCCACCATGCCCAGCAACATTTCCATTGTTTTAAGCCACCAAGTTTGCATTAAAGTTTCACAGTGTCCAAAGGAAACAAATGTGTATACTAACAGCCAAGCTCACCTCTATGAAATTCCACATTTCTTTTACTATGCGCTGAGATATTAATATATTACTGCTGGACTTCTTCAGAATAGCCAACTGACTCCCACTTGTGTGCAATTTCTTACCTTAGAGATTTTTCAGGGTTAACCAAGCAAATTGCTCAAAGCGAAAGACAGATCCTGCCTATATCTTCTTACTGTACCATTAATATATAATATATTCTATAATGTATAATAATCCTGTAGATAATGCTCCTCTCTTCCACATACAGGTTCTGAGCAACTTAAAAGACAATACAAACCACAAAGACCAGAGCCGAAACATCACTGTTATGACAGGTAGCTGTCCTGCTGGAGGACTCAACTTTAGGTCCAAGACAACTGTTCATTAAAAGCCATCAACTGGAGACTCTTCCGCCCAGTCCCTACCAGGGGCAACTTTCCCTCCAGCACAGAGAGGGAGGGGAACGTGTGTTCCCCACGGGTCTTCTTGCTCCCCAGTGGGAGAAGGGCAGAAGTAAGATGAGTTATCATCCCAGATATACGAGAGAGCAAGCAATGCAGCGAGAGTGTCCTTGTCACCCGAGATCCCTATGCCACCGTACTCTTCAGCACCCACCAGTGAGATCATCCAGTATTCTTATTTTTTTTTTTAAGATTTATTTATTTTATGTATACAAGTACACTGTCACTGTCTTCAGACACACACCAGAAGAGGGCATCGGATCCCATTATAGATGGTAGTGAACCACCATGTGGTTGCTGGGAATTGAACTCAGGACCTCTGGAAAAGCAGTCAGTGCTCTTAACTGCTGAGCCATCTCTCCAGCCCAATCATTTAGTTTTCAAAGTAAATGTGTCTTCTCCTAAATCTATTTATACCGATACTTGTGGCAACATCTCCATTATTAAATACTCTGGGTTAAGAGGAGCAAGGACATGAATCAAGAGTTTCTACTCAGTTTCAGAGAAGTTTGGAAAGTTTCAGAGAAGGTGCATGCAACTACGGGCGTGGTTTATACAAACCTGAGCAGTATCTCTAAGCAAAAGATCCTATAAATGCCTTAAATGACAAGCAAGTAGCCAGGTATGGTGGCGCAAGCCTGTCACCCCAGCACTCTGGAAGCAGAGGCAGGCAGACTACGAATTCCAGGCCAACCTAGGTACATGAAACCCTGTCTCAAAATAGAAAAAGAAATGGCTAGCAAGTGCATCATTGACAATTCCCTGTGTTATACATATGTGCACACATGTGCTTGGCATGACCCAACCAACCACAGGTCTGCCATAAAGTCAATTTATCAGGTTTTCTTGCTGATGAGAGCTAGATGAGAGCCCACGTTTATGCCACTGCTAGAGAAACGAACCACATCTTGTCTTCCTCTTCACAACTTATTGCCATTGCCTCTTTACAAGTTTTCTAGATACCCAGGCATGGCGGCACGGGCCTAAAAATCCCAGCTTTGGGAAGGGCAGGCAGGGGGTTCAGGTGTGCTATGTCATCCTTAGCAACAGAATGAGTTGGAGGTCAGCTTGGACTAAAAGAAACTCAGCATTATTTTGTTTCTTGGGTCGTTGTTTTTTTATGTGTGTGTGTGTGTTTTGTTTTGTTTTGTTTTTTAAACTAACAAAACGAAAAGCCCAAATGAGGAAAATTATTCTACATATGACAAGGCCTTCCTAGGCTGTTCATCAGGGGAAGGACATCAGCAGTACTCACGGGCGTTCTTGGGAAGAGCGTTTTCCTACAAGCTCTGTGGGTTCCTTCATTGGCTTCCTGGTATCCTGGCAATAAGCCCACACATCCTCCAGCTTCCTCTCAGGGTCCAGTACCTCCAGCACCTGCAATAAGAGCTACACAAGAAAGGAGACTTGGAGTGAGGGGACAATTGGAGAAAAGGGGCCCCAATTCTATAACAAGCACAGCAAGTCACTTCTTTGGTGTTCCTTTTCAAATGCCATTCATCAAGCTGGGCAGTGGTGGTGCACGCCTTTAAACCCAGCACTTGGGAGGCAGAGGCAGGCGGATTTCTGAGTTAGAGGCCTGCCTGGTCTACAGAGTGAGTTCCAGGACAGCCAGGGCTACACAGAGAAACCCTGTCTCAAAACAAAACAAAACACCAAAAACAAAAACAAAAAACAAAAAGAAAAAAAAAAGAAAAAGAAAAAAGAAAAACAAATCAAAAGCCATTCATCAAGCCCTGCTCGGAGCACTGTGCTGGGATCTATAAGCCTCTGCCGCCCTGCCATTGGATGCTCAGGGTCTGTGTTGTGGCTCCATCTTCTCTAGTAGAATATGCCTGTAAGCCTCCCCGCAAAGCCTCAGCACTTGGAGTGTCTCTGTTGGACTTCTGTGGTTCCTGACTGCAGGCATCTCTCATGCCTCCTATGAATACAGTATCTACATTTTTCCTTTGAAGATCCACCTCACATTCTGGGAATATATTGGCAGAAAATTGCTGCCCAGCTAACATGAGAACCTGAGTTAACCCAGAACTCATGTTTTGTTTTGTTTTTAATTTTTTTTTAGATTTATTTATATGAGTATACTGTCACTGTCTTCAGACACACCAGAAGAGAGCATCAGATCTCATTACATATGGTTGTGAGCCACCATGTGGCTGCTAGGAATTGAACTCAGGACCTCTGTAAGAGCAGTCATTGCTCTTAACTGTTGAGCCATCTCTCCATCCCAAACTCATGTTTTAAAAATATAATTAGGTATGGTGCACACCTGTACTCTAACCTTAGAGCTAAGATAATGGAGACTTGCCTGCCTACCCTGCCTGTGGGAGTTCCAGGCCAGTGGGAGACATTGCCTCAATAAAACAATGGTCCATACCTGAGAACAACAGATGAGGTTGTCTCCTATTACACAGGTGCACATGTGAGCACATAGCTCAACACATGATCCTCCGCACACATACACGTGAAGTACTGCCTCCCCCTCCACCGCCATCTACTTGGTCCTAGCTGGCCTAACCATATCTCCACTCTCCAGGCAGACCGCACCTGAGCCACAGTTTAGGGGTGCAATAGGCTCATAAATCAAGTGAAGCAATGGAAACTAGGCTGTGGAATTGGATTTTCCGGACATCACACAATAAGAAGAGTTGTTTCTTTGCTGTGGTTGTAAAGTAGAATCTAAACTGGAGCTTCAGGCAGCTAGCTCAGCACCACAAAGAGACCGTGGCTCAAAACAAAGTTAGACCTGCAGAGGAGGGAGGGAAAACCAGAGGGGTCAAGGACACCACGAGAGCATGCACCACAAGAATCTACTGACTGGGACTCAAGTAGGCTCACAAAGATCAGGGAACCTGTATGGGTTCCACCTAGGTCCTCTTCATATATGTTACAGTTGTGTAGCTCAGTGTTCTTGTGGGATTCCTGACAGAGCAGGGGCTGTCTCTGACTTTGAGACTATTTTCCCCCTGCTGGGTGGCCTCATGCAGTCTTGATGTGAGAATTTGTGCCTGGCCTTACTGTAATTTGTTATGCCATATTTGTTTGATGTCCCTGGAAGACCTGCTCTTTTCTGAGGGGAGGTGAAGTGGGGGTAGATTTGGGGGAAAGGGGAGGTGCAAGGGAGAGACTGAGGGGAGGGGAGGGGGGAGGGGAGGAGATGGGTGGGAAACTGCAGTTGGAATGTAATGTCTGAGAGGAGAAAAAAAATCAAGAACAAAAACTAACAAACTAAAAAAGGAACAAAACCTAGTTGGGAAAATCAGACAAGGAAATGAGAGCCATCCTCCCGTGCCATGGTCATGGGCCATGTGAGCTGTGGTTTAACCAACCAGCTTTTTGTCCAAGACTCAGACCCTCTGGCTTACGGGACCTGCTGAGGAAAAGCTGTGTAGGAATCACTGATCCGAAATTTCAGCTGCTCTTCCCAAAGACTTTTCTAGCATGAATCATTCATTCGTTCACTCTTTCAGTGACTGGAGTGTTGTAGTGAGGGGAGAGCGAGAGCAGCAGATGAGAGGATCCCCCTCGGGGCCTCTGAGGACAGGCTTCACAGAGTGAGAAGGTGTTGAGCAAAGGAATGTGTTAGACCTGAGGAAAGCCCTATTTCCACGACTGTCTGATTAAAACAAGCTGCATTTATAAGTGCACAAGGGACTGGCTAAACAGCTGCCTCCCTCTGAGTCGGAGTTTCAGAGAGCAGCGCCTTTCATGGGGAAGGGTTGTGGTTGGTAGAGAATGGCTGTCAGGATCGTTGGCTGTTAGCTCCTGGACGGAAGAATGGAGACTCCGGCTCAAGGCTGCCCGTGGAGTAGACAAGCCCAGGTATATATTACATGGGAGCGGGTCATCACAGGCCCAGTTCAGCAAGGCAAAGGGGCGGCTATACATCATGGGGTTATAAGTTCAGCATAGGTTATGAACATGGTTTGTAGGATGCTTTAGGTTTAGGAAACAAACTTACTCTTGTAAGGGATGGAGACTTAGTAACAATGTACAAGGATGTATAACACTGTGTAACAATGTGCCTCCTGTTGTGGTTTCACAATTGTGTGTCCAAACTTATCTGTTTAGCCCAGGGCAGGCTCAACAGGGGTGGGGGTGGAGAACTTCCTGCTTATGCCTTGTTCAGCCTGGGATTCGTTTAAGGATAAGGTGATCAAGTAAGAAACCATTTCTAAGCTCTCTAGCCCATGGGGGAGACCAGATGAGGAGCCCCGTTCTGGGGAAGCTACCATTTGCTCAATGAAAAGATGGCCATTTCTTCCTTCTTGTTGGAAAGTTAAGCTTGGGGACATTTTGAGATATAATAACAGGGTGCATGTGCTGAAGGTGATCAGGATGAATTAGGAGCAGACAGGGACACTGGTGACACAACAGAGTTCCTGCTCAGGCCTGGCCTGGGCCTTGTGGTGGAGTCCCCATGGCCTTCAGATTCTCCTGCCTCTAGCTGTCTGTGAGTTCTTAAGGAGACCTCTTTGGCCCAGGCTAAACAGACATAAGTGATACTAAGCAACCCTTGTATGGCTTCCTGTACTCAGAGTCTCAAGGCAAAGTCAGGGAGCAAAGGAGCTAGCTGGTGTCCCTCCGTTTTGGTTTTGTTTCCTCAGTAGAAAAAAGAAGGCTGCCCTGAGCTGGTAAAAAGCCTTCACTGGGGTACAGTCCCTCCTTTCTTCTTATAACAGGCACCCCGGGGCTTTCTGGGCATCTGCAGAGAATTTAGGGCCTCCAGGAGGCCTTCCCTCAAGCCCAGACAGATCACCTCAGCAGGCAGAGCTTCTGTAAGTTGTGGGTAGAGAGTCAGCGGGTGCTGAGCCGCCTCAGCTTCCACATCCTCCAGGAATGCCTTCCCAGCTTTCGAAAGCTTAGACAACAGCGTTGCCCCCTTGAGCAGTGTGCTCTGCCTCTTCTCTGGGGTAGCACTGGGGGCTCCGCGATGAATAAGAGGTAGAAAGGCATCCTTGGGGCTCTGGTGCGGGGGGCAGTCTTTCCTGAAGTTATCCTCTTTCACAAACACCCAGTGCCGGCTGTTCAAGAAGCCCTGGCATGTCAGCCGGTTCCGCCTTATGAAACGCTTGGGAGGCAGGTTCCCGAGGTACCTAGGAGACAACATGTCAGATGATGAGCATCCCAGGACTTGGGTGGGAGGAAGATGTGAGGAAACTGGCCTCCACCTACTGCAAGAGTGGGCGGGGCAGAAGAGGCTGAGTTATGCTAGCTCTGTAAAGCCCCTGCTCCTGATTTCTGCGGTGTTTGGTTCTCATCGCCTGCTTAAGCAAAACCACGGTCCTGCATGAGAACTGTACCGTTTCCCTGCATGCATCATTGAAGCGTGGAGTCACCCCTCTGTGTATGCGTAGTCTAAATGCATGGGATGCTTTTTTTTATCCTGAGTACTCTGTTTCAAAGTCACCTGTGCCATCCACATCACTGTATTTTAAAGGGCCATCCATGTGAATCTAAGCATTTGTCATTCTAACTGCTTCTGCCACATTAGAAGAAGAAGAAAAAAATCCATTCTGTAGCCAGCGACTTTGTGGGTTCTTTCCTCCATCCTTCTCCATCCTTTCAACTCCCCAACACTAGATAGAAGAGGGGGAAAAGGATAGACTGGAAACGGGCACCATTATCCTTAGTCTACTTCCTGCTGATTAAGGGCATCAAGTTCCTTGGGGCAAATTTGAAATTCGCCATGGGGATATCTAATTTCTTCTTCTTCTTCTTCTTCTTCTTCTTCTTCTTCTTCTTCTTCTTCTTCTTCTTCTTCTTCTTCTTCTCCTTCTTCTTCCTCTTCTTCTTCTTCTTCTTCTTCCTCTTCCTCCTCCTCCTCCTCCTTCTCCTCTTTCTCCTCCTCCTCCTTTCCTTCTCTCCTCCCCTTCCTTCCTTCCTTCCTTCCTTCCTTCCTTCCTTTCCTCCTCCTCCTCCTTTTCCAATGGCTACTTAACAAACCACGACCAACAACAACCAACTAACAACTCAACAACCCTCTCAGGGCCTCAGCATTTATACACCCTCTGAAAAACCCTCAGGATTCCAAACATCACACAATCACAGAAACTACCTGCAGTTGGCAAAATCAGGGCCCTGCTAGAGGACAAGGCAAATCTGTCAGTTACTGCGAAGCAGCCCCACACCCCACAGCCGGGACTAAAACAAAAACACATTCTTAAAATATTTCTGTGTTTTCTAAAGAAACCAAAATGACAAACACCACCATCCAGTTTGTGAAGGATAGTCAGCTTGCTTCCCCTCTCAGAGGCTAAAAGTCAGTAAGGTAGGAAGAACTCGGGTCCCAATAACAATGTAACTCCTATGATGATAAACTTCACTATCAACTTGGCTTGACTTGGCATGCTTAGGAGACATTCCTGGGCAGGCCTGTGAGGACTTTTCTTGAGAGGGTTAGCTGAGGAGGGGAGAGCCACCCTGAACGTGGGTAGCAACATGCCATCGGCTGGAGTCCTAGGCTGAGGAGAGGAAGGACTGGCGTTCCCCACTCTGTGTGGAGTCCCAGCTACGGGACCCATCACCATGAATTCAGCCCTGCCTTCTCCACCATGATAGATACTACATTCTCAAACTCTATGTGGCCCCCCACTTTCTCCCTGGAGGCTGCTGGCCATCAGTCTCAGAGGACAAAGAGAGCAGAGGCAGAGAGCAGGGTGCAGCCAGCCGACCAGCCATGAGACTGCTGCATGGAGACAAGCCTACTTTGTTGTTTCGGGGACTGGGTGTTTAAGATCCTTTTAGGAGTACCTGTGGAAAGGGCTGATTTGTCATGGCATAGAGCCAGCAGGAAGGGCTGATTGGCTATAGTACAATACCTAATTATCCTGCAGGCCAGGTGCCAGAGTGGGACCTGTGTGCTGAGCTATGCAGCCCTGCAGAGTGGGACCTCTGTGCTGAACTATATGCAGCCCTGCAGAGAGCTCTCAACAAGTTCACTTTTCAGACAAGGCCAGATGAGGCCAACCACCTGTGTTCAAGGACACTCTCCTGACAAAGACAGGCAAAGATGGCGAAGCCACACTGAGAAAGGACTCCCCTATTTGGCAGCAAGCTCAGAAAGCAATCTGGTCATGGGAGACTGCTACCTCAATAGCAAGGTTCCCCAATACCCTGAGCCCAAATAAATCCTCCCCCTATGTGTGGCGTATTTTGTCATGGAGAGGAGAAGGGGAGCAAATACAGTCCTCATGTAGCTAAATGAGTGACCAGTCTGTCAGATAACCTCTGTGGTTTGGTTTCCTCCTTGCAACTCAGAAGGAAGGCTGTGAAATTATAGTCCACAGGCGACATCAAACCCACAACATGTCGTTTAGTCTGTGTGTGTCTGTCTTTTTGTGTGTTTGTGTATGTGAAACAAGGTCTCAACCACGTAGTCTCTGATGCACCTAAACTCAAGAATTCTCCATGCTACTGCCTCAGCCTCCCACACAGCCAACCTTCTTTATGTTTTAATGAGAATCATAAGTACAAAGCCTGACAGATGGCTCAGTGGGCAAAGGTGCCTGCTACCAAGCCTAATCCCGGTCCCACAAGGTGGAAGGAGAGAACTGACTCCCAGAAGTTGTTCTCTGACCTCCACACTTGATGGCCTACGCACACGTGCAAACACACACACACACACACATGAATACACGAACACAAACATATATAAACATATGCATGTAGGCATGCACACATGAACACACACACATGAGCTCACACACACAGATAGATAAATTTTTCTTAAAGAGTCATAATAGCTAACACAAATGGAGAACTCCCTACCAAAAAAAACCAAAACAAAAAACAAAAAAATAAAACAAACAAACAAACAAAAAACGAGAGCTGCTTTAAGTGCTTTCATACATCAGCCTGTTTAAATCTTATAACAACTCCACATAGCCAGTGCTAGTATTATTCCTATTTATAGCCTAAGTGAGGCACAAAGAAGTAAAAAACAAAACACTTGTCAAGAGCTGCTCAGGTGTAACTCACCCCAGGGACTTGAATGCCCTGGCCTCCATGGGCACGTGCACTCAAGTGCACATGCACACTCGTGCACACACACACACACACACACACACACACACACACACACCTCTACACACACGGCGGGGGGGGGGAATTAAAAACAATAAAAATAAATTATAGAAATCTCTCCATGGCTAAGAGAAGATGAAATTGGGTTTTTCCGTGCAGTTCAGAGCGCTGGGGAACAACAGTGCTTCGCTGCACACTGGAGCCGATACATTTCTATATTCCCCCCCCCCCGAGTTATCTGAATCCTCAGATCCTCTTGGACAATCAGAAGGCTTTCTGAGTTCTAGATTACTAGATGAATGCTTTCATGGAGCCAAGGTTGGTCCGACGCAGTTTCCCAGAGGTGAGCCATAGACTCTCCTTCATTTCCCCTCCCCTTTCTGACTTGCACACAGCCTATGTCTCTGCTTCCTTCCCCACCATGGCCCCCACTTGCAGGGAGCAGTCAGGCCATGGAGGTAAGATGGATGGGACAGATGGCACTCGGGAAGGAAGATGATCCCAGATCTAGAATAATCAGGCATAACGAAAGCTAAAGCCAGGCCTCAGATCCCAAGTGTCTGATGACCCTAACTAATGCCAGCCTGCCTCAGATATTTTGAGAGCTGGTGTTTTTCCCCTGAATCCCTTTCTGCCTGTTCTCCCTGCCATCCATAATGACCCCTTATACCAAACCCAATCTTCTCCGTAATCATCAGCAAACATTTTAAAGAGACTCTAGCCTGGGCCCCAGTGGTTTCCAGTGAACCCTAGAACTTCTTAGCCGTATGTAAATGGCTGTGTGTGCACAGGGAGCTTAGCTTCACTTCATTATGAAAATCTAGATGGAAGAACAAAAAAAAAAAAGAAAAGAAAAGAAAAGAAAAGAAAAGAAAAAAGAAATAGTTTACAGAAAGCTTCTCCTTGCCCTTAATAAATCACTCTCCAAGCAACTGAAGGTACAGGCATGGTAAGCCACATCTCATCTTGGAATTGATGACCAATATGCTCTACCTATTAGCAATAACCCTTCTCTTTATTAACTATGTTCATGAAGTTCATATTCTTTATATTTGCAACTAACTTAATCACCCCAGTGCTGGGGGTTGGTCCGGTGCTGCTCTGTATTCAGATACTACGTTGTGTACCCCAAGAGTTTGTTGCCTCAAGATGAGTGAATTCTCACATACAACAGCTTTTGTTGTGCAAACCTTGCTCCCTAATTTAAAAATATTGGTTAAATAAAGGTGGGTATGGCCAATTACTGGAGGGAATAGGTTACATGGATTTTTAGTTACCTGGCTGGGGATTGCAGGTTAGGACCAGAGGAGGAGGAGAAAGGAAGGAGGAAGACTGAGAAGGCAGAAGGTCTTCAGGAGTTGTGCTGGACCAGCAGCACGTACCTGAGAGATTGCACAGAGCTAAATAATAAATCCCTAAGACTCTTATTCAACTAGGGGGCTAGCCAGGTCATATTAATAATTAATAGCACACTAAAAACCATTTTACACCTTACCCTTCCTAAAAACAGAGAGGATAACAAATGTTGTTTAAATACAGCCACACAACTCAAATGGGATGTCTACTAATTTGACTGAGATTCGTAATTCTGAAACTGGCAAAAATGATTCAGTCTGCCTAGCTCACTCTCAGTTCTGAGGGGTCAGGTATGTAGGGGGAGGGCTTTCCTTTATCCTACTCTGCTTCTCATTGTTAAAATGTTTAACTCTGTATTTTCTTATTTATTTACTTGTTGTTTGTTTATAGATAGATTCAGCCTCATATAACCTAAGTTAGTGTCAAACCAACCTTGTAGAGGAGACGCTTAAACTACCTCTGACTTCTAGGCCTCTCACCTCCATCTCCTGAGCACTGCACCTATAAACATGACCCAGAATGTCTAGCTTATAGGG
Source organism: Mus musculus (assembly GCF_000001635.26). Classification (NCBI taxonomy): domain Eukaryota; kingdom Metazoa; phylum Chordata; class Mammalia; order Rodentia; family Muridae; genus Mus; species Mus musculus. The sequence goes on along the minus strand of NC_000071.6, from coordinate 92,557,399 downwards.
TGCTGGCAATTGGGCCCAAAGCTGCATACAAGGTAAGCGCTTTGCAAACTGATCTACACACCCCATCCTCAACCCTTCACATTTTTGTAAGCTCATAAAAAATCTTGCCTAATAACATAAAACTAAAAGATTTTCCCCAAAACATCTATTGTTTCTCACAGACAACAGTATATAATATATTGACATTTACCCTAGAGAAATGGAAATATATGTTCTTGCAAAAAAAAAATGTACATAAAGGTTCATGGCAACTTTGTATGTTATAGTTAAATAATGAAAATACCCAGGATACCTTCAAGCAAATAAAGAAAGAAACTATAATGTATACACACACCACAGGAACACTCCTTAGCAACAAAATGAACCAATGACGACCCATACATCCTGCATGGACCTCACAGGCTCACGTGGACCTGTGCTGTTCCAGTTTGCTTGGATTATTTATTTCTATTCTTACTTATGTATTTATCACATTCCCTGGACCTGGAGTTACAGGCACTTGTGGGCTGCCTATCACAGGTTCTGGGAATCCAACTCCAGTCCTCAGAAAAGCATTGAGCTCTCTCTCTCTTTTTTTTTTTTTAATTTATTTATTTGATGTGTATCAGCACACTGTCACTGTCTTCAGACACAACAGAAGAGGGCATCAGATCCCATTACAGATGGTTGTGAGCCACCATGTGGTTGCTTGGAGTTGAACTCAGGATCTCTGGAGGAGCAGTCAGTGCTCTTAACCACTGAGCCATCTCTACAGCCTGCATTGAGCCCTCTTAATTGCTGAGCCATCTCTCTAGCCCTAGAGAATAGACTTAAAATGCTTAAAATTACAGAACTAGAGAACAGATGTGTGGTTGTTGGGGGAAGAAAGACTTACAATGAAGGCCCCACAAAGCAGTTCCTCTGTGGTTGTGGAGCGTAAAATGCCCCCAAAGGTTCTTGTGTTTAAACACTGGTCCTTTTGAAGTTATAAAACGTTTAGAATGTGAGGCCTTGCTAGCCTGTGGGATAATAACGGTCTGGCCCTGGTTCCCATTCATTTGTGCTGCTGATCTCCTAAGATATGAGCAAGCCATGCCAAAAGTGCTCATCTCTGTGGATGGAGCTGCCTGGGAGGCCTACCTTTCCCACCAGCATGGACCAATACCTCCCTAAATTTTGAGCCAGAACCAGTACTTGTTTCTTGACAGTATTCTTCCATAGCAATGAGAAAGGTAACTGATACTGTGGTCATAAAGCAGTTGGTATCTTACAAAAAAATTTACAGAAGTGAGAGCTAATGAAACACAGAGGTTTTATTTAACCACTATATTGCCACAAAGCTGCAGTCCTGGTTTGGTGGTGGGGTATAGATGTGTAAGATGTGTTTGCCATTGGAAACAGCTCCAGAAGGCTATATGGGATCTTGGACATTTGCGCTCTCTCCTGAGTCTACAATTCTTTCAAAGCAAATTATTTCAAATGGGGAGGCATTTGCAAAGATTTCCAAAGTGTTCATAATTGCTCACTCATATAAAGAGCACTCTGAGTTCTGTGTATTGCTAGCCCCAGGGGTCCTCGCGAACCTACAAAGCTGACTCATTGACTAGATCCCACTCCACAGTATGAAAACAAGACCACAGGGAGCTGGGTGTACTGGTAGACCTCTAATCCTTGGGTTCTGGAGGCTGATGGAGGAGGACCACCAGCTTACATACTGAGTCTTTCTGATTCTAGGCTTGCTGCCTTGCTTATCACCACCCTGAAGAGAAATACCTCTTCACCAACTAAAAACGCACTCTCAAGGATTCAGCAAAGGGAAAATAGAAGCCTTTTTCTTTCCTGCCTCACTAACCCTTCAAAGTAGCAGCCTGCCTTCCCAGGAGGCTAGCTCCTGCTAAGGGTTATGCTTGATTAGAGCTTCCAACTGGAGGGCTAAAGACTCCAGGTGTCATAGATGCCGTAAGCTGAACACAGGGAACTAGGGGTCCCAGAGTTTCTGATGGAAGAGTTGGCTACCCCAGGAAGGTTGTGTCTGTGTTGAAGTCAGGCACTCAGAGTGGTAGGCTAGGACAGCCTCTCCCCCTGGGCGGTTCGTGGCAAAACCCCAACAAACTGGAAAGGCTGTGTTGCTCCAGATTGGTCCTTTTACTCTATTACAATAGTGAGGGGACAGGGGACACGGAGAAAGACAACTCCTAGCAGCGAGGTCTACCTCCGCCCCAGCCCAGGGGACCCAGGTTCCCTGCTAGTAGCTGCAAGAGCACAGTGCTTACCACCCGCAGTTCTGGCGCTCCCTCAGCAGTCTAGGAGCCAGGGTCGTGGGCTGGAGCCGCTGCCCACACTCCGCCATGGCACTGCCCAGTCTTGTGTGGCAAGTTTCTCCCACGGCTTCCCAAGTTGCTAGGAGACCAGCACAGCCCCGAGTTGCCCGGACCTGCCCAATTTGGCGCGCAGCAACAGTACCCCAACACTACCCAGACTAGACTGACAATCTATAGCTGGAGGTATAAAACTGGCCTGGGAGAGAAGGATCCAGGCCTCGATTTAGTCAGATTTTTATCCTGGTGGAAAATACTAGAAAAAGGATCCGGGAAATGTACTAGAGGCTGAAAGAGGATTTTTTGTTGTTGTTCGTTTTAAAAACAAATGTTAACTGCAGAGAAGCAACCAAGCAGAAGAGGGGTGGGGTGGGGGGCGACCAGGAAGCAAGGAGGACAGGGCAGGGGCTAGCAGGAAGAGGATTTGGCAGTTCCACTCTCCTATTTAGTCACTGATTGGTAGCCAGCCAGCCAGGGTCCCTTCTGGCTCTTGTGTTATTAAATTTGTCAACTTCATGCCACTTTGGCCTGCTAGCCTGGAGGCAAGGCGGCTGTAAACATTAGTTACTGGAGAATGTGTTTGTTGGAGATTTGCTTGCTACTTCTGAGAGTCCTGGTTTTCATGCAAATTATTCCTTCCAAAAGTTGCCCACTGAAGGCTCTTTTGTAGGTTAACTGCACACGAAAATTAGCTAAGTAAGAAGACACAAATTCTCCCTTAATGAACACTTCCTAAGACCCAGATTAAGGGAGAAGGTAACTCTAGAAGGGTTACCAGGAATGCTGACCACAACAAAAAGCTAGACACAAGTCACTTTAAACCACACACATAAGCACTGATCATTTATGCTATTTTTCAGAGCTGCTGAGTGGCTATTCTTATTTATTTTAATTTTTTTGTGTGCGTGTCTATGTTTGCCTGTATCCATATGTATATTCCCAGAGAGGCCAGAAGGGGGCGCCAGATCCCCTAGAACTTGAATTATGTGTGGTTGTGAGCAGTCTGACATGGGTGCTTGGAACTGAATTCCTGTTCTTCACAACAGCAAGTGCTCGTTTAACTTCTGAGAGGTTGGCTATTCTTTGGTCTTCTTACCATGAGTTAAAGCAACATGTGGCCCTCACCATGCAGCTACCTACTGAACCAAGGACCAAACAAAGTAAAGCACTATTCTTTATAAGTTACCCAGTCTCAGGTATTCTGTTGTAACAGAAAGGAACTGACTAAATGGTGTTTTTGTTGTTGATGTTTAAGATTTATTTATTTTAAATATGTTGCTTTCTTCAGACACCAGAAGAGGGCATCTGATCCCATTACAGATGGTTGTAAGCTACCTTGTGGTTGCTGGAAACAATGCTCTTAAATGCTGAGTCATCTCTCCAGCCCTAAATGGTGTTCTTAATACCATGTCCTGGGTGTTAGGATTAAGATTTCAACATATTAAAAGGGCAAGGCAGGGCTGGAGAGATGGCTCAGTGGGCAAGAACACTGACTGCTCTTCCAAAGGTCCTGAGTTCAAATCCCAGAAACCACAGGATGGGTCATAACCACCCTTTAATGAGATCTGACGCTATGCCCTCTTCTAGTGCGTCTGAAGACAGCTACAGTATACTTATGTATAATAATAAATAAATCTAAAAAGGGGGGGCAAGGCATAAATATTCAGGCCACAGTGCCTGGGAACTTTCAAGGAATTCTATAAAAGCTGGTTAAATTTGGGTTGGGTTTCTAAGACTTAAGGAGAACCAGGACAGACAGACATAAGTAAAAGTAAGCCTGGGTCACACACACTTGTACTGTTGTTCTTTAAACCATCTCAGCCTTCACTGAAGAAGGCTCTTGGCTCTTCATATATTGCCTTCATGATATAAGCATGGTAGGAAGAAGTCCCAAACACAGTCAAAGCAAAGCAAAGCAAAGCAAAACAAAACAAAACCAACAACAACCAAAACCTTTTCTATGGCTACAGGCCCTGTCTTAAAATAAAACCAAGTAAATAAATACATTTCTTTTAACAATTATAAGATCATTTTAACCTGAATAGATAATGACACAGGTTTCTGTTGGTTCAGGGTAAGTAATTCAATCTCTCCAAACTACTTCAGTTTCAGCCATGGTTGTCCAAGTCTTGTTTTGGAGCCTTGCTGAGGCACAAAGGCATGGCAAGCAAGCTGCTCACCTCCTGGCAGCAAGGGTGCAGACACTAGCAAAACTGAGCCAGGGAGACACTCACGGTGACCTGGTCCCTTTGACAGGTTCATTCTACTAGGAACTCATTAATGGAGTAATCCTTCGATTACATCAGAGCCTCCTGCCCACTCACCTCTCAAGACTGTCATTATCTGGGGACTAAGTCTTCTACAGAAGAGTCTTAGAGGGCAGAGGAGGTCATTTATACCAATCACAGCACCTTTGGACCTGGGAAGGGGGAAAATGAAATCTGTACCTTTCCTCTAGCCTAGAGCCCACATGGCATCTGACCATCTTCCCTGAGCCTCTCTGGAATGGTTACCTGTAAGTCTCCTGTATTGACCCAAATCTGCTCAGTTAACTTAAATATTGTTGCTTGGGTACACCTTTAGTAGCACTTGTGTCCCACAGTGGAGTGCTTGTCCAGTATCTGACAGCTGGGTTTAATCCCCAGCAAAAGAAGTGAAGGAGGAAAGGAAGGGGGAAGGAAGGATGGGCATGGGAGGCCTCCAGTTGTTTGGTGAAATATGCTCTCCTGCTCAGAGGAGAAGGGAGGGGGTGAGGGTGGGAGAAGGATTGTGGGAGGGGGTGACCGGGAGGGGGGCAGCGAGCAGGATGTAAAGTGAATAAGTAAAAAATTAAATTAAATTAAAGAGAGAAAGAGAGAGAAAGGAAGGAAGGAAGAGAGAGGAAGAGAGAAAGAGAGAAAGAGAGAGAGGAAGGAAGGAAGAAAGACGCTCTCAGCCTCAATGAAGAATGTTCCAGAATCTTCAGGATTGGCAAGTGCCTCAACTACCTTGCAAGCTACCTTGAACTGGTCCACACATATTACTGTGTGTTCTACCTAGCATTAGGTGGGACCCCATGAGAAAAGAACAAAGAAAGTACCTATACCCAAATAAATATCTTCCTCTGTTTGGATTCAAACTAGGGATCAATTCAAAAGATGCAATAATTTTAAATAAGCATGGTGCTTTAAAAAGTTAAATATAGTTATGGCATGCCCTGACAATTCTACTCCTTTATATACAAGCAAAGAATAAAAAATAAAAGCAATGCATTGAAGATAGCTAAAAGGTAAGAACAAATCAAAGCCCATATGCAGGAATCCACATCTAGTGGAATTGAAGAATAAAAATTTTTACTGAACTCTTCTTCACCCCAGAGCCCGACCCCTCCCATCTAGAGATTGTTCCCGGAACACTCCTGAACTCTTCACCCCAGAATGCATTCCTGAACTCCTCACCCTAGAGTTCGAACCCTCCCAACTAAAAACTGTTCCAAGAACATTTTTGAGATAAGGGCCTCCTGGAACAACCTCAAAATGAACCGGGTACATTGCCAAATGATAGGACATGACCCCTTAGTTACGTAGATTCCCTTGGCAGAACCCCTTGTCCCTTGGCAGAACCCCCTAGTGATGTAAACTTGTACTTTCCCTGCCCAGCTCTCCCCCCCTTGAGTTTTACTATATAAGCCTGTGAAAAATTTGGCTGGTCGTCGATTCTCCTCTACACCACTAGGTGCATGAGTTTCGACCCCAGAGCTCTGGTCTATGTTCCATGTGCTTTCTTGCTGTTGTTCTATTAAATCTTGCCTTCTACATTTTGAGTATGGTCTCAGTGTCTTCTTGGGTCCGCGGCTGTCCCGGGGCTTGAGTACTTGAGTGAGGGTCTCCCTTCGGAGGTCTTTCATTTTGGTGCATTGGCCGGGAATCAGCGCGACCACCCAGAGGTCCTAGACCCACTTAGAGGTAAGATTCTTTGTTCTGTTTTGGTCTGATGTCTGTGTTCTGTTTCTAAGTTTGGTGCGATCGCAGTTTCGGTTTTGCGGACGCTCAGTGAGACCGCGCTCCGAGAGGGAACGCGGGGTGGATAAGGATAGACGTGTCCAGGTGTCCACCGTCCGTTCACCCTGGGAGACGTCCCAGGAGGAACAGGGGAGGACCAGGGACGCCTGGTGGACCCCTTTGGAGGCCAAGAGACCATTTGGGGTTGCGAGATCGTGGGTTTGAATCCCACCTCGTGCCCAGTTGCGAGATCGTGGGTTCGAGTCCCACCTCGCGTTTTGTTGCGAGATCGTGGGTTTGAGTCCCACCTCGCGCCTTGTTGCGAGACCGTGGGTTCGAGTCCCACCTCACGTTTGGTCATGGGATCGTGGGTTCGAGTCCCACCTCGTGCAGAGGGTCTCAATCGACCGGCCTTAGAAAGGCCATCTGATTCTTTGAGTTGCTTGTGGTCGACGCAGAGTCGCCGCCGTTTCTGGTTTCTTTTTTGTCTTAGTCTCGTGTCCGCTCTTGTTGTGTCTACTGTTTTTCTAGAAATGGGACAATCTGTGTCCACTCCCCTTTCTCTGACTCTGGAGCATTGGAAGGAGGTGCGGGTCAGAGCCCACAACCAGTCGGTGGAGGTCAGAAAGGGTCCGTGGCAGACCTTTTGCGCCTCCGAGTGGCCAACGTTTGGAGTGGGCTGGCCACCTGAGGGTACTTTTGACTTGTCACTAATCGCCGCCGTCAGGCGAATTGTTTTTCAGGAGGAAGGGGGTCACCCTGATCAGATCCCCTACATTGTGACCTGGCAGAATCTCATCCAATTCCCACCTCCATGGGCCAAGCCTTGGACCCCAAACTCTTCGAAGCTGACGGTAGCGGTTGCCCAGTCTGATGCAGCCGGAAAGTCCGGCCCATCAGCACCCCCCAAGATCTATCCAGAGATTGACGACCTCCTCTGGATGGACTCCCAACCTCCCCCTTACCCCTTGCCCCAACAGCCACCTGCAGCTGCCCCACCACAGGGACCAATAGCGAGAGGGGCTCAGGGACCGGCGGGGGGGACTCGGAGTCGCCGAGGCCGAAGCCCCGGGGAGGAAGGGGGGCCAGACTCAACAGTTGCCTTGCCACTCAGAGCACATGTAGGAGGGCCAGCACCAGGACCTAATGATCTCATTCCTTTACAGTACTGGCCTTTTTCCTCTTCTGATTTATATAATTGGAAAACTAACCACCCTCCCTTCTCAGAGAACCCCTCTGGACTTACTGGGCTCCTTGAGTCACTTATGTTCTCCCATCAACCCACTTGGGATGATTGTCAGCAGCTTTTGCAGGTTCTTTTTACCACAGAAGAAAGAGAAAGAATCCTGATGGAGGCGAGAAAAAATGTTCTGGGAGAGGACGGCACACCCACTGCCCTCCCTAACCTCGTTGACGAGGCTTTTCCCTTGAACCGCCCCAACTGGGACTACAACACCGCGGAAGGTAGGGGACGCCTCCTTGTCTATCGCCGGACTCTAGTGGCAGGTCTCAGAGGAGCCGCTAGACGGCCCACCAATTTGGCTAAGGTAAGAGAGGTCTTGCAGGGGCAGACTGAACCACCCTCAGTCTTCCTTGAGCGTCTAATGGAGGCATATAGGAGATACACCCCTTTTGACCCCTTGTCAGAGGGGCAGAGAGCCGCTGTAGCCATGGCCTTCATTGGTCAATCCGCTCCCGACATTAAGAAAAAGCTGCAGAGGCTGGAGGGGCTCCAAGATCATACGCTCCAAGATTTAGTAAAAGAAGCAGAGAAAGTCTATCATAAAAGGGAAACAGAAGAAGAGAGGCAGGAGAGAGAGAAGAAAGAAATGGAGGAGAGGGAAAATAGACGGGATCGCCGGCAGGAGAGAAATCTGAGTAAAATTTTGGCCGCAGTTGTGAATGATAGACAGTCAGGAAAAGGTAAAATAGGGCTCCTGGGCAACAGGGAAGTGAAACCGCCAGGTGGCAGAAAGATACCACTGGAAAAAGACCAATGCGCCTATTGCAAAGAGAAAGGACACTGGGCTAGAGATTGCCCTAAAAAGCGGGAGCGATCCAAGGTCCTGACCCTAGAAGATGATTAGGGAAGTCGGGGCTCAGACCCCCTCCCTGAGCCTAGGGTAACTTTGTCCGTGGAGGGGACTCCCGTCAACTTTCTGATAGACACCGGAGCAGAGCATTCAGTACTCACTAACCCCCTAGGCAAGCTAAGCTCCAAAAAGACCATGGTAATTGGAGCCACTGGTAGTAAATTTTACCCCTGGACGACCAAACGAGCTCTTCAGATAGACAAGAATATAGTGACCCACTCCTTTCTGGTGATACCTGAGTGCCCTGCTCCCCTCTTGGGGCGCGATCTGCTAACCAAACTAAAGGCTCAAGTCCAATTTACTTCAGAAGGCCCACAAGTAAGCTGGGGAAAGGCCCCTGTTGCCTGCCTTGTCCTCAACACAGAGGAAGAGTACCGGTTGCATGAAGAACAACCCAAAAATGCAGTCTCTTCAGGTTGGCTAACTGTGTTCCCCAATGTCTGGGCAGAGCAAGCAGGAATGGGGTTGGCTAAACAAGTGCCTCCGGTTGTGGTAGAACTTAAAGCTGATGCCACCCCCATTTCGGTAAAACAATACCCCATGAGCAAGGAAGCTAGAGAGGGCATCCGGCCTCATATCCAGAGGTTGCTAGACCAAGGAGTTTTAGTGGCCTGTCAGTCCCCCTGGAATACACCACTTCTGCCGGTTCGAAAACCAGGGACCAATGACTATCGCCCGGTGCAAGACCTCCGGGAGGTTAACAAAAGGGTCCTGGACATTCACCCCACAGTCCCGAACCCGTACAATTTATTAAGCTCTCTCCCACCTGAGAGAACATGGTATACAGTCCTGGACTTAAAAGATGCCTTCTTTTGCCTGCGTTTGCACCCTAAGAGTCAGCTCCTGTTTGCTTTTGAATGGAGGGACCCAGAGGGCGGACAGACTGGTCAACTAACTTGGACTAGGCTACCACAGGGGTTCAAAAATTCCCCCACCCTGTTTGACGAGGCCCTCCATCGGGATCTCGCGCCTTTTCGCGCTCGAAACCCTCAGCTTACCCTACTACAGTATGTGGATGATCTCTTGGTCGCGGCGGCCTCGAAGGAGCTGTGTCACCAGGGAACTGAGAGGCTCCTCGCAGAACTGAGTGACTTGGGGTATCGAGTTTCGGCTAAAAAGGCACAAATCTGTCAAACTGAGGTAACCTACCTGGGGTGTACCCTCCGAGGGGGCAAAAGATGGCTCACAGAGGCCCGGAAGAAGACTGTTATGATGATCCCATCGCCAACTACCCCACGGCAGGTACGTGAGTTTCTGGGGACTGCTGGCTTTTGTAGACTCTGGATTCCAGGCTTTGCAACCCTAGCAGCACCTCTATATCCTTTGACTAAGGAAGGGGTTCCTTTCGAGTGGAAAGAAGAACACCAAAGAGCTTTTGAGGCTATCAAGTCGTCTCTAATGACTGCCCCCGCGCTAGCATTACCAGACTTGACTAAGCCTTTCGTCCTATATGTGGACGAGAGAGCGGGTGTAGCCAGGGGAGTGTTGACACAAGCACTGGGACCCTGGAAGAGACCTGTAGCCTATTTGTCAAAAAAATTAGATCCTGTTGCTAGTGGATGGCCCACATGTCTGAAAGCTATTGCAGCAGTAGCCCTGCTGATCAAAGATGCTGACAAACTGACAATGGGACAGCAGGTGACTGTTGTTGCCCCTCATGCCTTAGAAAGTATCGTGCGGCAGCCACCTGACAGATGGATGACAAATGCCCGAATGACACACTATCAGAGCCTGCTGCTAAATGAGCGTGTAACCTTTGCGCCCCCTGCCATCCTCAACCCAGCTACCCTTCTCCCTCTAACAAATGATTCCGTCCCAGTACATCAATGTATGGACATCCTCGCTGAAGAAACTGGGACCAGAAGTGACCTGACTGACCAACCCTGGCCTGGAGCTCCCAGTTGGTACACGGACGGCAGCAGTTTCCTGATAGAGGGGAAGCAAAAGGCTGGAGCTGCGGTGGTAGACGGGAAAAAGGTAATTTGGGCAAGCGCTTTGCCTGAAGGAACATCGGCACAAAAGGCTGAACTTATAGCGCTTATACAAGCCCTCTGAGAGGCTAAAGGTAAGATCGTTAATATCTACACTGACAGCCGATATGCTTTTGCTACCGCACACATCCATGGGGCCATCTACAGGCAGCGAGGGCTATTGACCTCGGTTGGTAAAGACATTAAAAACAAAGAAGACATTCTGGCCCTGTTGGAAGCCATACATGCACCTAAAAAGGTAGCCATCATCCACTGCCCCGGCCACCAAAAAGGAGAAGACTTGGTGGCCAAGGGCAACCGAATGGCAGACTTAGTTGCTCAAGGGGCCATGATCTTAACTGAAAAAGGTGATCCGCCCAAAAGCACTGAGGATGAGAGGTATAACATAAAAGAACTATGGTGGACCAGTGATCCCCTCCCATACTTTTTTGAAGGAAAAATAGAATTAACTCCCGAAGAAGGAATAAAATTTGTGAAAGGACTACACCAATTCACCCACCTGGGAGTTGAAAAAATGATGAGACTAATTAAAAATTCCCGATACCAAGTCCCCAATCTGAAGTCAGTGGCTCAAAAGATTATAGACTCCTGCAAACCATGTGCATTCACTAATGCGACTAAAGCCTACAGAGAACCTGGAAAGAGACAACGGGGAGACCATCCTGGAGTGTATTGGGAGGTAGACTTTACTGAAGTTAAACCTGGAATGTATGGTAACAAGTATCTGTTAGTATTTGTAGACACCTTTTCAGGATGGTTGAGGCATTTCCCACTAAAACAGAGACTGCCCAGATTGTGGCCAAGAAGATCCTTGAAGAAATCCTGCCAAGATTTGGAATCCCTAAGGTAATCGGGTCCGACAATGGACCAGCCTTTGTTGCCCAGGTAAGTCAGGGCTTGGCCACTCAGTTGGGCATCGATTGGAAATTACACTGTGCTTACCGCCCTCAAAGCTCAGGACAGGTAGAGAGGATGAATAGGACCTTAAAAGAGACCTTGACTAAATTAGCCATTGAGACCGGCGGGAAAGACTGGGTGGCTCTCCTCCCTCTTGCGCTCTTCCGAGCCCGGAACACTCCTGGACGTTTCGGGCTCACTCCTTTTGAAGTTCTGTATGGAGGACCTCCCCCTTTAATGGAGGCTGGTGGAACATTAGTTTCCGACTCTGACCCTGTCTTACCCTCCTCTTTGCTTATTCATTTAAAGGCCCTAGAAGTGATTAGGACCCAGATTTGGGACCAACTGAAAGCAGCCTATACCCCAGGGACCACCGCAATACCCCACGGGTTCCGAGTTGGAGACAAAGTCTTGGTCAGACGGCATCGAACCGGCAGCCTCGAGCCACGGTGGAAGGGACCCTATTTGGTGTTACTGACAACCCCTACTGCGGTAAAAGTTGACGGAATCGCCTCCTGGATCCACGCCTCCCACGTCAAGAGGGCCGCCAGTCAAGATGAAGAAAACCACGACGACAATTGGACAGTGGCAGCCACTGACAATCCTCTTAAGCTTCGTCTGCGCCGCAGGCGCCACTCTAGACCTAGGGAACCTTAACCCTCATGCTCCAATTCAACAGTCCTGGGAGGTGCTTAATGAAAAGGGAAACATTGTATGGGCAACCACTGCAGTCCATCCCCTCTGGACTTGGTGGCCTGATCTCACGCCTGACATCTGTAAGTTAGTGGCAGGATCCCCCAATTGGGACCTCTCAGATCATACTGATCTTAGCAACCCACCCCCTGAGGAGCGGTGTGTCCCAAATGGGATAGGGAGCACATATGGGTGTTCGGGGCAGTTCTACCGAGCTAATCTTAGAGCTGCACATTTTTATGTTTGCCCTGGTCAGGGTCAGAGCAAAAGGCTTCAACAAGAATGTGGGGGGGCATCAGATTACTTTTGTGGTAAATGGACATGTGAAACGACAGGGGATGCTTACTGGAAGCCCTCCTCTAAATGGGACCTAATCACGGTAAAACGAGGTAGTGGCTATGATAAGTCAAACGAAGGAGAAAGAAACCCCTATAAATATCAAGAGAGTGAGTGCGCTTTTAAAAACAGAGCACCCTCAGGACCATGCAAAGATAAATACTGCAACCCCCTACGTATAAGGTTCACCAAGAACGGAAAACAACACCGTCTAAGTTGGCTTAAAGGAAATAGGTGGGGTTGGCGAGTATACATTCCACTAAGAGATCCTGGGTTCATTTTCACGATCAGACTGACAGTGAGAGACCTGGCAGTGACACTCGTAGGGCCCAACAAGGTCCTTATAGAACAGGGCCCCCCAGTCGTACTGGCTCCCCCAAAGGTCCCGACTGTACCAGCTCCACCAACTCCACAGCCCAACACAGTGGTACCCTCCCTAGGAACTAATACTCTCCTCATAAAGCCTACCTTGGCTTCCCCACCGCCCCTAGGAACAGAGGACCGTCTGGTCAGTCTAGTCCAAGGAGCTTTTTTAGTTCTGAATAGAACTAACCCTAATATGACTCAATCATGCTGGTTATGCTATGCCTCTAGCCCCCCTTATTATGAAGGAATAGCTCAGATCAGGACTTATAATACTACTTCAGATCATTCTCAATGCCTTTGGGGAGAAAACAGAAAGTTGACTCTAGCAGCAGTTTCAGGAAGAGGGCTTTGTCTGGGCCGGGTACCTCAGGATAAAGGGCACCTCTGTAATCAGACCCAGAACATCCAGTCTAGCAAAAGTGGTCAGTATTTGGTACCTCCCCTAGACACAGTGTGGGCTTGCAATACCGGTCTCACTCCTTGTGTGTCTATGTCTGTTTTTAATAGTTCCAAAGATTTCTGCATTTTGGTTCAGCTTATTCCCAGACTCTTGTATCATGATGATAGCTCTTTTTTAGATAAATTTGAACATCGGGTCCGCTGGAAAAGAGAACCTGTTACCTTAACTTTGGCAGTTCTATTAGGATTGGGAGTAGCAGCTGAAGTAGGTACAGGAACAGCTGCCTTAATTAAGACCCCCCAATACTATGAAGAACTACGTGCAGCTATGGATATTGATCTTAGAACTATAGAACAGTCTATAACCAAATTAGAAGAATCTTTAACTTCCCTGTCCGAAGTGGTGCTGCAAAATAGAAGGGGATTAGACTTATTATTCCTTAAAGAAGGAGGACTCTGTGCTGCCTTAAAAGAAGAATGTTGTTTTTATGTTGACCATTCAGGAGTAATCAAAGATTCTATGGCTAAACTTAGAGAACGCTTAGATATACGTAAAAGAGAAAGAGAAAGCCAACAAGGATGGTTTGAAAGCTGGTTTAATAAGTCCCCTTGGCTCACCACTCTCCTCTCCACTATAGCAGGACCTTTAATTACACTTATGCTTTTGCTTACTTTTGGCCCATGCATCCTTAATAAGTTAGTAGCTTTTATTAGAGAAAGGATAAACGCAGTCCAAGTTATGGTACTAAGGCAACAATATCGGGTCCTTCAGGAGGTTGAAAACTCGCTCTAAGATTAGAGCTATCTCCTAGAAGAAGTGGGGAATGAAGAATAAAAATTTTTACTGAACTCTTCTTCACCCCAGAGCCCGACCCCTCCCATCTAGAGATTGTTCCCGGAACACTCCTGAACTCTTCACCCCAGAATGCATTCCTGAACTCCTCACCCTAGAGTTCGAACCCTCCCAACTAAAAACTGTTCCAAGAACATTTTTGAGATAAGGGCCTCCTGGAACAACCTCAAAATGAACCGGGTACATTGCCAAATGATAGGACATGACCCCTTAGTTACGTAGATTCCCTTGGCAGAACCCCTTGTCCCTTGGCAGAACCCCCTAGTGATGTAAACTTGTACTTTCCCTGCCCAGCTCTCCCCCCCTTGAGTTTTACTATATAAGCCTGTGAAAAATTTGGCTGGTCGTCGATTCTCCTCTACACCACTAGGTGCATGAGTTTCGACCCCAGAGCTCTGGTCTATGTTCCATGTGCTTTCTTGCTGTTGTTCTATTAAATCTTGCCTTCTACATTTTGAGTACGGTCTCAGTGTCTTCTTGGGTCCGCGGCTGTCCCGGGGCTTGAGTACTTGAGTGAGGGTCTCCCTTCTGAGGTCTTTCAGAATATTATTCAGCAACAGAAGGAAGGAAGATAGATGTATCTTACATACAACATGGATGTATCTAACATACAACATGGATGTGTCTTACATACAACATGGATGTGTCTTACATATAACATGGATGTGTCTTGCATACAGCATGGGTGTGTTTTACATACAGCATGAATATGTCTTACATACATCACAGATGTGTCTTAAACAGAACATGGATATATCTTGCATATAGTAGCCAATTCAAAGAAGCCAGACACAAGGGTAACATACCACATGAAATATATTAAATAAGGACATCTTTGTGGACAGAAAACAGGTTGTTGGCTTTCAGAGAGGAGTGACTTAATGGCACAGTTTCTTCCTTAAAAATAAGAATGTAGCCGGGCGTGGTGGTGCACGCCTTTAATCCTAGCACTTGGGAGGCAGAGGCAGGCGGATTTCTGAGTTCGAGGCCAGCCTGGTCTATAGCGTGAGTTCCAGGACAGCCAGGGCTACACAGAGAAACCCTGTCTCAAAAAACCTAAAAAAAAAAAAACAAAAAAAAACAAAAAAAAATAAGAATGTATTTTGGAACCACATAGAGATGCTGGTTGCACAACATTGAGAATGTACTAGGAGCTACTAAAAGATTCACTTTTAAATGCTTTTATTTCACATTGATACAAATGCAAATCAATGCAAATCTTGGGATAAATTTAAACACAGGAGATGGATAAGAAGAAAATGTACAGATATAAATGCTCTAAGGATTTTTTTTCCTTTCTCAAATATGATTTCTGTTTTTAGAGATATACTGTCTTACGTGAAAATTCAATTATGTGAAGAATTTCTATGGAGGAAAGAAAAGGTAACCATCACAGGGGCATCCTGTGTTATAGAATAAGCAGGGTGTTCGAGCACGGTCTGGTGCTCACCTGGTGTCAGCCGAGACCCCAGGGGCAGAGAGTAGACAGTACTTACACCTGGCCACTCAGCTTCACAGGCAGGTAGCTTCATCCTTGTCTGTACTACTGTGTGGGGCAGGGGCTGGGCAACCCAAAGATGTAGGATACTTGGCATTTCTTGTAAAAAATCTTGTAAAAAAAAAAGTGTGTGTTACTCTGTAGATATGTAATGAACACACACACACACACACACATTTCTTTGTGAACAAACCACTCTGACACCTGCTTTAAGATCTCATGCTTCTGGGAGCCTCACAGGATCCCATATGCTATAAAATGTTCCAAATGAGCAATTCAATTTTTTTTAATGCATAATAATTAAAGACAAGGAGATCAGAAGAGTCAGAGAAATGAAGAAAAAAATCCTTTGGGATGGTTAGAGCCAGTGAGAAGAGCTTGGCTATTGGCTGACAGTGGTCCAACAGGCTTCTGCTCTCGATGTCTCAGAGGCAGAGGCCTTGTTGTTATGTATTTAGTATCTCAAACCCTTTTTTAACAATGCCCAGCACAAGGTTGGAGGCCAAAGCACAGACTGTCTGAGGTTGATGAAACAAAATACAACTGTTAGCCAGTGGTGGCACGTGCCTTTAATCCCGGCACTGGGAAGGCAGAGGCAGGTGGATTTCTGAGTTCAAGGTCAGAAGGGCAACACAGAGAAACCCTGTCTCAACAAACAAAGCAAAGCAAAGCAAAGCAAAGCAAAGCAAAGCAAAGCAAAGCAAAGCAAAACAAAACAAAACAAAAACAAAAAACAACAAAAAAAATACAACTGTTCAAAGCCAGCCTGGTACTTCCCAGGCCCTCATCCGAGCCTCTCTTGCCTTCTGCTTACTTCTTCTGCCTCCCAGTTTTGTCCTGGAGAATGTCATAGTTTCCTATCAACAGCTAAGGGGGTCGAGGGTCCTTTGGATTCTTTGGAGCTCTACAACACAAACCCAGACTTTTCTTACTACTGCTAAGATTCTCTCAAAGCCTCCGCCTTCTTATTAAAAGTTAAATAATTCTCACAATATGCCAGTGTTGGCTCCAGGGACTTTATACAGTCACACATCACTTAATGATGGAGATAAATTCATTTAGGTACTATTGTCACTGTGCCAACCTCAGAGTATGTATGCGCATAAAGACCACTCAGACATTGCTGGGTGGTGTGATCTACAGGACTTGTCCTACATGTGACCTGTCACTTACTCACTGTCACATAACACAAGACTGTCAGGGAAAGTGCCAGGTCTGAGTTCGGGAGGAAAACAGCCTCACCCCACCACAGAGGAGTGTGCCTCAGCTAAGCAGCTAGTAGAGTCTTCATCAGTCATGAGTTCTAAACTGAGGCTCAGAAGAAAAGTAGGTGGGAAAGGGTCCGGGTGAAGCCTGATGCTTGGAAACTGTGGATATATAAACACCTTCCAGTGTGGTCAAATCTAGACAGGAGGGAACATCAACCAATACAAAACTTTTGTATTTCTTTCAAAGCTTACGTGTAACCCTCCAAAGCCATAGCTTTGCTCAACCTGAAAGGCGAGGTTATATGGAGGCTGGAAGCAGATGCCTAGGTGGCAAAGGCTCACATGAAACGGTGGAACTTCGGGTCCTCTGAATGGCCTACCAAGCACTTTAGCAACTAAGCTGCTTCCCAGCCCCAAGGTTTAAATTTCTGATAACTGTATATGCTATTACTGCCTACATTCTGGAATCACTATACAAATCTTGTACAATCCAGCTTTGGAACCATGTGTGTTCTGTCCATTGAGGAGGTCCTGTAGTTGAGCTGAAATGACCCTCTATGAAGCACTGTATTTATTGAACTCATGGATATCCTGGATCTCTCACCTCTGACCTCCAAGAAACTCATCCACCTATTCTTCAAATACATGCAGTGCTTGAGAAGAGAGTAGCTGGGAAACAAGTGTCTTTGGGGGCATTTCTGGATGATTTCCAGTTCTTTGTATCCCATGGAAATGACAGAGAAGCCTGCATTTCATGTAGTCCCCTTAGTCAGAAGTCTAAGAGGAGAGTCTTGAGGAGTATAAATAGGCTGTGTGCTGTATCAGGAAGACATCAGGATTCTGTGTGATCCCGAATTAGTATTCTATCCAGATCCTGAGCAAGGAACATTGCCAGCAGCTACAGTGCACTCTGGGAGAAGGTGGCGTTGATGGATGGTCCCCAGTGCATGCCTGTTTCCTCTTCCTTCTCCTCAATGGCACTCTCATCCTCTTTTCCTAACCCTTTGTTACTTAAAATGTATTCTAAAGACATGGAGCATCAGAACCGCTTGGGAGTTTGCTAGAACTTGAGCCCTCGTGTGCCCAAGTGCACTCAAACATGGTTTTGATGCAGAACCACCTATGAGCTGGGTACATAGGTGTGAAGAGTTAAACTGGCTGGCCTGTCTTCCAAGCTGAGCCAGAGACCAGCCTTTTCATAATGGTCTGTCAGCATCGTGTAGTTGGTATCTGGACTCTGCTCCTAGCCCTGATATCCATACACTTGCATTTACAGAACAGTGTCACTGGTAAACTTTCTCAGATGATTGGTATGTCCTGAGATATTCAGGTTTGACTTTTGGACAGTTACTTTGCTTGGAGTGTCCTGTCTTCCCAGATCCTGAAGATACTAGGGGAAATGTAATTAAAATAAAAATCTCTGAGGCTGGGGATTTAACTCAGTCTTAACCAACTAAGAGAAAAAGATCTACTAGTCCAGGAGCCCTGGGGCAATGAGAAAGGAAACCGTTTTATTAGTGAATAGGCATTACACCTACAAGGAGCAGCACATGTAATCTACTTGGGAGCCTGCAAAGACAGAAGGGAATCCAACCCAAGCAGTAAACTCCCCACACACATCTCAGGTAACACCTGCCAGCATCATTAGTCACATACCTGGTCATTGTGCTGGCCGTCTGTGATAGCTAATCATTTCACTCCAAAGGAACAACAACAACAACAACAAAAAGGTAGTTATTAAATTTAGAGCCATGGTACCTGACAAGTTAGACTCCTGGTCTCCCACAGAAATTGGGAGATGGGATACTATCATTTCTCAATGTTCTGTTTCAAATAGTTGGTTCCTAGTTCCTCCAGAAAAGACATGTCTGGGTTGTAAAGTCAGTCAAAGACTTTTCAAAGGCTCTTAAGACTTGCATACACCTTACAAGGTAAAGAAGGTCATTGTGATTACAGTCTGTCTGCCTTCTTGCCTTTCATTCCCCCCTTCTCTCCTCATTCCCTTCTTCCCCCTTTCTCCATGTAACCCAGACTGGCTTCAAACATGTTTCATTCCTCCTGCTCCTACTTCCTAAGTGCTAGGATTACAGGCATGTGCCACCATAATCAGCTGCAAGATTGCTAAAGTGGATTCTCTAAGAAAAGTCAGAAATAGGGAGTGGGCATAAAGGAGATTCTCTGTCTCTATGGCACCAGTGTCTTAGTCAATGTTCTCATGCTGTGAAGAGATACTATAATCATGGCCACACTCTTAGTGAGAATAAAGTGTTTAACTGGGGCTAGCTAGCTTACAATTTTAGAGGTTTAGTCCAACATCATCATCATGGCAGGAAGTATGGGGGCATGCAGGCAGACATGGTGCTGGGGAAGTAGCTGTGAGTTCAACATCCAGATCTGCAGGCAGCAGGAGGGGGGGAGGGAGTGAGGGAGAGAGAGAGGGAGAGAGAGAGAGAGAGAGAGAAAGAGGGCTTGGCTTGGAATTTTGAAACCTCAAAGCCCATCCCCAGTGATACACTCCTCCAACAAGACCATGATCAAACCAGCACAGTCAGTCAAGAGGGTCTCAAGGGAGGGATTGAAAAGAAAAAGACAATTAGACAACACTATAACATGACTTCAGCCAGTTCTGAAGCTGAATTGGATTTATTTTTTCCAGTCTGCTTTTGTATCATTCTAGGTACATACAAAGAATATGATCAGTCCCAAGGCATAAACAAAGTAATCAAGTAACAAAAAAGGCAATAAATAAAGTCCTGTGGTCACTGTGTCTAGGAGTTTATCAGGATGACCAAGATACAAGGAATACAATACCTTTAGCCTACTTGCTTGTCCTAGCCCAGTGTCAAATTCCTCCCTGAGCCTACTTCTGTGTCCTGGCCCAATGTAAAATTCCTGCCAAATTCATAGAAGCAGCCCCAAAAGCTCTTCACATCTCCCCCTTTTTTATTTCATAAACAAGACTGCACCTGTCTTTGGTTGTTCTGACAAGAATGCCTTCCTTACCCATCATGGAATAAGCATTATCAAAAGCAATGCTATTCTGTCTTAGGTTGGTAAGGCTCTGTGCAGAATCTTACCTGTCATTGGCTGCCAACCTGTTAAATTAATGACTCTGTCTGGGGATCTGGTTTTTAGTTTCAAGCTATGTATTTTGGCTGCCAACATGTTGATATTGTTAAAGGCAAGTTTTATCACAATGGGCAGGAATAAAAGTATTCCCAGGACAAGAAGGGCCAACATGATCAAGCTATATATACCATTCTTTTTTTTTTTAAGATTTATTTATTATTATATCTAAGTACACTGTAGCTGTCTCCAGACATACCAGAAGAGGGTGCCAGATCTCATTAAGGATGGTTGTGAGCCACCATGTGATTGCTGGGATTTTAACTCAGGACCTTTTTAAAGCTTGACCAAGATGGAAATACTGACCTTAAGCCACAAGCAATTTTATCAGCAGTGTCCACAGCACCAAAACTCAGCAGAGCAGCATTCTTTAAATTCATAATCTTGTTAGGAAAAGTTAAAACATCCAGAGAAGTGTTATACTTATGCCAAATACTCTGCAAGTGTCTGAATTTTCTCTCATTTATAATGACTGTCATTGTAAATTTTAGAAGTAACACAAATCCATTGGTATTTGTCATGGCACTCGAGATGGCTCCTTACTTTTAAACTCTAAACCTCCTCTCCAATAGTTTGAATAGTATCATAAAGAGCATCAGTTCATTATTCCAAATGTCTATCTAAATCTTCTTGAATACTCATAACATTAGTAACCTTTTTTTTTCTAAATGATTAACAAAATTAGCTGTCTTAATTTCTTGTGTCAAAGCAATTGCAGAAGCAGAGGTGCTAGCTACTAATGTAATCAAAGCTACCATACTGGCAATAATCAAGCCCACTACCCTCTTGCTTCTACTTAAAGCCTGGCTCACTTCTTCCAATATATGCAAGCTCTTTTCAGAATACCAAGGTCCTGTCATACTCACAAGCGATAAAACAAAAGCTGGTTGATAGACCACTATAACAGACATGCCAGATTTCAACACATTAACACAATTAGAAAGTGTACAAATCAACACAACTTACATTAAATACTGTAGAAGAAACTAAAGTAATTTTAATGTGACCAATTAATAAAAGACTAGGAGCCTTAATACATGTATATTTGTTTGAAATCAAGATCCTGCCCCAGTTTTGTCTATTACCAACATAACTTCATAGAGAGCTGCAGCTAACTTCCAAATATGTCCTTGGAAATGTCCAGAACCTGGTTGCCAAAGATCTATGGACAAGGTTTGACTCATTCCCTGCCCAATCAACAATTCACATATTATTGAAAAACATTAAACCACATTGGGGATTAATTATAACATTCTCTCCATTTTAACAATGTTGTTAAATGTCAGTTCCACATTCTTGGTGGGCTCAGATCCACAAAGTCATATCTCATGAGGATCAGGGGTAGACCCCTCATAATGTTTAGGCATGCCCATCTCTGTGCTTTGAGTTACAGTTTGTGAAACGTTTTTCTTCCAAATTTGAGTGAACACAGAAACACACCCATCATTCATTCTATTCTTCACAAAGCAAACTAGAGTTCCATCATCAAATGCATTGAAAGTCATGGTCTTATTATAAGTTGACTCCCCTGTTCAGGGAGATCCAAGAAGTTAAGTATTGTTACTGGTCATGAGAATCTTCAGTCTGAACCACACGGCTGGATGTATCAGTGATGATCAGGGAACACAGGCCCAGTAGACTTCACTGTGTGCAGGAACTATCATCATCATCATCATCAATAAGGGAATCAGCAGGAAGGTAGGATTGTTCCATTTGTCCCATCAGCCTTTCTGGCAGCTACTGCACCCCATTTTCTTCCTGTGAAAAAACACATATGTGCCCTCGTCCCCATATGAGTACAGAGTCGGGTTCATGCCATTAGCCTGTCATAGGATCCTTCCATTTCACTGAAGCATATGTAGTGGAAGTATGAAGGTGCCAAAAAGTGTTCAGCAGTTGAACGTCCATGAACATCCAAATTCAAAACTTTTAAAATAAAAAGAGTATGATTTAAACAGTTTTGTGGTGTGTGGGGATATAACTCTCCCCTTTTTTTTTTATTTTACGAAGATATCATTTTAAAGTTCCATGAGCCTGTTGCACAAAACCTTGTCCTTGAGGATTTTAAGTAATCCCAGTAATATGGGTAATATTAAATTGTTGGCAGAAATTCTCAAATGCTTGACTGCAATAGCCAGTTCCATTATCTGTTTTAATTGATTTAGAACACCCAGCATAGAAAAACAACATAGGCAATGACATTTTTCACTACTTCTCCTGTTTAAGCAAATGCAACAAGAAAGCCTGAGAAGCTATCAATAGTCACATGTACATATTTTAATTTTCCATTATCATAAATATGAATAACATCCATTTGTCATAACTGATTAGGTGCAAATCCTTAAGGATTAACACTATTATGTGGTACAGGAAGAGATTGAGGCTGGGCGTGGTGGCCCACGCCTTTAATCCCAGCAGTTGGGAGGCAGAGGCAGGAGGATTTCTGAGTTCGAGGCCAGCCTGGTCTACAGAGTGAGTTCCAGGACAGCCAGGGTTACACAGAGAAACCCTGTCTCAAAAAAACAAAAAAGAGAGAATTGACAGTATCTAAAAAAGGAACAGTTTCAAGCAATTGCAAACCATGAGCTACATATAGGCTTTCAGTATACAAATTAAAAGCTTGATTTTTCAACATTTCAAAGACAGTGGCTACAGCACATAATTCACCTATTTGTGCTGAAGCAGGGAGAAACTCAAGAGAATGAACATGTGATCCAATCACACATGCTGTCTTCCCATTAGATGAGACATCTGTGAATACAGTGAGTTCTCTATGGGCTGCATGCGTAAATTTACAGGGAATACAAAAGCATGCATAGAGGCAAGTTGTAAAAACTTGTCATTTGGATAATTATTATCAATTTTGCCTGAAATGTTTGCACATGCAATAAGCCAAATATCAGTATTCTGCAATAACCAATTTAATTGCTGTTTGCAATAAGGAATAAATATTTTAGGAAGTTCTTTCCCAAAGTACTTTCATGATTCTATCCTATAATTCCATATTGGCATAGCAACAGCTTCATAATAAGGCATTAAAACTGGGAGATGAAGAAGGATTTCTCAACTTTCTGCTAAGCTCTTCGTCCCTCATCAGTTAATTGCCAAGGGGAATTAGGATTTGTGTCCTCCTTGAGAATATCAAACAGAGGTTTAAGTTTTCCTGTGGTAAGCTTAAGATGAGGTTTTAGCCAATTAACATCTCCTAACAGCTTTTGAAAATCATTTAAAGTAAGTAAACTATCTTTTATCATTTGA
The DNA here is from genome assembly GCF_000001635.26 of Mus musculus. Lineage (NCBI taxonomy): Eukaryota > Metazoa > Chordata > Mammalia > Rodentia > Muridae > Mus > Mus musculus. The sequence goes on along the minus strand of NC_000071.6, from coordinate 92,534,404 downwards.
ATTTTCTGTGCCATAATTTGTTTAGGATATAACTGATGTTCCAAATATTAAAAAAGGATATTGTCTTTGAATCTTTTCTGGGACAACAACTAATCCCCAAGATTTTAAAGCTTGATGTCTAAGAGCAAAGGCTTGTAGTAAAACTCCTTTCAGAGGAATCAGCTAATAAAATATTATCCATATAATAATATACACGGACTAATTCAAAATCCTAACCTCTTATATTGAAGCAGCAACAAATTTTTGACATAATTTAGAGCTATTGGCCATTCCTTGAGGCAAAACTTTCCAATGATATCACTTCATGGGTTCTTTAAAATTACAAGCAGGCACACTAAATGCAAACCTTTTATAGTCATCAGGATGCAAAGGAACAGTCTTTTAAATCTATGATAATTTTGTGTGTATTTTTTGGGATGGCAGCAGGTAAGCCAGGTTGTAATGCTTCCAAGGTTCCAGGGTTTCATTAATCTTTTGTAAACCTTGCAATAATCTCCACTTGCCTGACTTTTTTTTTTTCTTAATTACAAATATAGATGAGTTCCAGGGGGAATTAGAAGGCTCAATGTGGCCAGCTTGCAACTGCTCCTGTACTAGTTGTTGAGCAGCCAGATTTTTTTCTGAAGAGACCACTGAGCCACCCATACAGGGACATCACTTTTCTAATTAATTTTATCTGTAGGGAGGGCAGGCTTGTCAATGATCTCCATTAACAATACCCTACACCTGTTTTTCCTTTTTCAGGGGTAACTATAATGGGTTCTAATTCTCCGATTTTGCTTTCCTAATCCTGGTTAGGTAAATAGCCACAATCAGACATTCGATGTGTAACTTTGCTATTGACTGTATAAAAGGACTCCCTTGTCCTTCATTATATCTCTTCCCCATAAATTAACAGGCAAATTAGAAACAATGTAAGGTTTAAAACATCCCTGGTGGCCTTCCTCACCCTCTCAATGTAAGAGACCACTGCTTTGCTCAGGACTCTGACTTTGCTCTGTCCCTTATAATTGAGTAATGGTCATTGTTTTAGGCCAAGATTCGGGCCAATGAATAGAAATAATTACAGATATATCTGCTCCTGTATCCAGCAGCCTTGTAAAAAATTTTTCCATTTATTCTTAAAACTGATTCAGTCTTTCAGCTTTTTTCATCTGGACCCAATGAACATCTGAAGAACCAAATCCTCTGGATCCTCAAACATTAGTTCTAACCTTATTTTTTGACATAACCAATGGTATAAGGAGTAATTGAGCAATTCTCTGTCCGGGTGGAATGACAGAAATATGGGTAGGTAAAGAAGTCAACATTTTAATTTCTCCGGTACAATCTGCATCTATAACTCCTGGTGCAATCATCAATCCTGCCATAGTGGCAATAGTGGACCATATATTCCAGTAGGAAGAGCCTGCATCCCCACCTCGGGGAGTTAATATGGTGTAGGTAGCAGGACTGAAGTCCAGTCCCACGCTGTCTGAGGTGGCTTGGAAGAGATCTGGAAAGGATTGTTTTCTTGAGGAATAAACTGCATAGCCCCAGAACACTGTTTCGGGGCCTGGGGCTGGCCCCCTCTCCTGGCTCTCTGAGGGAGAGGATTTCCTAAGTCATCTTTCTTAGACCTGCATTCATTCGCCCAATGTCTCCCTCTCCTGCATTTAGGACAGAGTCCTGGTTTTCTCTTGTTACTATTTTCCTTAGTTTTATTTGGACAATTCCTCACTTGATGCCCTATCTGTCCACACCCAAAACATCCATCAGGAGGTCCAGTAATCCTTCACTTTCCATTTCCAGTCTTTCTATAAGATCGCGTGGCAGCTTGGCAGGCTGTGTTTGCATTCTCATAAGCCAATTGTTTTACTAAAAGCATTCCAGCTTAGCATCTCCAAACACTCTCCTTACTGCTTGCATTAACCTATTAACAAACTCCAGGAAAGGCTCATCAGGTCCCTGCCTTATTTTTGAGATCTTTTGAGACAAATCCCCTTTAGTGGGCAAGGCACTCCAGGCCCTTCCAGCAGCAGAGCCAATCTGAGCATAAGTATCAGGATTAAACTGTAGCTGATTCTGTATATCCTGATATGGACCTTCCCCTGTTAACATCTCATAAGTAACCGGATAGTTAGCTCTAGCATTGAACTCTGCTGTCTGCTGGCATCTTTCAGAAAATTCTGTTTTCCATAACAGATAATCTCCTCCCACCAAACATGCACGAGCTAACTGTTTCCAATCTGCAGGCAGAAGAGCCTTGGTAGACAGGCCCTCTATCATGGCCATAGTGAATGAAGCAGTAGGTCCATACTGAGCACAGGCAGTTTTCAATTCCTTTAGCTGTTTAAAAGGAATGGGAATGTGGTATCTAACTGTGTTCTGTGGAGAGCCGTGCCATGAGCAATCACGTGCGTGCCGCCAGTAATCGCTGTGGAGAGCTGTGCCGCAAGCAATTGCCATTATAAGATGGCGCTGGCCTCCGCTGTGCCTAACTAGTAAACAAGCCTTGTATGCAGGTGCGAGAGTGAACTCACTCCTAGTCACTCCCATTCTCTGGGTGTAATAGTGGGGTGATGGGCGAGCAACAAATCAGGAGCTGTCACGCCATATCAGGTGCTGAAACGTCATGCTGTGGGCTACAAAAGCGGTGCCATTTCCCCGGTTCGGGGGTCTTCCTGAAGAAGTAAGCAATAAAGCTTTTGCCACGGAAGATTCCAGTTTGTTGCGTCTTTCTTGCTGGTTGAGTGGGACGCAATAGTGTTCCCCTCTTGATCCTGTGCTTCAAACACAAGGCATTGCAGAGCATATCCCTGAATGTCTTCCCCTTGTTCGACAGCCTGTTTCAGTCCTGCCTGAAGAGGTGATAACAGGGTAACACTAGGATTTAAAGTAAGAGGTCTCCCTTCATCTCTGATGCTCTTTAAAATCACTGGAGGAGGCAAAAATCTTCATTTCTGGCTCTACTATTGTTACGTCCTCTTCAGAATCTGAGCTTTTGCTGCTCTTTTGTTCTCTGAGAACTTCCTTAAATCTTTCAACAAGCTGAGCTAATTCTTTTCGTTTCATCTTCTCCTGTCTCCGGGATATCCTTGCCTGTTCCTTTGCAAAAAAAAAAAAAAATCCTTAAGAGAATCCTGAAAATTATGACCCTTAGCAACTTCTTCCTCCAATCCAACTTCATCTCCTGGATCAAGAGGCTCACCACTCTTTCCCGCCTTGTCTGAAACCTCGGAAATAGGAAGTGAGGATGGAACAGCTACATCTTTCCTCTTGATTTCACTATCTGAGTCTTCCAATTTCTTACCTAATTTTATACTTTCATGTCTAGGATCCAAAGTATCTCTAACTAAGGTCCAGAGGCTAAAAGCATCTCTGGGAATTTTTTCAGGACCATGTGTTGTATAGTACCCTTTTATCCCTTCTCCCACTTTATCCCATGTCTTTAAGTTTATCATACCTTCTTCAGATAACCAAGGACAAATTTCTCCTATAAAAGTCAGAAACTGGGTAAGCCATTTTTGACTTATCTTTGTTACTCTAGATTTTAGCATATCTTTAAGCACATATACAAAAAACCTTCTACCACGACCTCTACCCATTCTTACAGGGTTTACTCACTGCTGGCCCAAATTTTCCTTTGCGTGCACGCTTCCTTTTCCCACAGTATCCATCACTGTAAGCTTTGTGGTACTGGAGCTCTAATGTTGGGAAGTCACCTGACCAAACCAGTGCAGTCAATCAGCAGGGTCGGAGTGAGGACTGAAAAGAAAATACAGTTTAGACAACTCTATAACATGACCCCAGCCAGTTCTGAAGCTGAAGCCAGTTTTATTTTTTTTCCAGTCTGCTTTTATATCATTCTAGGTACATACAAAGAACATGGTTAGTCCTAAGGCATAAACAAAGTAATCGAGGAACAAACAAGGCAATAAAGTCAAGTGCTCACTTTATCAGGGGTTTATCAGGATGACCAAGATACAAAGAATACAATACAATTCCTCTGCTGTATTTACCCTTGAGCCTACTTCCTTGTCCTAGATTACTTCTGTGTCGCATGAAGTCAAATTGAGCCAGATTCCTAGAAGCAGCCCCAAAGGCTCTCCACAAGGCCACATCTCCTAATTCGACTCAAATAGTGTCACTCCCTGATGACTAAGCATCCAAATATATGAGCATTTGAGGGCTATTCTCACACAGTTCGGCCACAACCAGGTAAACCTCCCCCCCCCCCCTGCCCCCATTTTGGATTGTGTTTATCTGTCCAGTAAATATATCCCTGCTTCTTCTCTGGCCTATGTCTTCTGCTTGCTTATCCTCCTTGAACACCATAAAGCCCGCCACTCTACAACAGCACTCCCTCCATCCAGGCTCATTTGACTAAAGTCTCAGAGGCAGGAGTGGAATCCCAGGGAAAGCCACCCAATGAGAGTAGAGGGAGAGGAAGATGGGTGCAAGCAGATCCACCTGGGCAGGGAGGGGCTGAGCGGCTGCAGAGCCCCCAGCAGGCGTGCCCGGTGAGCCCCTGCATCCAAAGATGACTCAGCTAGCAACCGCTGCATCTGACAGAGAAGCACGGACAGCCTATGGCAAAGACTTCCTTGCTAGTTTGGGTAAGATTTTAAAGCAGTGTTTCCCAAACCTTCCCAACGCTATGACCCTTTAATATAGTTCTTCAGGTGGCGGTTACTGCCCCCACCCCAGCCAGAAAATTA